>NC_058033.1:535945-848445 GCF_019176455.1 Solea senegalensis
AAATAACAATTCCGTGAGTGAAAGGTTACAGTCAATTTGTAATTTACTGACAACAGTTGGATTCAATGACAAAATTGTAAATAATTGATGAGAATAATTGTGTTTACTATTATAGTATACTTTACATACATATTACAGTAACACCCTTCTATCTACAGCTGATTGCACGCAAGTGATGTTTAGATACTTTAAAGACGGTTTGTTCTGAAACTATATTCAATAATCAAGTAACAATGTTTATAGATAGATATAAAACTCACTCAAACATATTATATATATTAAAAATGAAAAATAGCCAACTCACTAATGATATTTAAAACAATTGAAATTAAAAATAAATGTATGGATATTAATTCCAGTTGTATCACAATTGGAGGCGTTACACACTTCATTAGCATTTTAAACAGAAATGCTGATTCCTAAATGTGCCGTATATATATATATATATATATATACGTATATATATGTATATATATATATATACGTATATATGTATATATATACATATATATGTATATATATATACATATATATGTATATATATACGTATATATGTATATATATACGTATATACATGTATATATGTATATATGTATATATATATATATGTATATATATATATACATATATATAACATAAATGCTGATTCCTAAATGTGCCGTATAAAACAAAGTACATAGTATATAGTACAAAAGCTACTGAGGGAAGAAACATCACAAATATGAATCATTATGAATACTGTTGATTTTGAAAAATATTATAATAATGTGGGAAATTACAGATTTTTTTTTGTTATCCCAACTCTGAAACAGCTAAATTTTAAATTAACCAGCAACGACGGATGTTTAACGAGTAAAAAGACAAAGAAAACAGCCCCTGTGGTTGAAATGGAGACGAGACGAAGAGTTTCTCATCTCTTTCGATGACAGACGGAGAAATGTTGTGATGAGCGGAGGACGAGGAGCACGACAACAGAGCAAACCCATGAAAAGAGTTCATATTGTTCACATAATTACAGGCTGTTAAGAGCTTTCAGCTCACATCAAAGTCGTGTCACAAATCAAAACTCTGGCCTCGGAGCCTCGCTTCTTCTAAGTGCTGCATGAGGGGAAATGAAGGAGATAAAAAATATGAATGAAAATTTAACACAAGCTTCAAAAAAAATCTTATTTTTTACATCACTGCACAAAATGGTTAATTAATATTTAACTCATCTAAATTCATTCATATTTATATGTAACTCATGTCTCGTGTTGTTATTAAAAGTACATTTAAATGTGTTGGTTTATAATAAGCTTGATTAATAATTAAAAATAAATTGAAATTAAAGAATCAACAACGTCCTTCATATAAATCTCTAACATAAAATATTCATTGTTTTTAGAAAAAAAAAAAATCATTTGAAATGATGATGCCTGGGAGAGGATTTTCCATGTAGTTACAAAAAACAGAATGTTCTGTAAATAATAATCATAATTTATAATAAACAAAAACTAGATGAAAGTAAAATAAAATAAAAAAATCTTGAATTTTAAAGGGCAAGTGATCCTGGAGAAAATGAAATCAGTTACTGTGGCTGACGATGTGAGCATGAAGGCTGAGGGTGAACAGTGGGAAGACCTGGTCTGGTCTGGTCTGGTCTCTTAAACATCTGCAGCAGGTGAAGACAAGCAGACACACCCACAGACACACCCACTCATGCAGACAGGGGACAACAGACAGACAAGAGGAGAGACATCTTATGCAGATGCTAACACATGAGGACGTGAGGAACTTCCTGATCCCTACACTCAAATAAAAACCCAGAACTTCTTTTTTTATTTCTATCTCTGGTCATTTATTTTTATTAATCAATGAGATGTTACTTTTGTGACTGCCTCTGGGCTTCAAGTGGGTGTGGTTTATGACTCTCTAAGACTTCATTTGTGATTTTACCTGTACCACAGTTTGAGAACCTCTTTCTAAAGGTGTCAACGAACTGAGATCAAAGCCAGTTGTATTTGTATAACGTTATTTGAGTATAACTGTTAAACTTTTAAAATTGACGGAAATGATCGTGTAAATGTTTTATAAGCAGGACTTCAAATGTCTTCCACACTGTCTTTTCCCGTTAATCATGTCCTGAATATGACGGTGGACAGAATATAAGAATAAGAATTGTCCTTCAGAATAAAGTGACCTCTAAAATAAGTGACTTCCTGTGTAGTGCGTCTACATTGGCGCTACAAAGTGATTCAGATAAAAGTGAATGTCAGCATGTAACGCACAACAAACAGAATATGAATAATAAATGAATCATTTTATTCTCGTATTCTGCACAATTTTGCACACAGTTTTTTTTTGTTGCCTCACATTCTGCCTTTTTCAGGTTTTTTTTTTTTGCAAATGACAAATTATTCAAAAATAAACACAACATATTTTTCACTAAAGATCACATTCTGTATCACTTGATATTTTATATGCTGTGACAATGACATGTATATTGCATATCTTTTATTATTTGAATTATTAGGATTAATTACAATTAGAGCTATGGAATGTACTGTTATTATGTATTGATTTATATATCACTACATATACAGTATATATAATGATTTCTAAATGATTTTGTCCTGATTTTTTTACCAAGAACTGAACCCGGAGCTTTTTTGTTGGTCATCACTGTTCGTGTTGATATTTCTGTGTCTAAACGGCAAATCCACTGATCGTCACCTAAGTGACACTTGTGTCTGCATTTAGGTGTTTTTGAGTCTTTTTGGATTGTGGAAAATGTCCTGAAGTGCTTTAAGTGCCTGAGGATTGTTGTTTGACGCGATGACTGAGCTGATGATTCATTTGTTAGAAGCTTTTTATGTAACGCTCGGTGAATAATGCTTTTTAAATAGACGACGCTCTTCTTAAAAACTGTTGTTAACGTGGAGAGAGGAGGATTAGTGTATTAGGATATTAGTGACTGGATTTATCTTTAAATGTGGTGAAATACAATAACTATAATCTCACGATTTCTGCTTTTAATGTGACATTTAAACCTGGAGTGGCTCATTTTAAAAACACAGAATGAAAAAATCCATGAAAAATGTGTACAATAATAAATATTTTGCTCTTCACATTTCTGTGTTTAGAGTCATTATTATTATAAGTTTAATGCAACTTTAAAGTAATAAAGACTGGTTCCTGAAAGCCTATTATAACTATTTCTTTAGGAGCTTTGTGTCTTATTTACAATCCACATAAACGATGTCGTCATGATTTTTTCAGGCTTGCGATTTAAAAATAAACAAAAGAAAAACACACACAAAATCACAGTGGCTTGTAAAACCAAAATGATAGGTTTTTAGGAATTAAAATGAGAACAAGATTCAATGTTTTAACATCTGACGACTTGATTTTATTGTGTATTTCATGCCATTGGCAGTAGTAGTAGTATAGTATTTTAGGCAGTATATCACCCTTGTATATAAACAGCAATAGTGACCGACCAAACAACATTAACCAAGTATTTAAATGAAATTTAAAGGATATGCCCAGTGTCTGATTTGAATAATTCATTGATGGTGTATCTCCACCTGCTTCTGCCTCTGTGCCAGTGTCTGAATTTGTGTGACGGAGGGTCTGAATGGTGATGTGTGACACACTCCTGATGAAAAATAACAGCGGCCCTCAGATCCACACAACAGCTGATTAAGAATCACTGACTTTTATTGGTGCCGAATAAAAGGATGTGATGAAAGAGTCAAAGGCTGAGGGAGAGAAAGAGGGATTCAGAGGGAGGGGCGGAGGAGTGCAAAACAAGGCCCCATCCATCACATGAGTTGAGAAGACACATTCCAGTGCCCTTAGCAAGAGGATACATTCACTCAAAGTCACAATAGAGGGGGAATCTGGGAGAAGCTGGGAGGGGCACCCATCAATACACAGCCTCACCCTCGGGCTCAAAGCCCGATCCAGTGGGATTCAGTTCCGTCTAAAGGCATGACAAATGTACATTTTGCTGCCGGTGAATGCGTTCATACTCACAACAACAACAACAAAACACGTGAAAAACAAAATCACCGCATGGACGCTGAGAGTTGAAATGTTTTAACTCCCCACACCCCACACACACCCCCATTCCTCCCTCCTTTTACCCATCTCTCCTCTCTCTCTGTGCCTCTCTCAAAAATCAGAGTTGGAGAAATTGGAGCTGGGGTTGTCGGATATCTCTGTCTGGCTGAGTTGGTGGGGATTTTCGGGTGGAGGGAGCAGGTGATGGCTTTCTGGAGAGCACTCATTTACACTCCTCCCTTTCTCTTGCTGAGCAGCGTGAAGAGGTGGGAGAGATGAGGGGCCGCCTCCCCTCACTCCTGTGAGCTGCACCTGCCAGGGGTGAGGGGATCAAATGTGAACTCTGACCTTCTACCTTCCACAATGCCCAATTATTACCAATACCATGTCATATCATACATGCATTAACAAAATCAACTGTCCAGCAGCTGCAGAAATGAGGAGAGTGAGAACATGATGAATTAAAGCAGCGACGTTCTCTCCATTAAATGAGATAAACATTGATTTTGATATTTCTAATCATGATGCTGTAGTTTTTTATTGTTTTTTGTTCATTATTTAAAGAAGTTACATGTAAGACAATTCATGCATTAAATGTTTTTTTTTATGCAAATGAACAGACAGATTATTACATGACTTAAATGCATTACTTGATGCAACGTCCTCCTTTTCCTAATGGCCTGTACCGATTCCACGAGATGTGAAAGGCTTTGATGAAATGAACGCTTGCCGCAGCTGAACGTCTTCCACACACACTGTTACAGAGGTCGTGAGCGGCGAGCGTCTGCGAACAAACGACTGCATCCCTGCACAACACAGAGTCTGCAGGCCCCGCTGGTGACGAGAGTGTCAAACACCACAAACATGGTCAGAACCAGAACCTGTGCATGTGTGTGTCGGCTGCTTCCACATATTTAAACCTGTTGCTTTCACTCATAGTTTTTATTTGACTGCATCACTCACATATCTGTGCCCAAGTCTTTTTTCTTTTTTTTTTTTTCCCATCCTGTGTAAAAAGGAGGCCCCTTACTTTTTGGTGTCATGTGTGCAGACAGGCTGTCATAGCATTTTGTTGGCAGCTCATTTTGTAAGTGAACCGGGTACAAATGGGTATTATTCAGAGGGCTGAGAGCCATTCGGGGTTTTGTCAGGACTTAGAGTAGTGTGAAAGTTGATGTCAGAGAAGCCCTGGCCTGGACCAGCTGAAAGCCAGTGTGCTAGTTTCTATGGTAATGGGGAAATAGTAACTACCTCCCAGCAGCGTCCCGCCGCGTGTCGCCTCCTCAATAGAGCGCATCTGCAGAAAACTGGGGAACCCCGTGAGATGGGCAGTGACCCGTCATCACAGATATGGTCAGAGATGGACATAGAATTAGCCTTAAACCTCTTTTCATAACTCTTGAGGGAAAGTTGAGGCTGAGCCATATATTCCCACTTTCTTCAAAAGCAGAGTGCGAGATTGAGTAAAAAAGCCGTTGCAGAGGTCATTAGTATAGAAAGGGGACAAAAAAGATGACTCCAAATGACAATGCCGGCAATAGAAGATTGAGAAGAAAAGGGGATATTGGGTTATGAAAATCATACTTACTCATGCAAATGTCTCTATATGTCTCATTCACTGCTCTGAGAGTGTTGCTCTCACCCAGGAAACACTCAGTCTCTCCAGGGTGAGTAAAATGTAGCCCCAAACATTTAAAATAACAACAATAATAATAATAATAATGATAATACAGCACGTCAAACATTCACATTCCATTTTCTTAATTACTTTCTTTACATTAAAATTAAAAAAAAAAGATATAAAATCCTGTGAAACTTGCCCTGTCAGTCAAACACTTGGCTCAAAACAATGGTGACTTCAGAGAAGGAGCTAATGTGAGATGAATGGGGAGGAAATGGGCCGAACCACAGGAGGTCATTAATGAGAAAACCATAAACTTTTAGCTTTCTTTATGTCTTAACTCCTGAGACTCCTCCTCATCCTGTTGTTTGGACAAACACGCTGAGAATGAGGGAACCATGAAGTGCTGAGCTGAAGGAAGAAGTCACTAACAGTCCTAGAAGTTGTTTTTCGAGGGTCTCTCTCCCCCCACCATGCTGCTCTCACTCTCTGACCTCCCTCCACCCTAACCCTTACCCCCCTCTGTGGTTTCCCATGGGCCTCCAATTGGCTCAATTAAGTTAACACACAAATGCCATATGCTTAAAAATGTTTTCTCTGCACTGCGTACCAAACAGGGTGGGGGCAGCTGCAGTTCCTTGATGCAAAATGATAGAGAACTCAGCTGTTGTCCTTCCCTTCTTTTCAAATCAACACTGGAAACATCAGAGCCTGGAAAAAAATGAAAAATCTGAGAGAAAAAAGGGGAGAGCGTGAATGAGGGGAGGACCAGAAAAGTGAAACGTTGAAAAGGAGGGAGGAGAAGCGACTCGCCATCAGAGGTGGTTCTCCGCCGAGTTTCGGCTTTGTTTTCTCCACAATAAACTCTCCGACGTGTCGCTCAGCAGCAGAGACAAGTGGAGCAAACAGAACATCTTGCATTCTTTGGCTTTTGTACTTGGGGGACTGAACAAAGGGGGCCAGTGTGGACGGAGGCAATATCACTGACATCCCCACTACTTTGAACAACTTGTCAGCGCAGACACTGAAGCGACTGCATTCTGTCACATTTGTGTACAAACCCCTTGAAAGGGCTTGCTGACCTGCCCATATCCCTTTATTGGGGTTCAAATGGCAAGAGGCTTTCATTGTGTTTGGGAGAGTTCATTAAATTCATTGGTTTGACCTGTTATTTCTCGGCCAAAAGTCTGCTGATTTGGAAAAATGTGAGTCAGCCATACGTAATAGCCTACTGACCTCCGCAGGGTAACTAACCCTTTTGAAGAGCATTTCAAAGCTTTTATATGAATAGAGTCAAAGGCGAAGTTTGAGACATATCTATAGCAGAACCAATGGATTTACATCAAAAGGGAATTTGAAATCATCCAAAGATATTTAGACCTCTAATGGCTCTGGAGTTTTTCCCAACAATATTTTGAGGCAAATGATTTTCTCTCATGACGAAACCTCTCAAATCTCACAAATCCTAAATGTTTTCTAGGTGAGAGTGAAGTCATACCTTCTCCGGCCGTTTTAGTTCCCATCACAGCAGCACATTTAGATGTAAATGGGCTCATTAGAGAGGCCAGACTATCAGGTTTGCATTATTTTCTCATTTATTCTTGTCAAACACAGGCCGTGGGCCCACGGCATGACTTTCCTGCTCCAGGGTGATTTCACATTTGATACTAAATTCAAAGCTGTTTTAAAGTGTTGCACCAACAATCAAAGAAAATGAATGAACACCAATTGCAGTGTGTTTTTGTTGTGCTGTGTTAATATTGTTCATGTAAAACACAATATGAGAGCCATTAAGGACAGAAAAGATTCTTAGATACACTTGAACCCATGTGACGTTTGTATTTTACAATGTAAAGGTTTTTAGATGTGCTAGATTCTGCTACACACACACACACACACACACAACTCTCAAATCTCACAAATCCTAAATGTTTTCTAGGTGAGAGTGAAGTCGGTGGTTCAGTCAGTGGTTCCTTCAGTGGTCCAGGCTGCAGTTTTCAGCGCAGTACACAGTCAGAGGCCATCACAGCAGTTTTATCACATTTTCTTGTTCATTGAAGTCATGTGAAGGTGCATTTTGCTGCTATTTCTGTGGCTCATTAAGATGAGCACAGACTTCAGAAAAGTCTGTGCTGATTTTCTTTTTTTTGTCAGGTTTGCATTATTTTCTCATTTATTCTTGTCAAACACAGGCCGTGGGCCCACGGCATGACTTTCCTGCTCCAGGGTGATTTCACATTTGAACTAAATTCAAAGTGTTTTAAAGTGTTGCACCAAATAAAAAAAAAATGTAATTTTCTTTTTATTTGTGAAAACAATTTTATTATGTAATTTTTTATTTGCTAACCTGCTAACATCAACATCACACACACATGCACACACACACACACACACACACACACACACACACACACACGGCACTGACTTCCATTCATTTGGACAATGGGCAGCCTGAACAAGATGTTATGCCTGATATTGGATCAATAGGTGTATTATTGTCTGCCTCTGCATGCGTCATATTATGCAGTGCAGCATAAATGTGAATTAGAGAGGGTTTGGTTTGAAAGGTTGACTGTCTGAGATAAAACATATCTATGCATTTGTTTTTATTTATTTGTTTTTAATAATAATAATAATAATAATAATAATAATAATAATTCACAAAACATCCTTGATGTCATTCCGACATTTTGTAATGGTCACTCAATCCACAACACATTTAACAGTTGTCTGTTAAATCCCATCTATATATTCACCACTTTCATGAGCTGAGGAGTGCATTATTTCTCTATATTATTTTATTCTTCCTGCCTCTGACGTTATATTGTTAACTACATTATGGAGGCAACATTATAACGACAGACTAAGTGAAAATGTGAAAAGATGTATAAATTGTATGGCAGACATCACAGATGGAGCCTTTTTTAATTGAAACATTTCAGCGCACACACACAAACGGATGTTTAACGGGCTTCACATGCAGAGGATTTGTTAAGCGTGTGAAGATCAAGCATATAGACTTTATTTGTATTCAGTTCAAAAATACTGCAAATCATTCAACACAAAGCTTTTGTTTGTGAAAAAAGTCCAACTGTAAATTCTTTCAAATACAATTTCTTGTCCTGGTGTTTTCAAAATGACTTTTAAATTGATCTGAACTCTGAACCAACATTAGGAATAATAGATTAAATTGTTAGCAGTGCAAACATGAGAGTTTCTGGTTTCTGCAGTGAATTGGGTTCATACAAAGAGTGATATGCAGTAGCTACAGTATATACTCGTCAACATAAATCACTTCTGTAATAAGCCATTGAGAGTCAAGTTTAATAAAGATGGAGTTTCTTTACATTTCCACCTTTGACTCAGTGGATCTGCGTTAACCAAACACAATAGAAGACAAAAATCACTATCTGAAAACATTTTCTTTTCATTTGTGAGGCTGTGTTGACTTTTACATAACGATCCTCGTAAAACCATCACTTACAGTAAATCTCCCCGTCTCTGGGTGACATCAGTCACTTTTCACCACCACGACACACAAGAGGGCTCAGATTTCGATGCTTTAATTCATCACATTTACGAGTGTAACAAAGGAAATCATTTAGCACATTGCTCCTCAGATTCACTGGAGTCCAAATTCACCTGTTGAGCCTTATATCTGTCATGTTATTGTGCCTCAACTGACTGCATCTCTTTGTCAGCCTCTCTTAAGGATTCATTAGTCCCTATAGACTCCTGCAGCCTAAACATATTGCACCATTCAGCTGGTACTTATGTGTCATCTGTTATCTATTGGACTGGTGTTTGTGGTGAGCATATGAATGATAATCAGGCCTTTGTGTGTCCATAGAGGTGCAGCAGGATCTGTGGTGTGTGATGTTGCCTCGGGGGGAGATTAGGAGGGGCAACCGGCCCTCTGTGTCACGTCGACAGTCACAGCGCCCATCCACGGCTGGGCCAAACCCCAGTGGGACCTTAAATCCTGTTACACTGTCAGCTAAAACCATCATTTGTATTAGAGATGTGTGGGTGTTTAAGTGTGTGTACATATTAAGTGAGGGGGCACAGTGTCTTAAACTATGAATAATTCATTCCAAAAAGAAAAGGAGATATTGACTACATCTCCATAAACAGACTGCTCTCTTTATGTCATCAGGCACGAGATCTTTGGGTATAATTGCGTAAAAGCTCCTGAAAATGTGCTTCTCCAGCATCACAGCAGGCACTGGTCAGTGTTATCATCGGGGATGAATTTGAGTGATGGCAATTGTTCAAACTTAATATCTTATAAATAATTTACTATTTCAGGGCCAGTGTTTCCCCCCCATATCAAACATTAATGCAAAGAAGCTTCGCCAACTCACAGCTGTATGTTAGTAACTGAAGCTGAGCTCAATTATCAGTCCGAGGCAAAAACACACACACGCATGTGATGAAGCTGAAAACTAAAGTGGAAAAAAGAGCAATATTGGAAACTAAAGTGGGGGAGAAGGGTGACAGAGTTGTTATAATGTGAGGAGACTATTTCCCTTGATGATTTTTTATCATTATGGGGAATGGGATTCTTTGCACTTCTGGCCCAGGCCTCCAGAGGGAGGTCAAAACTATTTGTCAGTCTCCAGTTGAGATTGCAAATTAGGATGAGCCTCCCTGCGTGACGACCCATGAAACCTCTATTCCTATCCACGGGGTGACTGCTGTACATAATTTGAAAATTAGGGCCTTTGATAACATCTTTATGTCGAGCGTTACATCAAGCTGGCGCAGCACACAGGCGGTCAAACAAAAACAAACCAAAAAATCACACATTTATTCAGATCATCTTGACAAACTCTTCCCGATGTAAAAGCTTCAAATGTGTTTTATTGTAAAAAAATTAATAAATGAATTATATTTGACACTATCCAGGAGCGTATTTGGCCCTAATTGGAAATGGCTTTAAATTGACTCTGTTTCCTTTAACTCTTTTAAACATGAGAAGGCTCTGGTAGAGAGAACAGTGTTTTTATTTGAATAACTCGAATAACCGCTCCTAATGTGTGCGTATGCTTTAATAGCGGGAGTCTAATTACAGGAGGTTATATGGTGTGAAGCCTCTTTTATATGGAGAACAGTGATAGCATCACACCGTGCTATAGACATGTTCTGGAGCTGTTGGTGTGAAATAATGCTTCAGGTACATGATGATGCTGTCTGTGATTAAATGAATCCACGTGAATAAATATGAATACGTGCAGGTTGTGCAGTGACATTGTGAGGGTTCTGATTTAACGCCAGTGTCATTGCGAGAGGCCACGGATCCATTTATGTCACATGTATCCTTCATTTTAAAGACTTTTGTGTTTATCTGCTTTATAGAGGCGAAGTGAAAGAAGACTCGGGGTGGAAGAGAAATCACATTCCACTATTTACTAACGGCTCCCGTCGCTTTGAAGACCTTGTTCAAAAAGCCTTAAAGTGAAAGAAAATGTTTTCCTATTACTTAATTCAATCAGAGCGCGAGGCGGGGGCTTCACGCGCCGCGCACTGGGCTCCTCTATGACAGAGTCGCCTTTGTTGCGTCTATCCGCCGCTGTCACACACTTTAATTCGACTCTCTTTCTCTCTCATTGAAAACCCTCCACAATGACATTCAATAAGGGCCGCAGAGTGAAAACCTGGTTATTTTTACATATTCTTTCCCCCCCGGACTCTGCAGGGGCCCGAGCAAAGGAATTAATCACTGCTCTTTAACAGCGCTGCTGCCTCCAGGCGATGACTTGTCCCCGTTGTGTGCCCAGAAAATGACACATTAACCTTAAAATGGAAACGCGTAAACTTTACATTCAGCTGTTGCGTTTGTGCTCGCGCTCCACAGTGAAGTTGTCACACAGGTGTCCACGGTGCGTGCGTGGAACTCGCAAACGTTGGAAAGTGTGCAGCGATGACCGATAACTGTTGATTCGATGCCTTATGGTCAATTCTTGTTGTATGTGTGTATGTGGTCAGTGTTACAGCTTCATTCATTCATTCACATCAACTGCACTAACTATGGCCTGATCAATAAGAATCTACAACCATTGTTCATGTTTATTTAGAACATGACGCTATAATAAGCCTTAGTTGCCATTTATCGGAGCAGTGCTTTTATTAAAAGAGCAATGCGAATTGAATTAAGTTAAGTTAAGTTAAGTTAAGTTAAGTTTTTACCAATTAAAGCGTAATAGTTTTGCACTTCTCTGAAAGTCTCCACGAGCGTCTTCTCCCTCTTGGCTCGGTTATGCAGACGTATTAGGTGTTGCACAGTCAGACCTGGTTCCTTGGTGTCCAAAACAAAACTTGAATAGATGAAGTGTCTCTCTCTGAATGTGAGAGAAACGTTTTCTCTCGCAAATCTAAGCTCCGCTCTATGATAAAATGAGAGTGATGATAAAAGGGAGAATGGGCAGTGCCGCCTCTTGCGGCGTGGGTGGGGCTGACAAGAATAGACTACATTATGCAGTTCATTTAGTTAACAAGTGAAATAATAGGGAAGCGTGCAGTGGGAATGCCGAGAGAAAGGCACAAAACCCTATTGAGTGCTCTTGGGCGCTTGCAGCGTAGCCGTCACATGGCCGAACCGAGTCCACGGCGGGTATTTAAGGCGCGGCGCTGCGCCTTCAGCACCACTTCGCTGTCCACCGTCCAGAGGAGAACAGCAGCCTCACAGTCGACACGACGCGCCGGCTTCAACTTTTTACATCGCGCTTGAGCAACACGTTCGCAACCATGCCCAGATCCTTTCTTGTGGATTCCTTGATTTTAAGGGAGGCCAACGACAAAGGAAGCGAGAACAACGCACCTTTATTCCCGTACGCCGTGCACTCCGCGCACCACCCGCACGCGCTGCCGGGCTCCTGCCACTCCAGGAAAGCCGGGCTGCTGTGCTTCTGCCCGCTGTGCATGACCGCGTCCCAGCTTCACCCGTCTCCACCGGCACTGCCGCTCCTCAAGGCTTCCTTTCCTCCCTTCAGCTCACAGTACTGTCACTCAGCGCTGTCCAGGCAACACTCTTCATCCAACAGCGTCAACCTCAGCCACGCACCGGGGATTTACCAAGCTGCGTACTCGGTGCCAGACCCACGGCAGTTCCACTGCATCTCCATCGGTAAGCACATTGTGAAACATTGTGAGAGTGAGAGTTAGTGCTTTGAGCCACACAGCATGTGTTTTTTATTGACGCGCAACGTCAACTGACTGTCTCTTTCTTCACTTTCACAGAAAACAGCAACAGCAAACTTCAGAGCAGCAAGCGCATGCGCACCGCCTTCACGAGCACACAACTTTTGGAGCTGGAACGCGAGTTCACCTCTAACATGTACCTCTCCAGACTGAGGCGCATCGAGATCGCCACGTACCTGAACTTGTCCGAGAAACAGGTGAAAATCTGGTTCCAGAACCGCAGGGTGAAGCACAAAAAGGAGGGCAAGAGCAGCGGCCAGCGGACTGGGTCACATAACTGCAAATGCTCGTCCCTGTCCACGGCGAGATGCTCGGAGGAAGAGGAGGATGACATTCCCGTATCCCCGTCCTCTTTATTGACGCAGCCAAAAAAAAAAGAGAGAGACTGTTCCTCGTTCAGATGCCTGTACATAGACAGAGAATATTTAATCAGGGGAATTGTCATGTCTCTTTCTTCACTTTCACAGAAAACAGCAACAGCAAACTTCAGAGCAGCAAGCGCATGCGCACCGCCTTCACGAGCACACAACTTTTGGAGCTGGAACGCGAGTTCACCTCTAACATGTACCTCTCCAGACTGAGGCGCATCGAGATCGCCACGTACCTGAACTTGTCCGAGAAACAGGTGAAAATCTGGTTCCAGAACCGCAGGGTGAAGCACAAAAAGGAGGGCAAGAGCAGCGGCCAGCGGACTGGGTCACATAACTGCAAATGCTCGTCCCTGTCCACGGCGAGATGCTCGGAGGAAGAGGAGGATGACATTCCCGTATCCCCGTCCTCTTCAGAGAAGGAGGATGCAGATCTGTCCGTCTCGCCCTGAAAGACTTTGGTCCTCCTGATTTTGAAAGCAGCCAAAAAAAAAAGAGAGAGACTGTTCCTCTTGAGTTCAGATGCCTGTACATAGACAGAGAATATTTAATCAGGGGAATTGTCACCCTGAGTCATTGTATAGATGTATACATGTTGTACGTTTTGTATGTAGTTTTTTTCTGAAAACGGTCAATTTGTTGTTGCCAGTATCATGAGTATGAGAGGCATATTTGTGAAACCCAAAAGCCAAATGACGGAGAACAATACCAACGTTGTTTATTTGTATTTTGGGGAAGGACAGTATTTTGTATACACAGTGAATACTGCTTATAGAGTCATTCTATGTGGATGGAACTGTTACTTAAATATGGAAAACTGAAGAAAGGCAGACAATTGCTGAGACCACTCTGGAATTATATCTTCAGTGTAATTGAAAAATATTTATTTATTTAAAAATGTTGATACTTAAATAAAAAAATATTTCTGAGCGCCAGACAAGCTTGTCGTGTGGGTTACATTTCTTTTTCTTTCTTTTCTTCCGCTCACTGATTGCGCACAATGGCGCGCGTAAAGTCGCGTTCACAGTAACTTCACCACTGATTTAAACAAAAACAAAGTTTGAAATAATGCGTCATAATAATAATAATAACATATTACACACACATTACACATATATTCCCACATATATTAGGGAACGTTGTTGTGCGTGGTGAATGATGGAGCCAGAAAACAAGTGTATTTTCAGATGCACTGCACTCTACAAACTAAATGTGCCTGTGCGTCAAGGGAGCACATTAGGCCATAGATGAACTGAAGGAGTAAATCAAATGCTCCATAATCTTAATCACTCGGGGCTGATGAAGACATTGTTATGGGCTCCTCTTATGTGCCTTCCCTGGGGGAGACCCTGAGTTCAGATATCACTGCCTGGTTCTTAAGCTCTTTTCAGATTCCATCCCGGCTGAAATGATCAGTCTCGTGCAACTGGGTTAATAATCACCACGGGTGTATTATGGTCAATCGGCAATTTGCATATCTTAATATCGATCTGACATGAAAATAAATGAGGAAAAGACGCAGCCTGGTGTCCATGACCTTTATTGTTCACGGCGTTGACGCACCACTGGTGTCAAGTTTATTGTTGGTTTTATGGGCTGCAGGTGGGGTTTAGACCCAATAAAAGACCTTAAGTCAGATTTCACAATACACACATAAATATTTATTCACTCTTTGATAGGTTTTTTTACGCTAAATAATTCAAAACACAAAATGAAGCTGAAAAACATAACATACATACATTTAGTCTAACAGAAAAACATCCTCTGTACGCAGTTAAGGTTAATGTTTATCTAAGATTTAAGTAATGTGTTATGTTTGTGTGTGTAGTTTAAACTACACACATATATATATATATATGATTAATAAAGCATCTCAAAAAGAGACCGAGCCATGACTTTGGCATTTAGTCCTAGTTGTGTTCGCCTGTTTTACGCACCGCTACAGTTGCTCTTTGTATGAAGCACTGCTTCTCAAAATTATATGTATCATGTTGAATAGGCTTTAAATGACATTTCCCTTCTTAGAAGCGTATATGTGGACTTTTCTTTTTAAAAGGGAGAAAAAGCTGTTCTTAAATTGTGTACAGCACATTATCTGCATCAGTGTGCCTTTTCTGGACGTGGAGTTTCACTCGTAAACTTACATTTAATTGTTCACTTAACTATTTTAACAAAACTCTAATATTTGCATTTGTTAAGATATGGGATTAGACTATTTTGTTAATTGCACCATAGAGCCCCATTTTGCTCACAACGTCCTCTGCAAAGCGCCCTTTATCCATTCAATAGCCCGGGGGTATGCGCCCTGGGGGAGCTTATACGCCCGGTGCTCCAAATGCTCAATTTATTTATTCTTAATTTTGTGCTGATCAATTCATTGAAGCAAAAAGGACTACGGTGTCTTTTTAAAAAGAAGAAAGGGGAATTGTGGACGTAACCTTGACGGAGCTGAAGAGAGGGCTTCCCTGACGCTGGAGAGCCGCTTGAGTCAACAGGCGCCCATCTAGCAGACTCGCCCTTGTCTTTATTCAGGCTAATTTTTTATTTACGGCTTTTCTTTGACATGTCTCTTATCTATCAGATTAAAAGAACAGCTTGTAACAAATCAGTCTGCACGATTTACAACAGCATTAAAAGGGGACAAAGGGAGCAGGCAGTCAGTACCTGAGAGTCTGGTAGACGGCGCGGCGCTGCAGCTGATTCGATGGTTTGAAAATACGCACGAAACAAAATACTTGAATCCTGAAAAAGAGCCTTTGTACGTTTCTTTAGAAATCAAGCAATTCTGCATGACAAAGGACAATTAATAAGCCGTCTTTTCACGACCAGCAGCTGGTTTCCCCGTCAAGGAAAGTTGGAAAAAATTCAGGCTGAATGCGCGCAAAAGCCCTTTGCGCGCAGACAGCAACCCAAGGTGACCCATTTGGCACAGTTAAAATAACCAAGCCGAAGTAAAAGCGAGGGAACTGTCAAAAACATTTAAGCTGAAATATCTTGAAATTGCAAATCCCTTTATGTGGAGGGACGCTGCCGATGTGGGTTAGTCGTACAAAGGAGGTGGTTAAGTTGGAGAGGCTTTGGAAACGGACACGTGGCTTCTCAATGAGAGCTCTTTTGGACCCGCGTGGCTTGCTGTGGCACTGCACATTCAACTACTTTAAACTTATCCTGCTAAACAACGACGTGCAGTAAACCCAACGTGTTAAACTGCAAAGTTAAACAAAGGACTTTATTAACTTTTAAACACTTTTGCACATTTATAACCTGTTTGTTTTCTTGTATTTATAAGGACAAGTCGCTGCTGCTCCACGACTGCAGCCTCGCCTGCACAAGCAGAGAACATAAAAAATAGACTATACTTTGCCAAGAACATTTTTTAATATGCATCCAATAGTTCGATGGACTTTGACACACTTTATGATTTTAGTTGTGTGGTGCTATTTTACGTGTAGTTGTGATTAGAATCAAACTGCGTATTGATAGAGACACAAACACAGAAATAAATATAGGAATCTAAGCGTGATTTTCACATGAAAAAGTTTACATTTGGGATTAAAACAAGTTAAGTACGTTAATATGACATCCATGTGTATTTTGTATTATTATTTTGGAACAGCTGGACTGGAAACACTTTCTATTGCTGTCTACATTCTTCTTCTTTTTTTCTTTTTTTTTCCTGTGGTTAAAGTGGAGAACATGGATCAGCAGCATGTATAATTATGGAGCCGTTAGTGGTGACAAAGTGTGTTCAGCCTGCTCAAGTGGCAGAGAAGGAAACCGCTCGCCAATGCCTTGAACTGCGCCTGCTGCTGTTCGGCTGCAACATTTGAACCCATTCAGCTGCATATAATCTGTTTAACAGCTAATCAGTAATGTAAGATGAAGGACTGGCACGCAGCTCCACTTCTCCTCAGCCAATCCCCTCCTCTAATTGAATATTCAACGCGCGCACCGAGCTCTGCTTGCCTTTTTCAGCGTGCTGACGGAGAATACGCCTTTTTGATTCGAGCCCAGTGTCAAAGGTCAAGAAATAATGAACTGCGCAGACATGGAAGTGACCTTTGGAATAGCTGAGGCTGCTCCGCAATGACTACTGCGCTTCATTTGGGAATTTGGTCGAAAATATAACATGTGATAACTTTACATTGTCACGTGTGGTTAGAGCTCACGTGAGACAAGAAGCCTTTGATACCTGGGGAATAGTGAGATAAGGTTTGTAGCAGCTCACTTTAAAGTCCAGGTAAAAAACATATTAATGTAGTAGGGAAAATTAAATCAACACATATTACTGTTATTTTTTCCATTCTATACTTGTGGACTATTTATGACAAAAAGAAAATAAATGAGTTGTAAAACTACCTAAACATGCTTTTCATTCCCCTGCAGTGAAACTATTGAATGCAGACATACAGTACGCACATGCACAGATGTAGGCGAATGTCCCCTCTCACGGTGCATGTAGAGTATTATTGGATGGCGTACCTGTTTTCAGCAGGTCGTTCGCGCTCTGTTTATCCCGCAGTTCGCTGACTTGTTCAGTTGTCAGTGTGGAACAGGAGCGTCATCTGGTGGCAAAGACCATATAGTTAGAGTTGGTCAGCGTGGAACGTGCACAACAAGGCTCCGTACAGTTTTGAATAATTAAAAAAAACAAAAAAACAACAACAACAACAAAACATTGACTGAATGCATTTTAATGCTGCGTTGTAATTTATAAAATAAAATACCTCATGCGAGTGTAATTAAAGTATAGGCATTCTGCTCCCAAATACAACACATGCACAAACGTGATCTGCAAAGGGCCCCTTCCCTGTGAGGGGGCCCCTTAAATGGTCCTCATTCACACACAGCAGAACCACAGCCTCTTGTATGTTGCTCCACTCAGTGTAAGTGTAAATGTTTTAAAGTCTCTGGAATCAAGAGAAAATAGTCTAATTAGTGTAAATTTAAACCACAAGACACTCTCATTCAACAACTATAGCAACTATAGCTATTCCACATACATCTTAATTAAAGGTGACATGTCAACAAAAACAATGATGTTTATACATTTTTATTCCCATAACTTTTTTTTTTACTTACTGTATGTACATTTTGCTATTATCAGGCAATAAAGACCAAACTCTTGTCATAATATTCTCACTTTCTTTGTGTTTTCTCTTGTAATATACATCGGTCACTATCAACACATAAGACAAATGTTAAAAAAAGGATATCTCCATGAAAATAATAATAATAATCTAACCTCTACAACTTTAACATCCAAACTATCTTGCATGCATGGGTGCTCAGTCTAAAAACAACACAAACAGTAAAGAACACATGAAACACCTGGAGATACAACTATCTGACTTGCAGCACCATCAACGTCCAAACACAGTGAATACAGTCAGTGTGCACAAAGTCAGCCTCCAGTTTATCGTCAGACTCTTTTCTTTCCTCTTTAACTACAATAATGGTTGATCATCCTCATGGTCAAAGAAACACATGAAACACAAAGTAATCACAGAAGATGAAGACAGTTGTAGTCTTTCTCTGGCTAAATACTATGAATTAAACATCTGATATAGTTTCATCAGAGAAAAAGAAATTTCCTTTTTAAATATTAGTTTAAAAATAGACATAGTCATCAGCTTATCACAGAACCAACACATACAGTATAACACATTGATCAGCATCAAGTGGACAACTGTAAAATAAATCTAAATCTGTAAAACTGTTAAACAATTATTAGTCACTAACCTTTAATGTACACCTACTGTTTGTAGACACCTTTAAAAACCAGTAAACCTTTTACAATCCAACATGAAACAAACGATACAAAAAAAGGTGGAAAACATCTTTATGAATATGACACAAATGCTGTTTGCCCAGTTTTGGTTGAAATCAGCGGAGGAAAAGTTATTGAGAGAGGGAAACACTCAAAATATAAATACTATCTAGTGTAGTTAAACATCATTTCTTCCCATTTCTAATACTCTTATCACAACAGAATATAATATATTCTGTGACTGTTACAAAGGGCCTGATGTGTATATAGGAAACCACTGGAATACTAGTTTTTTTCACTAATTCCTTCTTCTTCTTCTTCAACCTTTTTATGTGATTTAAAATGTGCAATCTTGCTTTTTATTCTGTCTCATGTATATTCAATAACTCATACGTCCATATGTGTATTTGATTTGATCTCCACGTCACTGATAAGCAGTGACGTGGAACATGTGCGTGTAGGATTTTCAGTAGTGCTGAAACTATTTGTCGATCAATTCTGTTCACTAATATTTTACACACCAAACAATTCATCTACAAAAGAAAGTCCATGAGACGCTTCCTTACATGAAACAACACCTTCATGACTTCAAGCCCCAGGGACCCTGTGATGTCTACACACAGACAGCCAGTCTCACAGTCACTCAATCTGCCTGTGGCTCCTGCTGTCAAATATCATGGAGCGCCTCTGTGGCTGGTAGAAGCAGCTGGTCGAAGTTTCCAGCCTCTGGCCACTTTTAGGAATAGTCATTTTGTTTTGAAGCGTGATCCCCTCCGCCATCCTTAAATTATCTGCCATCTCTTTAGAAAAGACATTCACTGCCGAAGAGTCATTCAAGCCCTTCATGGACGAGAGGAGCTTGCCGTCGTCTCCTGCTGGCGGGTAGTCCATGATGGGAAAAGGAGGGCTGAGCAGGATGAGACTCTGAGGTCTCTGCCTGTTCCTGAAGGACGGTCTTTGTAAAAGGTTCCCTCTGTTGGGTCTGGGACAGTCCACAAACACCTCCACACTGGGCGCATGTCTCCTCGCTATGACTGGCAGCTCTGGAGTAGATGTGGTCTTCACGGCCTCCGCAGATTTCTCAGCACTTGCATGTTGTTGGTGTTTGGGCACAGGCTCCTTGTTCTCCAACTCCTCCTTTAGGTCGGACATCATCTGAGGAGGTGCAGAGCTGCTTTTCTCTGCGCTCACTTTGGGATATTCCTTTTCTTGTTCCTTCAAGGCCTCAAAATCGTTCTCGCGCCTGGAGTGAGGTATTTGACTGTACTGCACCTTGGGAGGGATGACGGGCACAGCTTTGGCCTGACATGTCTTAATCATAAATGGCGTCCGCACCGACGACACGCTGACTGGGGCTGAATTTCGACGTAACGGCGCCTGCCCATCGCTCAGGAACATCTCCAAGTCTGAGGGCAGGCCGTTGTTCACAGAAATCAGTGATTTCTGACTGGACGAAAACTCGGACGAGCAACGATTTTGCTGATTAGAAATGTCTCTGATGCACCGGTGGCCCAGATCTAAATTAAGTGAATATGGTCTGTGTTTGGAAAAACGACTTTCCTCTCTTTTCTCTGGAGTAGCTGCCTCATAAGACATCTGTCTGTGAAACCGATGAGATGACACTGTATTCTTCCCTGTGTGAGGTTGTGTAGTGTTATTGCTGTTCACATTGACTCGCGTAGGCACCGATGGCAAATACGTCCATTTCGTTTCTGGTTTGCAGCTGGACGTTTGTGGAATGCTGCCGGACGAGCGCTCATTGCTCTTAATGGCAGGTTGTTTGCTATGATCACATGAAGGAGGGGAAATCGTTGCCTCCTCTGAGCTTGAAGCTTCCTCGCGAGGGCTGAAGGGCGACAGCTGGTTAAACAGCTCCTCAATGTCGGGTGAATGAAGGGGACTGGTAACCCACTGCTGGGTGGAGCTAAGATCATCCCAGGGCTCCACCAAGTCCAGCTCCTCCAAGTTTTCTCCACATCCTTCATCATCAAGGCGTGGCAACTCCAAGGTGTTCGGTCTCTCCTCCAAACACACTGAAAGCCTCTGGGCAAGCTCCAACTCAGGGATCACGCTCCTCTTTGCTCCATCAAAGAAGAGTCTTCTGTCCTCATGAGGAATGTCACATTTCTGTGACTGATCTGCATCATCTGTTCTTGTGAAGCCTGCTTCAGCATCAGTTCCAGACAAAGGAGAATCCTGTAAAATGATTTGTCTCTCTTTAGTGTGCACTGGTTCATCTTTGTCTGAGGGTGGCGCCTCAGGAAGCCGTTTCCTCGCTTCCTCCTCTCCTCTGTGAGCAGAGCAGGCATTTTCTAAGTCTCTATCAACAAATACGTCAACGCTTTTGTGGAGAGAAAATACGATGTCTGACTCCGAGGGCTGTTTCTTTGCAGACTTTGATCCAGTGGCAAATACATGGTCACTCAGAGAGGTATTTGAGGTCTGCTCCCGGCAGAGCAACGTCAGAGAGGGAGAGCTGCGGCTCCGTTTGGACTTAACATCCATCGTTAACTTTGTGCCCTCACTCGAGCTCCTGGAGCTGAAAACGGGTTTCTCATCCAGCAGGTCGATTTCAGGCTCGGTTATCTTCAGCTCAGACCACAGCTCTTTCTCAGTAGAACGAGTTTTGTCCTGTAAAATGAAATGTTAGAAGAAAATGGATTTAATACAAGCAGAATTATTTCGCAGTTCGGTTTAAGATAAAATCTCTGATGAATAAGATTCACTTTTAAATTATCTGTACACATTTGTAAGTTACAATTCAAAAAAAGTACAAATTCTACCTGATTCAAACTTGAAAAATTGGGATTCAGACATTCAAAACTAGAAGATTCCATATATAGCCACACTATTTTCACCTGTGAATCTCTATATTTTGACTTAATGTGACTTGGACATTATTTAATTTAGAAGCGATGATGATAAATCACAAGTAACAACGTGGCCTTTCTGCGTTTTAAGCAATTCTTTTACCTTTTTACTCTGACAAACCTATTTTTGCTCCAGTGGCACCACTAACTACTAGCAAATGATTTACCAGTTTGTGCAATTCTCTCCCAGGAGATGGCGCTGCCCCCTTGCTTTCTCTCACGTTTGCAGAAGACAGTGCTTCCAGTGCAGAAATACTCATCCCCACTTGGCCTTTTGTCTGCTTGCTTGTACCTGAGGGGACAAACATTGTTTCTAAACATTACACCTTATCACAAACATTTGATATGAACAAGTCATTTGAAAATAAAATAAAGGGAGATGTCGTCACCCTCTGGAGGAACTCTACAGGTCAGCTCCTCTGTGTTTGTCTTATCTGTTCCTTCCTGCTTCTTTGGTTCCAGTTGGGGGAAAGTGTTGCTCTTTCCACCGCTGATGCTTTGCTCTGACGCTCCTCTGCACGGTTTTAAAGTCGCTGCTTTGTCCTTGGCATGCCCCCTGCATGGTGTGCTGTTGGAGCTGATAACAGCTGACACACGCAGGGGCACAGACACAGCAAAAGGCTCCGATATGTTGACGGCTCGCCGCTGATGCCGCGGCGAGGACTCCAGTGGGAAGAAGCTCCCTGGGAAGGAAGGTCGAGACGAGCTGTTTTGGGAAGAGCCCGAGTACAGCATTCTCCTGTTTTTTGGAGACGTGGGTTTGTAGCCACTGAGGTCGTCACCTTTGAACACCTTCAGCTGCTCTGGCAGTGTTTTCTGGGGAGACGCAGAAGCACTCGGTGAGGCCTTTTGGTTCATGCTGGAGCTCCATCCACCTGTTGCCCCGGCAGATTTTTTCCCTTTAAACTCCCAGTTTTGGTCGTGCTCGTCCAGGTCATAGTCTGATCCCAGTGTTCTGGACTTTACATCCGGAAGAAAAATGCTGCCTCCAGCTGTACTGTTGTTTCCTGCTCTTTCATCATCTGTGTGGTAAAAATAACACGTGTTATGAATAAAACGCCACGCGCTTTATTTATGTTAATCTTTGACCACGACATGTGTTCTGTGTGGCACCGCTTCAGTTTAGAATATCACAACATTTTTATTTCACAGATACATTATTTTCTCCATTGTTTTTAGGATGGAGCTGGACTCATGCGTCTTCTCCAGAACATCCCAATGGAGATAATGAAATTGATGTCTGATTCTCTCTGAACCACAGCCACAGGCAACAGAATCCTGGCTTTGTCACTTTGGAATATCCCCAAAAACCCCAGTACTTCATCATAACACTATGTATGTGGGCAGTGTATATCAGTTAAGGTTTTAGCCTCACCTGTTGGTAAAGAACACAAGGACTCCATGCTCCTGGATGGACGTAGAGCCGCTTTTTCTGTGGAGGAAAGAAAAATAACGTTTCTAATAATGTCATTCTACTTTCAGGGAATTGGACAGAATCACTTCAAGCTTCAGAAAACCAAAAAAAAAAAAGTGTTTCAATGAAAACCTTTGAAAAGTGTTAGCTCACCTGTTATCCCCTGTGCTCGTATGAACACGCTGCCATTGCGGCTCAGTTTTCCCTTTGAGTCCACAGATCTTCCCAGGTTGAAGATGGACTTCCATTTCTTTGATTTCCCAGAAAACTTCCTCCTGTGAGACCGAGAGAGATTATTGAGCCCATTTTGATTGTAAAGTACCCTCAATAGACTGCATGGAAATCTGTCATACTTGCTGTCTGATATGTCTATGACGGTGTGGTAGAGCGTGGCAGTGCTGGTGTCAGGAAGACTGTTCTCTCTCTGACGTTCCTTGTGCACAGGATGGTTTGGACTTAAGGAACGAGCCTGGGCTTCTTCCAGGCTCATCAGTTTCATTGGCCCACACTGACCGCTGATTGGGAGCGTGGCGTACTTCTCCCCACACATCAAACTTGGGCCTTTGGAGGTCAAAAACAATGTGGTTAAAGTAATACTAATCATGCATTTATCCAGTGGTAAAATTAAGTCTCCCAATTATGGCTTGTGTGTATTTTTAATATTTTCAAGTGCCATACCTTCTTTGGGTTTGAGTTGTGCCGAACCACTGCTGAAGAGTTGATCTGTATGGTTTAGAATAAACTCAACCACTGACTGTTGTATCCGCACCTCCTGGAACGCCATGTCTCCATTACCAGACGAAACCTCAATGTTTTTGGATCTAAGGAAATAGAAGAGTGGATAATAACTAACGGTGCAATCTTATTTTTGCACACTTTCCAAAAACAGCTTTGAAACTCATGTGAGCTTTAGTAGGAACATTTCAGTTCCAAAAGAACATAAAAGTTATTGTATTTTATTCTTCCATTACTAAACTCACCTTAACAGATTTGGCGCCCACACCAGAGCCAGGTTACGTGTATGCATGTTTGTCTGAGTGCTTAAAGTAGCGAGGTGGGCCAAGTGCTTAGTGAGGTACTCCAAAGTCCTGAGGACACATTTTATCACATGTATTCATTCATTCATTCATTCAGCTTTATCTTAAAACATGAGAGTCTTATTTCTAAGAATAAAAGAAGCTCAAGAGAAAAAGTCCACCTGAAGTGAGGAGTCGGCAGTTCTTTGATGATCTTCTGAACATATACAAGTCTCTCATGATCCCCTTGGACCAAGACGACTTCCTGCAGGTCAAACAGACACAAAGATTCCACATTTAATGTCAGTGACAGTAATAAAAAGACAAACAGAAATCTGTCTCTATCCGAGGTTGACCGAGGTTGACCTCCAAAAGCAACTTAACCCCAAATATGAAGTGAATTCTCACTTGTGGTCACTGTAGCTACTAATGATCTTTAATTTATCTGCAAACATACCCAGCATACCCTTACACAACCAACACTAACACCCATCAGCTGCTTTTCTCCAAGATTCCCACTTCACACAATCGCGCATTGATGCTCCTGCAGGATTCCACCTCCACTGCCAACCCAGCTTTCCCTGCTGAGCCAATGTAAACAGACATGCAGGAGTGCGTGCAGTCAAACTAACGTGACTGAGGCCTGAACACCAGCAGTTACTAGTCATGTGTAAGGTCATCAAAATGTGCAGTCTTGTGCTATTTTGTCTCACGGCAGAAGCACAAACATGAACCTCCAAAATGACATATTTAATCCTAAAAGGCTGTGAAAATGAGAACAGAAAATGAGTTTCTAAAAACTCCACAGAGGGTTCTCATTCTTTCCAAAACAAAACAAAGTTTGACAATAGGGCAACAGTTTCCCAGTGTTATGTTTGTCTTCATATCACATCATGTGAGGAAATGTTTTTTCCTAAAACACTGAACTAGAATTCTCAGGCACAAGCAGCACAGGACGTATGAATGTGATGGTATGGAAACGTCCTGTCATGGTAGATGTGTACGCTACATAACAATCATGCACCAGGTCTGACCGTTCCTGCGCCGTACGCATGTAAAACTATTTAACCATGAGCCTTTTTTCATTTAAATAACACTCCTCCCTTATTTTGTGCTTGCTACACCAATGCTGCCTCATACTGCACCAGTAGGTGGAGACACCTTAACAAAAAATAAAGATTTGTAACAGAAACATCTAATATAAAGTTGTTATTCAACTATTGTTAAGCTAAAAGAATATTTAATTCCAGAACCCTTGATCCAACGATGTGTCTACAGTACATTACAAAGGTTTGGGCACTCCTGTTTTAAACCTGTTTTAAAATGGGTCACCGTTGCTTTAGAACAAACAGTTACGTGTTATTCATCAGTATGGGCTGTCAACAGGGTGGCCCAGAAATGTAAATACACGTCATAAACTCTTAGTCAATGTATAATCATGACATTAATCTCTGTGCTCACTGTGCTGTATTCTCCAGGGGAGAGATGAAAACGATGGATCATTATAGAGCCACAGAGCTGAGGTCAACTTATTATAATGTAAATCAATATGAAACTCAGGATATTTTACCTTTTGTCATACTCACCGTGAATTTGCTGTATAACTCATACGTGAGCAGGGGATTGGGAAGCTCCCTGAAGTACAGCTTACATAAGGAACCCACACAGTGGATGTCCTGGAGGTACACTTCCTTTGTAAGGTCAGGGCATGCCTCAGAGCAGAATTCCTGCCTGCACACACGCACACGCACACACACACACACGCACACGCACACGCACACAACTGTTGCTGTTGTATTTAAGACTATTTGAACAGTGTTGTGGGAAAGAGCACCACAGTTGACAAACACTAACCTAAGAAAATAATATTAGGCAAACGTAAAAAAAATGACAGGATTATTTATGTGACGTGTACAGAAAATAAAGCAAGGCCTTTGACTATAAACGGCTTATTTTTAGGCGATGAAAACTGTCCTAAATGTCACACACTGGACTTTTAACAGCTGGAGCATCTTTAAAACATTGATACACGTAGAATACATACACAGAAGCCTGAGATTTCAATCAAATACTATGTGGTTTAAGTACCTGAGACGCTGGATGTTCGAGGTGATCCCTGACAGCCTGTAGATCCCATCCACAACCCCATGCTTCTCAATAAACTCTGCACATTTCTTCAGGACCTGAGGAACTTAAGAGGAGTTAATAAATGTGTTAGTGATTATTTGTTGCAGAAATGGGTCTTGTGTCTTGAACACATTATTTCACTGCACATATCTCAGTATCTTAAAAACAGGGGGCAGGAAACATGTTTCAGAGGTAACAATGCACATAAGTTGACTTCATGGTATGGGTTTGTTCCACTCCGGCTGTTTTATATTCCTTAGGGTCGCTGATTGTAGGTGGACTTTGACAGGAAGTTAAAAATGGTTTGTTTGTTTCAAAGGAAGGTTGACACACCCAGTCCTTGTAGCTGGTATTACTTACGACATTTCCTCTAATAGAAAATGGCTTTTGTAAAAGTTAGCGCTGACCAACACAGCATTCTGAGCTGTACTACACCACCTCCTGTACAGAGCCTTGTTTTGCCACACACAGACTTAACTGTGGCTTTTTAAAATCACATGCTATGATCCAGTCAAGACTAATACTGACACTTAATTGCACATTAGGTTACTTGGAAAAGGCTGATACCTTTGAATTATAACTGTTTGAGAAACGGTTTTATTTATGATTTTTAGGCATAATATCAGTAAGTTCAAATAGGATGCCTTCCACAGACCAGTGCACAGGTAAACACATGTTATTCTTTTAGATGCTGATGTATGTCCTGAAAGAGCATTGATTTAAGTGACATGGGTGGGCTATGAATAAAGGATTCTTTTATGGTATGTTTATATGTGTGTGTTGGAGAATCCGTCACAAATTGAAGTCTGACTATTCAAGGCACTGCAATCATTTCTGACCAAGAATCTTCCATTGACACATGGATCTATTTGACTTCATTAGACTTTCAGTGACATGCCTGTGGTCAAATGTTGAATGAACAAGCCTTCAGCTAGACTCTGGGTTTCTGCTCTTATAGTGACTACAAATGAAAGTTTAAATATGTTCAACATGCAATTAAACACTTAAATGAACCCATTTTCATGGGTCTTTCTAAATGAGTTCATAGTAACTTATCTCATGTCGATTAAAAGCATATTTAAATTTTCTTAAACTAACTATTTTGGTCTCTCAGCAACACGAACGCAGCGTCAGCAACAACTGACAGAATAACACAATCCTGATCACTTTGGACTTGTCATTTACTCTCAAATGCTCATTTAAGATATGTTAATGTACAGTTTGGTATAGAGACCTAACAGCAGGACATTGTGTTAAGATTTGTTTTAAGAAGAAACAGGGCATTTCTCTTATCAAAGCTAATTCAGGAGTCTTGTCTGTAAATAATTTAAATAAAGGGCTAATAGGTAGTCTAAAATAACTTAGGGGTAAGACTCATACATCCTCACTTCCTGTGCTTAAATGCCCCGCCTTACTGTGCCCACTCTAACAGGTCGCTATTCAGAAGCCTCTACACGTGGGACCCTTCAGTGTTTTTTTCCTCTCCTTTTTTATGGATCATGGTCACAAAAACAGATAATGCACAGAACAAAGGCATTTGACTTCAAGACAGAAGAAGAAACGGGAGGAAAAAGCAATAGTAACATTTCAAACTCCACACATATTTCCTGATGTTTGGTTTGTGTCTGCTCTTTTTCTTTTTGCCCCATTATTTTCTCTCCTCCATAAGCGGCAGTCTTTTGTCAGACACAAAAGTAGCCATAGGAACTATAGTTTCCTACATAGGAACTATAGTTACCTATAGTTTCCTATGTAGGAAATTGACACAAAAATGTAAGAGCCACACCCAAAGACACAAATGACCATTTAATAGAGCCAATGGGTGAATGAGTGGCTTCCTAAATATAAAACACATGTACACTGACAACACACTTGTGTAACATTTGAAGAATCGGGTGTTTTTTGACATAAAGGAGCGTTCTCTCAACACTTCTTCACAACAAAAGGTGCATAAAAAGACTTCTAATGGTTACGATAATATGAGAAATGATCAATAACAGTTGTCTTTAATACGCCATATGATATGGGTGTCAAATAAAGTAAAAGAAAATGTGTTTGTATATAAAAGAGTTTTAGGTTTCAAAGGAATACGACTGAAAACAAAGAGTTTACCATCTTGTCCTGAATTCTGGAGATGTTCTGTCAAGTCACAGCCGAACACATTTTCAATCCCTTTCTTTTTGAGCTTCTGCTTAGTCCCTTTATTCTTCATGTGGCTCCAGTTAGTGGTCCAGGTGATTAAAACAAGACGCCCCCTGAAAGCACAGCGATCGATCCATATGAACCCGGGAAAAAGATTGAGATTGCTTTGGGTCAAAAAAGCAGCGACATAGAAATCCCAGCACTCAGCTCCCAAAATTCTGCATCCGCTCACATTCTGACTAACCACAGTGTTGGAGGCTGAGAGCAGAAGTGACGTCACATTTTCAACTTTAAGTCCTTCAGATTGTCATGATTTCAAGGGATGGTGAGAGAAAAGACGTGGTGTGACTGTTGCTCGGCCGGGACGTGGCACTCCGCTGCTTTATCTCTAAAGGATTTGCAGAAACAGCATTAGAATCAGTGGGTTTCCTGTTGTTTTTACACCCCCAGCCAGTCTCCCTCTCTCCCTCTCTGCTCCTTTTTTTTTTATCTCCTCCTCCTTCACTTCATTCCACACAGTCTCCCCTTTTCACTGGCTTTTCTGTGGTTGAGAAGACGTACATGTATCGAGAAAGGTGAATTCCCACAGGGACATAAGTTCACATTTTCTCATCTTGATTTCCCTTTAAGATTATTCAAATATTCTATGTTTAGAGGTGGATTTGTGGCAGTGGTGTGGCAGGGATTTTTTAAATGTTGAGACTGTCTAAAGGGGAGGGAAGCGAAGCGAGGGGAGGAGAACAGCTGACTTCTGTGTCTCCTGATTTAGGAATTACTGACCTCTTGTATTCCTTTTTTTTTCATGTGCCCAAACTCAGAACTAACGGGAAAGCAGCTCTCTGCCTTCCTGAATGCTCCCAATGTATACAATTTCCTGTGCGAAGAGCCCAGGACCGAAAACAAAAACAGACGGGTTCTGAAGGAAGAGGGAAGTGGGAGGTGACTGAAGTGAGGGCCTGAAGGGCACAGATGGGAAATGGGGGGAAATCGGGGGGGTGGGGGGGGGAGTCGGGGTGAGGAGATGGATGACACATGGTTCTTGTTACTCAGCGCTATGCTTGTCATTTTTTTCTTTGTTAAAAAACCCCCACAAAGTTATAGCTGACGCATATTAAATTGCAATAAATACACTTATATTGTTAATTAAATAATTTCATTTAGTTTCCCAAGTGTTTGAGCGGTTTCCTTACACATGCATGGAGTGCACTACCTGAGAAGGATCATATAACAGCACCCCCCCCCTCCCCACCCGTGGGTAGTGGTGGTATAATCCTAAAACCAAAATTCCATAAATTGTGGCGTGAAATTTTACTGCTGCACTTTCCCTGAGGTCATATATTTCAAAGTAATCACTAACTTCGAGCTTACAAGTCAAAGCAGCACTTACTGCAGTACAAAAAAAGTAGCCATCAAACGGCAGACATGATCAAACGCACATACATGTCTTCTGCGTATGTGGTGTGTTTTTGTTTTTAAGTTTCTAGAACCTGAAAAGCAGATTCTACTTTTAGAACGCAAACAATGCTAAACAAAATTACTGACTCACAAAAAAACTTGTTAGCAACACAATCTGGAGTCATAATTGTGTCCTGAAGCTCAGATTTGGTCTCAGGTGGTCACTGTGTCTATCTGCTGTTAAATGTTGGGCAGGTCGAGTAGATTAAAAACAAAATTGCCTTGAATCTCTGTCTTTATGCACAACATTTTTAAAAGTGGTGTAGTTTGTGTTTTCCCCCCATTGTTGCTCAGAACTTATTATCGGCCAATCATAGGGACTGCAGTTTGCCAAGCTCCACCCACCACTGTGCTTAGTATCCCTACAGACGGGGCCAAAATCAGTTATTTGGGTGTTCTTATAGGTTTTGACAATTGAAATGCAAGCACCAAACTGAACTGCTGGGTTGAAACAGTGCTCTAGAAATACAGTACATGTGTAAGAACAACGTGAGTCAACCAATACAAGGAAAGATACAGATGGGAAAACCACAACAATAAACCAACAACATGCAGAAGTTATCAATAGACAAAAAGTGATAACTCCACTCCAGGGATGGTCACACTTTCAGACAAGTAATCGCATAAAAAGAAAAACAGAGAAAGAAATTGTGTGCTTATGAATTAAGATGTGAATAAAGTAATAAAGTAAAGAAAGAAAGAAGTTTACCTGAGGTTTTTCCAGTCTTTCTATTCACCCAGAGTCTTTAAGCTGTAGATGAAGAGGAGCTACCACTGGCACAGAAAACTGCAACCAAAACATTTTTACATCATCAGGTTTGACTGTTAATCCAAAATGGTGCAACAGTTATACGTTTGCGTGTGTGTAAATGTGACTTACATGTTTGGATGTACTTGACAAAGCACTGGGACGTTATCTGCTGTCGTAAATACCCCACTGGTGAAATCCTGCTCTTACACAAATACATTACACGCTGTAATCAAACACCTCACTGACATTCTTCTAACACTGGAGTTGCAGAGTTGTATGTTGGAGCTACATGGGTTTTGTGAAATGTCACATGTGAGCGAGTTGACCAGGCTTGGCCTCGATAAGACAAAGCATTCTTTCTGCAAGATAGGAAGAGGACATGACATCATACTGTCCATCCCCCCTGTCTTACTGACGCTGGTTTGGAGTTGAGAAGACGTTTCATTGTATCGGAATAACAAGGAGTTCTTCTTGTCCTTACATTTACTACATGTTATCAGAGTGATGCAATGTCTTAATCTGTAGTGTAATTTGGCTGCCGCTGATCGTGAGAGAGTGGAAATGATGATGCAATGGAGTAAACTATAAAATATTCCTTACGAGAACAGTGGGCTCAAAGGGGAATACAAAACTGTGGATATGAACGTCTCTTCTCCAAGATGAAAAAAGTGGAATTCAAATTGATGTGCAATAAGCATATTGTAGAGTATGTTTTTTCCTCTCCTCATGTTCCTATAATCAGTCACACAAATATAGCATGTGCATTACAGATACTCTGAAACATGAACAAACGCGCTTCCCTCACATATGAACATACTTTCATTTTTGTTGTGCGCCGACATTGTGTCTGTTTTTATTCGAGTCAGTGAAAAAGTGACTAAGTGATATTCAGGGGCATTTCTGACCAAATAAAATCAAACAATGGTAACTGTTTCCACTCACACACAAAATAATGACACAAAAAGACATACCAGTGTAATTGTAAAATCTTTTTTCATTCACCCTTCAAAACAAACATAACATGTCATTCAAAATCAACATAGAAATATTCATGATCAACCCTCTAATTGATAATTTAGATAAAAGTATATGGCACCCCTTTCAATGTAGTAGTCATATGCTACATATGACACAGTCATATATAGTAAATTACAAATTCAAATGAAAAAAAAAAAGGCGGTGAAATATTTGATGCTACACTATCACGTTTTCTGGGCAGCAACCGTAGACGCTGTAGTGTAACGTGTGCACTTTCAATGCAATTCACATGAAGAGTAGAAAACATGAGTGAAACGGTGGAAAATGACTGTGAAATTTGGAGACCGTCAGACCACAAACAACACGATAAACATGTTTTCTGGTCTGTGAAAACGAAGACATTCATAATTCATGACTACTTCATCCAGCAGATTCATGGACAGCAAATAAAGTGAATAACAAAGCACTCACTGACAGACAATGTAACAAGTTACAGCAAAGCTGTAGCTGAAAGTATAAAAGGTGGCTCTGGTGAACTGTAAACATGTTTGTTCGTAATAGAAGTATTGCTCAGTTATGAAAGAATCAGCATTTAAAAGGTGTAGGTGTAACATTCAACAAGCTACACTCCTTGAAAATGCATTAAATCTTATCTTAGGTATCAAGCACACAGAGCGCAATGATTAAAGCAAGTGTGTACGGACATTTCTTCACATGATAAAACTCTATAATTTCAAATGTTTAGGTGATATATAAAAGCCCACCACCCATTAATGTTTGCCTAGAAATCAAGCATGTAAGGATCATCATCTAAAACAAGACATGCGATATATGAAATCATCTTATTATGACGCACAAAAACACTTTGTTTATCCAAAAGATGATCAAGGTTCCCAAATTCTGTGAAGCAGCCAGTGGTTTAAAATCAGATGCATCAGAAATAAGTTTGACCTATTGACATATTGAAATAGATGTTATAGATAGAAATGTATTTTCATGTGGGAAAGGAAGCACTGCCTGCCTCCAACTGATCCGACAGGCATGTAAAATAACAACAAATGTATAAATAATACACATGTACTTTCACCAGATGATGGAGTGCTTTCACTGGCAGCAGTTGTGGAATTTTGCTTTATAGCAGAAAGCGCAACAACACTAAATAAACATGGCCTGCCATAATCATGTGCCCTTTAAATTGCAACCTACACTGCGACACCTCATTTAAAAAAAATAATAATAATCATTTGTTTTATATTAACTTGTATTTTCATTGCTTTCATTGGGTTGTTGTTTGTGTGTACTGTAATAGGCTATTGCTCTGCGACTGGGTTCTGCCATCTAGGGGTGAAAAGTTGCAGCTTTAATGCACCTCATTCTTGTGAATTGGCCCAGTGTTCACTTTTCAACTAATCATATATTATGTTTTGTCATGGACACGCTAATTTCAATAAAACATCTCAACAGAGACAGTAATAAACCATCTAAGTGCCTTGAAACATCCATGCAGCTTTAAATCAAACCTTACATTCAGAGACTTTGCAACTCTCAACTGCCACAGTACAACCAATCCATGTTGCGACCATATCAATCTCTTTTTAGCAGTTGTGTGTGCAAAGACCCTGCAATAGCCCCTTACCAGACCTTTTAAAGCTGCAATATATCATACAGGCAAATAATAAGGCAAAGGCATAAATTAATCAAACTTTCATCTGGCAATATATCATTAAAACCAGGATTCTGTATATATATATATTTTTAACGTTACCCAAGTTGATCATTCCATGATGGAAAAAAAATAGTTCTTCAGGACGCTTTAGCAGTGTTTTCACCAAGCGGTTTGGTTTGGAACAGTATGGTATGTATTTATTTGTGTTTCTATTAGGAATAGTACCAATAGCACCCTTCCCTTGGGGTACTAGATTAAAATGCTCCAGTGTGATCAGGGTGGAGCAAGACTGTCTTCAGTTTGCTCTCGTATAAAGCTTGACATCTTGTTGAGTAAACAGCAACAAACCGAGCAGGAAAAAAAGAACAGCTGGATAACAAACAACGTTACTGTTCTCAGTCCAAACGCAGGGCTTTACCAAAGTGTACCAAACTGAACCGTACCATAATGAAAACACAGCAGTAATGTGACGGAATGGAAGCAGCTTCATTTGAAATAATGTGAAATGATGTGCAATTGACTGTGGCTCTCACTATTTAAATATGCAAACCAGTTACATCAACGAGCATTTTGTGAGCTTGAATGGAGTGAATTTTCTGCCCACATAGGCCTGGCATTCAGTTTAAAATCTAATATTTATTCCTTAGATATGAATTATTTGGAAATCTCAGATCTATGGCTTACCAATGTCCACAGTAACGTTCACATAGAGAGGCAGTCTTTGTATTGACAAAGTTTTATATGAGCAACTGTTAATTCCGTCTTTTCTCCATACGTGCTGTGTTTTTCTCAGCAACTCCATCCTGAGGAAGAAAAATAGGTGGATTTAAGAGACTAAATTTACAGCATTCAAGGATTCAAGGTGCTTTATTTTCATTCCAACATGCAAGACACGAAGACAGAAATTTAGAACTCAAATATGTGTGTGTGTGTATATATATATATATATAGAGAGAGATATAGATATATATATATATATATATATATAGATATATATATATATATATACATACATATATATATATACATACATACACATATATATATACACACACATACATATATATACATACACATGCATATATATATATATATATATACATACACACATATATATATATATATATATATATATATATATACACACATACATACATACATACATGCATACACACACATACATGCGCACACACACACACACACACACAGACACACAGACACACACACACACACACACACACATATATATAAATGGGTATTAACAGTATATTAAGACTAATGTCTGCAGAGCTATTCCCCAGCATCATTCTACAGGAATCCCACCAGAATCATCAACTTTAATTTAAGTACCTGACATGTTATTCATGTAACCATCGATGCTGATTTTAAACCTGTTTATCAAAATGATGTCCCCAACCATGTCACCCAGTCCTGTTTGATCTGCAATATGCTGAAAAATGCAGGACACATTACCCACAACACTCCATTTACTGACCTGTACTTGTTAATTTCATTGCCACTGTCCCGATTATGAAACACCATGGTATATCGAGCAACATCAGATGGCGGCCTCACTATCTTCATTTTCTGCAGCTCAACCCTACATTAGACAGCAGATCCAAATATATCATATATATCATATATGTAACAACACAGAAAATGCACCATCACCAACACTGTTTTCTGTCTCACCTGATGCGAAGGTCATCATCCTCCCCTCCCCAACCCCAGTAAGCGTTAGAGAATCCATTCACTTGATAAAACTGGTCTTTAGTCAAAGCTGTGACTCCCCCAAAGTAGCCTTTGTAGCGAAGCCTTTGAGTTGAACAATGAATAAAAAAGAAAAACAACAGTTCTTAATGTGAAAATGAAACCTTATGCGGTGTCTTCAACAACCATTGATTGACTTTTTTTTTGGTCATATACTCACTTATATCCTGTGGCATTTCGACCAACCACCAAGTGTTTGGGCTGCTCGTCACAGACGTATAAATTGTGATCATTTTCAGGAACAAGGTCCACATCATGGAAGATAAAGCAATCCCAGTCATAGTCCTTCAGTGCCTCCAAATACCCAACATTCAATAACTTGGCACGGTTAAAAGTTTCATCACCAGCCTGAAACAAAAACAAAAAATAATAGAATCAGTCCGCCATTGTCCAGTTACAGTAGTGTTTCCCATACCGTTAAATTAGGAGGCGCCTCGTATTTAATTTTATAACGCCAGATCACAACAGAAGTCATTTAAGTTTACCTTTCCTAAAGAACATCGTCTATACCTTGTCCTATTATTATAAACAAATGAATAGAGAATAGAGCCCAAACACCTTCCTCTCACATGACCACTCACAAGTGCAGTGGTCTGACAATATTTCAGAATATAATATTGTGTGATATTAAGTCTCGGTTTGGTGTAAAACAATACCTGTTGGATAATATAAATGCTGTAATGTAACTGCTGCCTCTGCAGGAAGGGGTGCAGGTGGTGCAGGATGTAGAGGAGGTGTCTCTCTCGGTTGCGATGAGGAATGAGGATCGCCACGCTCTGCCTCGATGTACAGTCTAAAGGCTCATACTGTCCTTCAGTCACTTCTTTGTTCTCTTCCTCCACATCCTTCAGTGTCAGGGAGGGTTCAAAGGTCAGCTTCACAGCACCGCCTACAGAAAGAGAGTTATCAAATTTAAGTCTCAGGTGCTAGTCGGCTCTGCCCTTCACACCACAAATGGTTTTCTGTGATCGGACTGCAATCAGATAGTGTCTGACAAAACTGAATTCCCCTGCTTCGAAAAAGCAAAGAGGAGTCCATACAATAACGTGGCGAACATTGCTGCTGTTGTCGCTGTTGTAGCGCACAGAGGGGGAGGTGTTGCGTGCGAGGGTCAATCTTGATGTGGACACTGGAGGCGCATGTCAATACCAAGTGTAAACACATGTGGTGAAGCACTCTCTGATCACATATTTGATCTGTAACTGTCAACGGTCACAAGCAATGCAAAACAATCAAATCAAATTTGAAACGGACAATTTAAGACATTTTTACTTTTAGGAAATACTTCTTTTGCACCTTAGCAGAAACATTAATAGCTTTTTGCACCTCTTTCATTATACATTAGCAGCATCAGTTTTGCAGAGCTAACCTCTGCTGTGGTGCTAAATGATTCACATAAATAGCATACATTCATGATCTACTCTTGCACTACTGACTATGCTGTCACGAAGTGAGTGTGATGGGATAACTTAAACAAACAGAACAAATTAAACATCAAAATAACAAAGCACACGATTATTACGCTTCATGTAACCTGCATGACGGCATGTACTTACGAAGCAATGGTGACTCCTGCGGGCATTCCTCTTTTGGCTTTGGAGTGTCAATGCGATTTGATGCTTTTACCAAGATGTTGAGTTCATCCTTTAGACTGTCACCTTTGTAAAGAGTTTGTGTTGGAGCTAAACTAATGTGAAAAGATTTCAACTTTCCACCCGAAAAAGCTGTAAACCATACCAGCAGTGAGAGCAAGAGAAAGAGTGGTAGAAAATACTTGTGTAAAATCCTCTTCAAGTGAAAAAAGAAGGCCATAGCTGATTGACTAGTTTAAAGAGAGACAATGAAAGTGTCCATTCAGCTGGTTTGCGAAGTCAGTCGTTGATATTATATCTGCAGTACTGAACATTTATTGCCATGATTCCATCGCTGAATCTTCATAGTCCAATCTGAAGAGACGCAGTCATCTGAGATCTGTTAATGGATTGAGAGAGAACGGTGTTAACACCATAGCCTTCCACGTCTTATTGGGCAACACTACACACTGACGGGACAGGTTATAGTTGTAAAGGGTTACAAGGCATATCAAACAACAGGTGAGAGGTTACCTTACCCAGCAAACAACAGAAGAAAGTGGACAAAGGTGTTTATCTTCTCTGTATTCTCTTACAAAATCAGCTTATACTCAGTAACTATACACCTGTGTTTTTATACGCCACCAAACAAACGACCTGCATTGTTAACCTGTATAGACGTCTGTATATCCGCGCTTGTCGACATTTAACTCATATGAGACAGCTGTTCTTGGTTGGTTTAAGTTAAACAGGTTCAATAACAACATTCATGTGTCACTATAGATTGATTTGTCAAATTTTCAACAAATCAGTCATCAGCCTGCAAATAGGAATACATGGGAAAGTTGAAACCAGCAGCTGTCAACTGCTTTTCTGTATATCACAATACCAAGAGTACCAATAGTGCGTCGTGTAATAATATTGCACACAGTGATAAAACACACACAAAACAATTGATAATGTAATGTACACACCGTCCCATGTCAAGCAATGGTAGTGTAACAGCAGCTACACGTACTTCAGCTATCAAACACGCAGCATATACGAACTAGTCAACAAATCAAGCAGTAAAAGTTATTTAACAGCAACGTTAAAAATGTTTATGTCTATACGGTTTGTTTTCTACGTCTCCATCATCCTGTGTGTGGACGAGGGCATGCTAGCGTAGGCTAGCTCTGAGCACCGCCGTGGTACTAGCAGCTGTTCCATTTAACAGGACGGTACTTTCCTGCCGAGAACTCGTCTTTTTTATACTTCTTATTTCTCTGCACAACATGTCACTGTACCGCGAACTCACCGTTAGTTTGTAGATCCTCGTGTAGTTATTCTAGCGGGTTGCTGGCAAGCGAACGGAGATGAGGAGATGAGTTGTTTTAACTGCTACAGAAGAGTTCAATATGCGCTTTCCCAGTCTATTGAGTCAGAGTCAAACACAGTTTTCAGCACTAATCGTTAGTCAACAGTAGGCAGGGCCGTTATAATGTCTTTTTCTTTATTCTGGAGTGTGGTTTCTTTACCTTTGCTATGAGCAAACATTAACCCAGTTTACAATCGTCCCTTATAAAACAGTTGGCACTCACACACTTCCGCTGGATGCATTTCAAACTAAAAGCGTTCACATGAAGAAACAGAAACACATTTCAGGAGAAGTGTTTCACAAGTCCATGACAATCTGAACTACTAAATCCATGCCAAAGAGCAACCACCGTTCTTTTACGTGGCTTTACCAGTTCACCTGGTTGAACCACGATGCATTACACGTATGATTGCACGTACTTCTGGTAGGTGGTTTTCAAAATAATAGAACTAAATACTCTTGTTTCGAAAAAAAAAGTCACCACTAACATGACTCTTTCATTCAGTATCATTTAGTCCGTGTCAGTGTTACACGCATTCTGTGTTATACAGTATGTTATATTTTCATCACCACCACACGATGTTTCTTGGACACTTCATCCAAAATGTTGTCTCATTGCATACTTTATTCATCAGACATGGACAACATGCTGGTCTCTCTGCTGACTTCCATGGGCTCTGAGGATAAAGGTCTTCCAGTGTGTTGTCCAGCTGCTCCAGTCTGCCTCAGGCGTCAGCATATCATCCTCTTGTTATGCAATGTGGAGGTGCAGCAGTCATCTAATGCCTTTTTACCTACTTTTTTAATGTACATAATATACTGAGATATTATCTTTTGGAGAAGTGATGGAAACACGTGGAAAAGGGCCTCTGGTAAAATTCCTCTGGTTGTTGGGGTTTAGAGCCATAAATATAAACTTTGCCAAGCCAAACACTTGACCTATAACATCTGGTATGCCATTTTCCATAAAATGGAAACTGATAAATATGATGATTAATAAAGGCCTGTAAAATATTATTTTGTACCATGTCCCCTTTCATGTCGTGAATATTATGTAATTGTTCAATAGAGCAGGAGTCTGAAAAATATTTACAACTTTGTGTTCACAGTTGACAGTCAGGCAGAGAAACTGTGCCTTCCCTCCAAACTATTCCTTTAGCTCTATTGTAAATACATAATGAGTGAGTGTGGTGTAGGCCTATAGTGAGAATGACATTTACTTGTGAGATAGACCTGTGCTATTTGCTGTTGGCAAAGGCCTGTGAAAAGCAAGCAGAGTTTTCTGTGAAAGCCTTACACCAAAATGCTCTAAAAACTGAATCAGTTCATATCCAAAAAACAACAAAACGTGAGATGTGATTATTATGATAATTCATTTAATTTTACAAAATGTTTTATTGTTTTAGCAGGCTTCATACACATCATTGACTAACAAATTCAGGTAAAGTACAGAAGTGGAGTGATGTTTTCAAACGTCAAAACACAATATTTCAAAATGTCAGAAAAAGTTAGTTTGAAAAGGCTTACATGTAAAAAAAAAAAAAGAAAAACACATGCACACAAAACACATTATTAATGGACTGGTGATGTTAAAATATGACACATCCAGACATATAGTATGCTATTACATTAAAGAACTCCTTCTTGACTCTTCAAAACTCAAAGACAAAGTAACCGTTCCACTGCCAAAGCTCACCCTTGGCTGATGTTTTCGTGAAGTGGAGTCATTGCCGTTAGTCTTCAGGCTGCTGGATGAGGATGGGGTCGAGGCAGAAGACCCATCAATGCTGCCGGACTTTTTTCTTGAAGCTGTGCTATGTTTTAGTGTAGCCTTTGCAGCCACTTTGAAAGCATGGGCTGCAGTGCTGCATCTCACCTCCTCTGTGGTGTTACGGGATGGTTTGAAAAGGATGATATAGACCTTGTTGAAGAAGATACAGGCCAGCATCCCAAAACTGGATGCCAGTATAGCAATGACCTCCACTGCTGAAACAAACTTGCCGTAGGTGCTAAAGTAAGCCGGAATAAAAGAGATCCAAACAATAAAGAATATAAGCATACTAAAAGTAATGAACTTAGCTTCTGTGAAGTTTTCTGGAAGTTTCCGTGATTTAAAGGCAAAGAAAAAACATATTGCTGCCAGGATGCATGTGTAACCAATAAGAAACCCAAGAGCCATTACAGAGCCCTCGTTGCAAGTGATAAAAATGATTTCATCAATGTCATAATTCCTGTAACTAGAGGGTGGGGCATTGTAAAGCCAGACCACACATATCATGACTTGGACAAATGTGCAGAGAAACACTAACAGAAACTGCAGGTTTAACCCCCACCATTTACGATGAAGACTTGTAGGGATCTTGGCTTCAAATACCAAAAGTACTCTGTTAGTTTTCACAAGGATGCAAGAGATACAGAGAACAAAACTTATCCCAAAGGCAGGTTGGCGCAAACGACACGTCCAGTCCTGTGGCTCGCCGATGAAGATGAGCGAGCTGGAGAAGCAACAGATAAGTGAAAACAGGAGGACATAGGAAAGTTCTCGATTTGTGGCCTTCACTATTGGTGTGTTGCGAAATCTGACAAAGACTGCCATTACAAAGCCTGTCAAGGCCACACCCAGTACTGCACATATGGCCAAAGCTATTCCAAAAGGTTCAGTCCAGGAGAGAAACTCAATTTCTTTCAGAAAGCAGAATGTGTGATTCCCATTGGACCAGGAATTATTTGGACACTTGGTGCAAACACTGGCATCTGTAGAAATAAGAAAGAAGTGTGTTAAAACTATAGTTGTAGCAAGGTGTAACTTTGATGGAGACAGTTTGTTGTTTCACTTCCTGCTACCTTTGTGATTACTGTACTCTCCATCTGAGCACTCGGTGCATTCAAAGCAGCATGTGGGCATGCTATCGATGATCCCCTTTCTCGTGCCAGGTTCACAGTCCTCACTGCAGTTAGAAAATGGCACCTGTACAATGCAACATTATCACAGTAATTGATCACACAGGTAGGAAGCAAGGAACACAGGAAACCAGAAACAGAACAAAAAACGTAAGGTGAATAAATGTTCAACTACAAGTGACATGGAAAATCCAGGGGTCATGACAGCTCAAGGAAAGAATGACCTTAAAACCTATTTATTGTCCACAAATATGACAATGCATGGACTCATGCCAGGAGAAGAACATCAGACTCAGGGACAGGAAACACAGGAATGCACCAATGAGGGAAAAAAAGCCACAAAGCTGCTGCACTGACCTCTGGGCTGTACCCATTCCACAGAATCTTTGTTTTGTCAATGAACAATTTCGCTCCTCTCTTAGCATGCATATTGTAGAATCCAACCTCCTCAAACAACACAGAGCCATCTTCAGCCGATCTCTGCCAGTTTATGATCGTGTAGTTTGCTGCCAAGTCTGCATTCTCATCAAAGTTGATATTTATCCCCATGCTGTTAGTGTAGTTCAGATGTCTGAGCTGCTTCAGGACCTGTAATGCCGATACACACATTTGGATGATTCACACGTAAAGAAATTGTTATTTCGCTGCCATGGTTATGGGAAAATGCAATGCATTACCTGCCATGCTTCCATTTTCTTTATATCTGCACAGGAATTGTTGGCAAAAAGGCCATGTCCAGGTGTGCAGGTGAGTATGTCCTGCAGGGCCTGTGCAATGGAATACACTGCAACATACACATTATAGGAGATACGCAGGTGTGTATAGTCCAGGTATGGAGTCTCAACACTTGTGATGTCTTCCTCCCCTGTGCACAGAGGCCTGAAACTAGTGCCACCTTCTTGCAGCCTTGGGCTGTCCTCCAGATAACAGTTGAAGGTTTCTTCCCAAAACTCCCTGACAAATTCATTATGACTGTTTTTCTTTGGTTGGACCTGTTGTAAGAACTCTCTAAAGCCAAGAATGTGCCCTGCCTTAAGTGCAAAGCCAATAGTTCCAGCTACAACATCAAGATACTCTGGCTTAGCAACAAGGGAGGAGCTTGCCCATGCTTCACTGGCCAACCAGGTGCGATCGGTGATGTTTCTCCTCACCATCTCTTTGATTAAAGGCTCAATATCTGGTCCGCTGGCAAACACAACAATTACTTTAGCTGTGGAGTTCTCGATCCTGTCAACTAGAGCTTGGATTTCATGATATTCAGTGTACTGTGAGATAAGTTCATTTAGGTGAATGCAGATGTCTCGCTCTTCCATTTCCTTCTCAAACTTTTCAATCCCTGGGCGTCCATAGTCATCATCTGAGGCCACAGCAATGACCCAGTTCCATTCAAAGTATTCAATGATATCTGCCATAGCTGTGGCCTGGTACTCATCTGAAGGAATGGTCCTCATGAAGGACTTGTACTGATTCTTGTTGCTCAGTAAACGGCTAGAAGATGCATAGCTGATCTGCAACAGGGAAGATTTCAGTTAGATTGTTAGGCTTGTAAGGAGGATTTTGTGGTTTAAATTACTTTGCTTTGATTTAAAGGTCCATTGTGTTTTTTATTAAAAGGTTTTATTTATACGAATTGAATGTACTACCAATAATTATGTTTGTATAAGTGTACAATCGCTTCTAATGACTTGGCTTTTCCACTTCATACTCGACTCGTCTTGCCATGGCACGGCATGTTTTTTTTTTGCTTTCCATTAGTGATAGTACCTGATTGTCAGTGGACTGCAAGCCGCATCACAGCCCCCGCCGCTGTATTTCAGTTCAGTGACTGCGCTCCAGTCATGCAGGAAGTGCTGAAGAAATCTTTTGAAGTTACTGATTCTAATGGTTCAGTATATCAAAAACACCTGCTTTACATGATTCTAATGGTTCAGTATATCAAAAACACCTGCTTTACATGTCACTAGTTTGTGTGCGTCGCCTACAAAATGAAGTCACGGCAGTTTCACGCAGCCGTGACTACAACATGATGACCCCGTCCATGTTGAAGAGCTACTGTAGTGTAATGGAAAACCAACCAAACCATGTAGAGTCAAGCCGTGCCGTGCCGTGCCGAGTCCATGTAGTGGAAAAGCGGCATAAGATTATTTCACCCCACTATCTTATCTACAGCTTTGCCCACATAAAAGTTAAAGACTGGAGAAAGATGTGAAAGTCTTTACATCCTTTCTGGTATGTGAAGGCTGCCGTAGTTTCCCTGATGCACTTGGGAATGGGTGGGGTGGAGCAGAGTAGTCATTCATTTGCTGCACCCTTTAGTCTCACCATTAGATGCCTCTAATCGCCTTTAAGGCCACAAATCAGGTGTATTAATGTTAATGTTAAACAAAATTACTGTTCATTTACTCACCTGAGGAATGTAAAAAAGACCCAGTAGATTTGCAACCGCTGTAGAGACTGCCGATCCAGCTGCTCCTACTACTGCAATGGTTGATGGGATGTGATCAGTGCAGTTACAAAATTCATCTAAATTCAGGGAGTCAATCTTGTTTTGGGCCACAAAGCTAAGGGTTGCCTCGAGTGCCTTTGACACAGTGTTGCATGTGTCAAAAATCCTGTAGCCCAGAGTGATGTTGGGCAGGACAGTGCTGCTGTTGTTAATCTCATCAATTGCAAAAATCATGGCCTGGAGCCAACGGAAACCACGGAAATTAAACCTGCAAGAGCAACATTACATTTAGAAGAGTTGAAAAAATACATAGACCAATCACAACTACAGGTATTACCTGGTACACTGTGTGGATTCTGGCCGAGCTGCAAGGTCTTGGTCTTTGGATGAGACACCAAAGTGCATTGGGAAAAGACCTCCGAGTAAAATATCACCAGTCATCTGTGCTCTTTGATGGGGCCCATATGAAGAAATCACATAACTGGACCCCAAGAGTATCAGATAATACAGAACTAGTTTCATCTTTATTGGTTGTTCTTGTGGAACAATAGGATTATTTCTCCACAATCGCCCAGAGGGAAGGTATTCTCAGTATAATCTTGTCCTACAAATCCGCCACCTGTGTACCTTTGTGCCATTCATGTTTACGCTGACAATATTATTTCCTGTTGGAAAAACAAGCAAAGAAAGTATGCCTTTGTTGAAAAGTTATCAAAATGGCCTCCATCTCATCATCACAATTCATTCCCAAAAAAATACATACAGTGAGTTTCCAACATTAAAATGCTTTTAATTTTCTTATCTATAAATACAGTTCATGCACTGTAGACACACTAGCATCTTAGTCATTGAAATCTCTGAACTCATTCCCATGTATCAACCACAACAAGATGGGGAGAAGAATGGTGTTTGAGGCCAACATGACCTAAGGCTGTCACTCTAAGGGCTATGCAATTATCCAAGTCTTTAGAGAGTTGACTTCTATTATAATGTTTCTAAAATTAGATGAATTTGAATGTTTTAGCACCTCAGTAACAGCGTGGTCATGTCGCTTGAAATGTCCACCTGAACCAAAATAGACACAGGATTTTCATGAGCCGAGAGTGAAGTCACACTCTAATAACCCTCTTTCCTGCAAATGCTCAGTCTCACGCTGTGACCAGTGAACAGTCACCATAGCAGCCTCACAGCATCTGGCTAATACTGTTGGAAAAATGCTGCGGCAGAGCTCCGATAATGAAGTTCCTAATGCCCCCCATTAACCATTACCAAAACAAGTGGAGTTCAAAGCCGTACAAAATCGACTTTAATTTAATTGTTTTCATTGTTTTATGAAAAGCTGATTAAAGAAAATACATAATAATACTAAATAGATAATAATACAAAAATAAAACTATTCAAACACGGACAACAATGACACAGGATCAAACTTACCACTTGGTTCTTGCATGTGTGTCAAAAATAATTCACGCAGTCCAACAGCAGGTATGTACAGATGTTTGTAAAGCCTTTCCCCAAAATATCCTGGGTGCTGAATGAATTTACTGGGCAACGGTTTAAGCTCCTGAGTCTCTTTCTGTGAATGAATCATTAACAGAGAGAGGGGTAGTCCACTTCCTTCAGTTAATGAAGTCCACTCACAATTCACTCCTAAACCAAAGTTACCACAACCTTACCCAACTTTAAAATGACAAGATTACAATCACTGACACAATCTATGTGGAGTATGAGATAATGCAGAGCTGTTGTTGAGAGTATCCTTATTCTCCACAGTCATTAACACTTAAACTTCTTTATGATTTGCTCCTTAAAAATCAGTTGAAGTAAAAAAAAGCACTTACTTCCATTTATTTGGACAACCCATTATCCCTAACCTTAACCATAACTAGTCAATACCTAACCTGAACCTGGCCCTTACTATATTTCAAATCTCAGCCCTAAAATGAACTAGTTCTTCATTTAACTTTCACCGCTTGTGTTGAATTCACAGCCCATTTGGGTATAGTCTTGTATAAAGTACCTAAAAGTACAAGTATCTTACCACAAAATGACTTTGGTAGAAGTTAAAGTCACTTTTTATAACATTACTTAAGTCTTAAAGTATATCCCATTTACTGTACTTCATCAAAAGTAATTTTCTGATATAAAATGTCCACGTTTTAGAAGTAAAAATAAAAGTATTGGAAAAAAAGGGAGGAGTTAGGATAGAGTAATGGTATAGCTCAGTGGTGGGGTGAAAAAACAGTGGAAAAGTAAAAGTTGCTAGAAATATAGAGTAAAGTAGTGATACATGAATTTTGTTCTGAAGTACAGTAACAAAGTATTTGTAGTAAAAATGGAAACTACTGTTAGTTACCATAACATTACCATGTTAGTTTAAACCTCCACTTTCTCAGTTAATATCACTGGTCTATGACTGTGTGTTCACTTACATGGCACATGTGGACAACGGAGGGAGCAGCGGTGTATTACTCAGCCGTGCGTGTGCACACGAGCCAGCATCCGCTGCTACACCTACATCACTGATCAGTTTTCCAGGCAGCCGCGCTGTGGCATGACACCACAAACCCCTAGAAGCAATGGATTGTACCATTATGTTCTTCTGTCTCCTTATGCTCTGATGAACAGGTCTTCAATTTGTTGCTGAGCAGATGTCTCCAGTGTCAACATTTACAGTTATATAGTATACAACGTGTTGAAATATAATGTCCTCCCCTCTTTGTTTGTTTAAATTATGTTAGAAAAGACAACCACCTGCCTCTCTATCAGTGAAACACTTTCAATTCAATTCAATTCAATTTTATTTGTATAGCGCCAAATCATAACATACATTATCTCAAGGCACTGTACATAGACAACATCAAAGAGAGCAGAGACCCCCAACAGTTCACACAATGAGCAAGCACTAGGCATCAGTGGAGAGAAAAAACTCCCTCTTAACAGGAAGAAATCTCTGACAGAACCAGGCTCAGAGATGTGCGGTCATCTGCCTCGACCGGTTGGGGTGAAAGGAAAAATGGGGGATAGTGGAGAGGTGGGGGAGAGAAAATGGGGGGAGAGAAAGGACAAGAGGGAGAGACAGAAGAGAGAGAGGGAGACCAGCAGCAGATACACAACAACTGTATCAGGTTACAAGTTTATACAGTTACTGATATCGACTTTTTAATTTACAAAATAATAATAATGGTGACGATGAGCGTAGCCTCGGAAACTGGATCTTGATCCTTCAACCTGCATGATGAGAATACAGAGAGAGAGAGAGAGGGAAGGAAGGAAGGACACAAACTAGGGAGAGAAAGAGACAAGGTTAATGACATATAAAAAGTCATAATCAAATGCTGAGTGTGAGAGAGTGAATGTGCGTGTACCACCGGAAAATCCCCCAGCAGTTTAGTTCTATAGCAGCATAACTAAGAGATGGTTTAGGTTTCCCTGAACCAGCTCTAACTATAAGCTTTATCAAAAAGGAAAGTTTTAAGTTTAACTTTAAATACAGAGAGAGGCTCCGCCTCCCGAACTATCATTGGAAGCTGGTTCCACAGGAGAGGAGCCTGGTAACTAAAGGCTCTGCCTCCCATTCTACTCTTACAGACTCTGGGAACCACAAGTAAACCTGTATTTTGTGACCTAAGTGGTCTATTAGGGTGATAGGGTAAGACTAGGTCTTTCAGGTATGAAGGGGCGTGACCATTAAGTGCTTTGTACGTGAGGAGGAGGATTTTAAATTGAATTCTAAACTGTGGGTGGAGCCAGTGTAGAGAAGCTAACACTGGAGTTATATGGTCTCTCTTTCTAGTTCCTGTCAGAACTCGTGCTGCAGCATTTTGAATTAACTGAAGGATTCTAACAGACTTGTTAGAACATCCTGATAATAAGGAGTTACAGTAATCTAATCTAGATTAACAAAAGCATGAACTAGTTTTTCAGCATCCTGTAAAGACAGAATGTTTCTAATTTTCATAATGTTCCGCTGTCTTTGATGACAGACACACAGATTATACCTTGATTTAAGTTCAAGAACGGAGTGATGCACTAAAACGTGCTTCAAACTGATCCCTGTAAAGTGCACGACCCTTAATCTATAGTTTGGTTGTAATAATTCATATTCAGAATTTAAAACGTGATTAGGTTCATAAACAATGTTTGTTTTCATTAAGTCAGAGCAACATGTGCAATTAAAGAACAATTATTATTATTATTATTATTATTTCACATGTCAGCCTCTTGCATTTTCTTACAATATAATATTCTTAAAATATACATTTGCAAATAATACTTTATTTTTTTTACATTTTTTCTTTTATATTACCAAATTCATACAGATATCCACCAGAGTTAGTAATGGTGCAGAATTGAAGCTAAATCCATCTGCACATGAATGAATAGGCATAAATTGACTATCTAGTTGAATGCTTAGTGAGATGAATGACATTGGTTGACATGCCAGTGAGGTCCGCCATAAATCATACAAATCCTGCTCTTTTTCCCCAGACATAGCATGTATGTTAGAAATGTAACATAATCAGTCAAAAAATGTCGAGCTGTGAAGAGTTTTGCAGTGAATGGATTTATCCTCAGATCCAGGGTCTTCAGCTCAAATCACAGTCGCACACACTGCAGCATTTAGCTCAAAAGGTAAGAAAACAAAACTTTTTTCATCTGTGAACATGATAAAATGTGTAAATAAAAAGTGTATAGTACGTCATGGTATGAAAAGGATATTTTACTGTGTATGTCGTCTGGGTTTCAACACAATAGATTTTGTGTGGTTTTAAACTTGACTGAAAGTCACAAACTGAAGTGAAAACATTTAAAGTGATGTGTTATGTTATGTTGCTATTGAAGGTTGTGATATACAGTACATTATCACACACGCTTACTATCAGTGACGGCGAAATGTCTTGATTAACAGGATGTCTGGTGCAAAGATTCTGCTGTTCCTGCAGAGTCTCTCACGAAGAAAGCCTCTGGAGCCTGAAGGTGAAGTGTCCAACTTCCGCCGGTGCCTGACCACCCTTGACCTCGTGGCTCTGGGGGTCGGCAGCACACTCGGCGCTGGTGTATATGTACTGTCAGGAGAAGTGGCAAGAACTGTGGCCGGGCCAAGCATCATAATCGCTTTCCTGATAGCGGCACTGGCGTCCGTCTTTGCAGGATTGTGTTATGCGGAATTTGGAGCTCGTGTTCCCAAGACGGGCTCTGCTTATCTCTACAGCTATGTGACTGTGGGAGAGATATGGGCTTTCATCACTGGCTGGAACCTGTTGCTGTCTTACGTCATAGGTAAATATAATGTCCCCCTCTTTTTCCTGCTATAATGACTCAAACAAAAGTGATGGAAAGAAAATAATTGATGACTGTCCACATTAATGTACACATTTTGTGTCTCCGTGTTCTGTTTTTAAAAGGGACATCGAGTGTCGCCAGAGCGTGGAGTGGTACTTTTGATGACTTAATTGGAAATGTAATTGCCAACTCCCTGGGTAAACAGGCTGCGATGGATTTACCTGGACTCGCTTCCTACCCAGACTTCTTTGCAGCTGGACTTATAATGCTCTTGGCAGGCAAGTGTCATCATTTATCACGTGGCAGTTCCCTTCAGTTTCTTATACAAACATCACATGATCACATACCTGTGCTTCAATGTGCATCATGTACACATTTCTCTATTGGCCTGACGTTTAGTGATGCATCCGATACATCTCTTTCCTTTCTCTTCCACGGTCAGGTGGACATACACACAGACAAACGTTACGTGAATTAACAGTGCGATATATTTAATGGATGTTAAGTATTTTCCCTTTGTATTTTTTATTTCATTTTTCCATAGGGATTTTGGCATTTGGTGTGAAAGAGTCAGCCATAGTAAATAAGATCTTTACAGCGGTTAACGTCCTGGTGTTGCTGTTTGTTATCCTGTCTGGCTTCATTAAGGGGAACATCGACAACTGGTACATCAGTGAAGATTCTCTCTTGAACGCATACTTGTACGTATCATTGGTTAGACAAATGTGACAGAATACATTATTGCTTTGTTTTCCAGGCTGTTACAATTAAGATGAATTTATTTGGCTTTATAGGAAAATAAATGTTGTTTTATATATATGTTCTGTGCAGAAACCATACATCACTGAATGAAACCACCAGATATGGCAGCGGGGGATTTTTCCCCTTCGGTTTTGAGGGAACTTTAGCAGGAGCAGCCACTTGCTTTTATGCCTTTGTTGGATTTGACTGCATTGCTACAACAGGTAAGATAAAGACTGTGCCAGAGTGAAAAATAACAGAAATGCTCAAAAGAACATATTGTGTGCATGAAAAAACTGTAGCCTGTCCTTTAAATTCACACATTCTGTTCTTATGTAAGTATATGCAGGGTCCCAGCTCAATATGAAACGGGGAAAAACTCAGACTAAATTGACATGTGCTTTTCTTTCTAGGAGAAGAAGTTCAAAACCCTCAGAAGTCGATCCCACTTGGCATTGTTGCATCGCTCCTCATCTGTTTTTTGGCCTATTTTGGTGTGTCTGCTGCCCTGACTCTTATGATGCCTTACTATTTGCTCAGTGCTCACAGCCCACTGCCTGTAGCCTTTACATACATTGGTTGGGGCCCTGCAAAGTATGCAGTGGCTGTGGGATCCCTCTGTGCACTGTCAACCAGGTATGAAACATACTGTGTCATTACCAACAGCTTAGTCTAACGTCATATTATAGGATGATAAAAGACAGTGAATACATATAATTATAATTCAGTCTATTATTAGATCATATGTGTTTTAGGTTTACTGGCAAAATAAGTGGCAGAAACGAAATGAATGAAAGGAAGATCATTCAATTTAGAATTATCATAAGCATCTAATGTATTGTTAATTGAATTACTAGAGTGTTTTTCTGACAGCCTACTCGGATCAATGTTCCCGATGCCCCGTGTTGTCTTTGCCATGGCCAGGGATGGACTTCTGTTCACACCCCTCGGCAAAGTTAGTGACAGACAAAGTCCTGTCATAGCAACCCTGGTCTCAGGTATTGTAGCAGGTAAGGCTGATGCCAAGACAAGCAAATTAAAGTCTGTATTCAGTTTTGACTAATTACTATATTTGTCTTTGCAGCTATCATGGCATTATTGTTTGACCTGAAGGCACTGGTAGACATGATGTCAATTGGAACTCTTTTTGCCTACACACTTGTTGCCATCTGTATTCTCTTACTGAGGTATGATTCATCATAAGTGCACACACATGCACAGTATTTATTTAGGAATTAAGTTTATATTTGTCATAGAAAGGCACACAAACCATTACACTAGCCGGGTGGCCTATGTACTATATATATATATATATATATATATATATATATATATATATATATATATATATATATATATATATATATATATATGTATATATACATCTATATATATATATATATATATATATATATATATATATATATATATATATATACGTGTGTGTGTGTGTGTGTGTGTATATATACACATATTGAAATGATTTATATTTGTTAATTTTGCAGATACCAAACAGATCTCACTGATGAATCAGGTTTCAGCGAACCAGACCCCTTTAAAGTAAATGAAGTATTCTATCCTCCTTTACAAGCCACCACACGGACATCCAAAATTGTCTCTGTTGTGACAGTTGTTACCAGTATGTGATTCTTATTAATGTTATCCATAGGAATGATCCTAAATATATAAATATGATGTTTGACTGGCACTTACATTGTTCTCTTTAGTCTTTTTAGCCATCGTTCTCAGCCTCTTCGTTGTGGGGGCTGTAGACTCCTTGCAGGCCCTTGAGTGGTGGAGTTTACTCTGTGTCTCTGTGATCGTGTTGATTCTGGTCCTCAGCGTCTTGATTATCTGGAGACAACCCCAAAATGTCACAAAAGCTGCTTTTATGGTATTCTTCATGAATATTATTGTGGCAAACTAAAGGTTTTCTTTTCTTTAAATGAATATTACGTCTCTATCACTAATTAAATGAAGAAACATGGCGGGGATTGAGCCTATAATCCATTGATGAAGGTATTTTGATATTTACATGTTTGTGGGTGACATGTTTCACTTTTTCCCATATGTACAGGTTCCTTTTGTGCCATTGCTTCCTATTTTCAGCACCATTGTAAATGTCTACCTCATGGTTCAGCTTGGGTCAGACACATGGATCCGCTACACAGTGTGGATGGCAGTAGGTATGTGAACAATGTAATTACAAAATTGGCTATACACATTTTCCCTGAAAAAAAGTAACGCGTCCATGATAAAAGCAATTGTATTTTTCCTTTCAACAGGTTTGATTATCTACTTTTGTTATGGTGTTCGGCACAGTGTGCAGAAACAAAGGCTCCTAAAATCCCTAAATCAAGTCAGTATTCGGAACATCACTACTTTAAAGCAAAATGACGAACTTGGGCAAGACTACAATAATCAACCAACAACTGATATACAGTACTGATGAAAGTGCGCCTATGCAATATGTCAAATAGGTTTCATATATAACTAAAACATATGTTGCACAACTAACAGTGACAGCATCTCTGACGTCATGTTGTGTCTTGGTTCTGTTTCACTTCTTGATGTTGATATGTCACAGTCCTGGCGTGTGTAATGTTTTGTAAAGACGAAAGTCATTCTCAATGGGGAGGACTTTGTAAAGGCACCAAAAGAAAACTATTTGGGGGTTTGAGGTAAATGCTGTAAACAAACATGGCTCTTACAATGGATATTTGTAATGTTTCCTAATGCATCCATTAAACGCTTCAAATTTGAAGATTTCAAGATTGCTCTGTTTCCATTTTTAGTGTGTACTTCCATATTCAATAAAACTAAAGGTAACTATACTATCACCTTCAATATGTCTCCCTTTCTCTTGTCTATTTTCTATAAGACGTGGAAAGCATTTACTTGTGTTACTCAGTGAGTAGTTGTTGTATACTTACACATTTTCAAGTAGCTTTTGAAACCTGTCATTTGACTTAAAAGGGTACAGTGTGTAAAATTCAGCAAAATGTATTGGTGAAGTCACAGATGAATATCCCACACATCATCCTTCCCTTCCAAGTGTGTTCAGTTAGAATCAAAACACCTGTTAGTTTTCCATTGTAAACACGATTGGCAGTAGACTATCAACCTTTAAAAACAATACATTACACGAGAGACTCTTACTTTTTATACCGGTAATCTTACATGTACATGTCCTTTTAGTATATTTTACTATTCTGCGTTTAACAGCCACGATTTACAAAACGTCATAGGAACGAATGACAGACGTCATTGTTTTAGGGAGGCGCAGTTTCCAAAGCACACCACGCGGACTCGTGGTAGCCAATCAGAAGACAGGACAGAGGGGACCTTTAGCCAATCGGTGACTTGCTGTACTCAGGAAGCGCATTGTTCAAAAACCAAAGTCACCCGACGAGGGCAACGGTGTTTAGTCAGGAACAGGTTTCATAGTAGTTTCATGCGAACACGAACTCCAGTTCAGTCACCAACGTGAGTTTCGTCGATTTACTCGACAACTGAAAGTTGTTTTCTACTGTAGGTAAGTTCACTTAAACCTTTGTTCAAATGTTGGTGAAGACATTCGTCTTGTATACTTTTTGAGTTTTGGACAAGCCCTGAAGGTGGAGTTGAAATATTGTATACCGAAGTGAGCCATGAGAAAACATTCAACTTAAACGTATGTAAATATATTTAATGCAGATCCTGCTCTATCATGACGTTGTTTGACTTGGACTGCAACCGGTTCTGTTCCATAATTTGTTTTCTTAACTTAACCACGGGAAAACCCTTGTTTGTTTTTTGTTTTTTTACCAGTCACTTCACCAGTCCTTGGATACAGGAGACCAACATATATATTATATTATATATATATATATATATTATATATATTATTAATAATTACAGGAAAGCATGGCACTGTCTTTGTCCTCCCCGTGTGGATGCCCCTTCGATGAAGAGGAGGGAATGGCTGTGTTTGAATCTACGGCAACAGAACATGGCAGCCTGGCCAGACCACGTCTACCTGAGATATCTGTCATTTCCCCTGGCTTGGACCCCCGACCATCCACTGCAGAACCAGTAAGAGACTCTGTTGTATGCCTGAAATGTGCCCTGTTGAAAGGGATTTAGTTTATATTCTACATTTTTCAAACCAAAACACTCTTGTTACGTGTATTCCGACAAATGAAAATAAAACAGTAAATGCATTCTCTGGTAGAGTCTTTTAATAAATGTTTTGAAGTCTAACATTTCCGCTTTGGCATGCTGGTGTCTATTTCTCATTCACGGGCTCATTATGATGTAAATGAATCCATGTTGTAAACAAGCCATTAAAGGTGGTTAAAATATGTGTGTACAGAAACTAGCAGTGAAACCGGGATTGGTGAGACAAGGAAGTGGTGAAGGAAATGCTGAGAAAGTGAAGGTCTATTTGCGCATCCGGCCACTTAGTAATACGGAGAGGGAGAGGGAAGAAGAGCAGGTAAGACACTTCCAACACAGGATCAGATGTCACCATTCATGTGCATTAATAACTTAATGTGCACTCTTCTTCTAGGGTTGTGTAGCCATCCAAGATGAAGAGACTCTGCTGCTCAAAGCTCCTAAGGAATCTCAGAACATGAAGACTGCAGAGAGGGGCATCAGTCAGAGCATGCACAAGTTTACTTTCTCCAAGGTAACCCGTGACCCGAATAAAAACTTCATTTCTAAACTTAAAAAGCTGTAGTGTTTGAGAATGAGTGACATTTCACACATACTTTTTATTAGCAGTATGGAAACACTGATGGATGGATGTAGGTTTAACGTATAGCATGATAATCCAGAGATTTTTCTTTTCTTTCATAGATCTTTAGACCTGAGACCACTCAGCAGCAGTTTTATGAGAGCACTATGAAAAAGATGGTGAACGATGTGCTCCAAGGGGAAAACAGGCTTCTCTACACTTATGGTGTCACCAACTCCGGAAAGACGTACACCATTCAAGGTACGGTTCAATTTGTGTATTACCTTTATCTGGGGACACCTGTATACAACGCAGATTGGACTGCAGTGTTAGTGTATGAAAGGGCTTTGTTTGTGTTTTTACTTGCAGGTAGTGGTCGAGAGGCGGGCCTTCTGCCCCGAGCTTTGGTGTCTCTGTTCAGGAAACTGCAGGGTCGTCTCTATGGTGCCATGGACCTGAAGCCTGTCATGTATCATGATGTGAGACACCTTGACCCCTCCGAGATCAGGGCGGAGGAAATCCGCAGAAACTCTCTGCTCAAAGAGGTAAACACTTTTTAATGATCTCCGATTACCTTATTGTTGAGACCATGCCCAATGCTTCATCTGTTTTAACAATGCATTAATAATTCATACTTACAAAATAGATGCAGTCAGGTTCTTTCCTTTCAATGGGAGTGGCCAGAATTGACTGATCTGAACCATGTGCATTCAAAGACCACCTAGAACAAAAAAAGCTGTTTATTTAAGCAATCTGGTGAAGAAGGAAGCATTTATGGAAAATACTGTATTCTGTATCTTCATGCACAGAGGCTCATGTTCTACTGTGTTTCAGGATGACATTTCTAGTTCTCGTCGAGCCGGTGCCACCACTACTGGAGACAGTGGCTTTGGAGGACTCTCCTCAACAAGTCATTTTGCCAGCCAGCTTGATGGTGAGGACAGTTGGAGAGATGTTCTGAAGATTATTATTATTATTATTATAACAAATATCCTATTGAGGAATATCCTAATTGCAATACAAATGTTAATGCAACACGCATACTTTGTGATCATGACAATAGACCTTTTCTGTGTCTGCAGACACAGACAGTGTTTGCCTGGAACCAGACAGCCTTTCACACAGCGGAGGGGACAACCTGGAGGAGGGGCTGCAGTTCTCTATTTGGGTGTCCTTTTATGAGATCTACAATGAGTTCCTGTATGATCTTCTAGATGCATCGCCATCCCTGCAGCCCAGAAAGAGAGTCACACTGCGACTCAGTGATGACAAGCAGGGCAACCCTTACGTGAAAGGTAACGCTGAAGACAAGTGTTTTTTGTATGTATGTTTGTTTGTTTATGTCAAGAATGTCATTTATTCTCTTCCACACTATGACAGACCTTAGCTGGGTCCAGGTCCGCAATGCTGAGGAAGCATGGAGGATTCTGAGGGCCGGCCGTAAAAACCAGAGTTTCGCAAGCACTCACCTCAACCAAAACTCAAGCCGCAGGTAAGTAAAATAATTTTAAACCAAATGATTAATTTTGTCAGACTTGTTTGGCCTGCAATTTTAACATCCTAAATGTATCAACTCTCCAGCCACAGCATCTTCTCCATTCGTGTCCTGCACATCCGCCCAGAGACCTATTCTCCTCAGACCATGAACATCAGCGAGTACGTTGTATTTTCACCTACTGGAATGTACATTTCTAGCCCACGTGTGAGTCTTACGAAATGACTCTCACAAGAATTTCAATTTCGATTATTATGAATTTCTTTTTTTAGGTTGACTGTGTGCGATCTGGCTGGGTCTGAACGCTGTAAAGAGCAGCGTAATGGTGAGAGGATGAAGGAGGCCAACAATATCAACACCTCCCTATTAACACTGGGCCGCTGTATTTCTGCTCTGAGGAACAACCAGATCAACAAGTGCGTGCTTCACTGTTACTTTTAATACTTCATTTCAGAAATAAGATTTGCATTAACCATTAAAAAAATCAAATATATACATATATATATATGTTCTTCTACAACTACAGGTCACGTCCACCACAAGTGGTACCCTTCAGGGACAGTAAACTGACCCGGGTGTTGCAGGGTTTCTTCTGTGGTCGGGGAACCTCCAGCATGGTGGTCAACATCAACCCATGTTCCTCCATCTATGACGAGACCCTGCAAGCCCTTAAATTCTCTGCAATAGCTACTCAAGTAGGAAACACTCTTATACATCTAATGATTAGTGATTTATTGATATGATCGAAGACACATAAAATATCTGTTGTTTGATTTCAGTTGGTCCATGGACCCTCTACAAAGACCAGAGTGGCCTATATCCTGTCTCTACTGCGCGGGCCGACACAAGACTGTAACGAAAGCACAGTCCTGGAAGACGATGATGACGACAGCGATGTTGAAGATGGAGACATCACCATGTTAAATCCAGAGGTAACGTCGGTGACGCCCATCAGTTCCACATGACTCTCCGTGTTTCTCAGAATAGTGCTATAGAAGCCGAATGTGTTTAATTGTGGTATGAGGGTTTGGTGTAATTCACTCAATGTGTGTGTGGGGTCGCTGTGCTCTCAGAGGGGGAGCTCAGGTGTGTATATAGGTGGCAATATCACTGTCCTTGCCAGGTTTGTGAACCGGAAGGGCAAACGGTTTTCGACCGCTGTACCGCGGAGGCGCTACTCGTGAATGTTTGTGGATTATTTGAAGGAATTTCATTATGCAAAGAAACGCACAGCAATAAACCAATATATTGCAACTAAACAAACAGCCTGGACATTCAATCAGAGTACAAAAGAGCGATCGCCAAGGCAAAGCGCGTCAACCAGGTCATCCGGAGTCAGAAACCTCAGTAGCGGAAGTTTGAGGCTGAGCTGCTATAATATTAGTCGAAAACCTGCACCAGTTGGAACTTTGTGGGACACTTAAGGCACGTTTGGTACGGAACGAAGAGAACGCCGGAGGTCCAGATCCCGTGAACGCCGTCATCGCACCCGCTCACGAGAGCGCAAGACGGGGGGAGCTGCTGGAAGCGGTTTGGACTTTGAGGGATTTGGAGAGCGTCTGGACGTGGATATCGAGACGCCGGAGAGCGGTGCTGGAGCTGAACCTGACTGTGGAGCATAGGATCATCGGACCATTACCATCGGACCATCAGACCATGGAACTACCGCATGGCGCCCAACGCACGGAGGTATGTGTAGCGCTACACCGGTAAATGGCCATTGAAATTGTGTGCACACATCGCCGGGCATAAACCCAATGCATTGGTCGCCGAAGCGAGGGGGACAATAAACTTTGCGTCGCATCCGTTGATTGCTGCTGGCTGTTTATGAACTGACTATTCATCATGAGAAGAAGCAGCGCTATGTCGGACACAATTGAAGCTGCTGGGACTAATGTGCAAAATGTTATTACATCTAGTAGTATGGCTGGCGGTATTGAAACGCAAACCCAAAAACGTGTGGTTAAACTCACTGCAAAGGCCCTTGCTAATGAATTAGACAGGTTGCAGTCTGGCAGAAAAGCTAAGTTAAATCAAACAGCCATCATAAGAAAATCAATACAAGATTTGATGCTAAAGCATGATAAAACAAAGGTACAGGATGCTCTTGATGAATTGTTGGAAGTCTGTCATGAAGCAAAATACATGCATAATAATTTGTTGGATTCTTTGCCATGTGAGGAAAAGGAAAAACATGAAATATGGTTCAAGGCAAAAATGTTGCCTATTAATGAGTGTATTGCTAACACAAAAATGTGGGTATCAAATGATGACAGTGTTGCAAATGAAAATGGTAATGTTGTGGACGAAGTTAATCCTGATGACAGTGTTTCAAATATTAGTAAGCACTCGAGCCATAGGAGCCGTAGTAGTGTAAGATCAAGTACTGTATCCTCTGCAGCCATAAAGGTTGAAGCAGAAAGGGCAGCGCTTGTTGCTCTGGCTGCAGCTTTAAAAGAAAGGCATGACTTGGAGGAACAGGAACAGCAGCTGAAAAGAAAAAGAGAACAGCTTGATTTACAAGCTGAAATAGCTGCATCCACTGCTAAGCTGGCTGTATTACAGGCTTCAGAGTGGAGAGGTTCTTCTCAAGCACACAGCAATGGCATGAATTCCTATTTGGAAAAGGAGAAAAAGAAAAGGCTTGAAAACTCTGTCACCACGTTGAACCCTATGGCAAAGATGTACCGTCCTGTTGGATGGAAATCAACACAAAATGGATTGTCAAAATGGTCACTACCACCCAAGGAAACCATATTAAAGGATGTGCAACCCAAGGAAACTGAGCAATGGGTCCAAGCTGCTTCAATGCATCAGTGCAGCCAAAAACAGCAGCAACAGGTCAATATATCTGAAACATCGCTGCATTTTCAACACCAGTCATCAACTGCTCAACCTATGCAACAACACCACATTGGCCAAAGTCCACCTGACATACTTACCATAATGCAAAGGCAAAATGAAATAACAGCAGCTCTGGTACAGCAACAGCATATGATGACACTACCACCACGAGATATTCCCACATTTGAGGGGGACCCTCTCCATTACAGGACGTTCATCAAAGCCTTTGAGCAAGGAGTAGAGGAAAAGGCAGGACAAGCGGATTGTTTATACTATCTGGAACAGTTCACAAGAGGACAGCCACGTGAACTGGTGCGAAGCTGCCAGCATATGGCTCCAGAGCGTGGTTATGCAGTAGCAAAGGAACTTCTCCAGAAACATTTTGGAAATCAGTACAAAATTGCAAGTGCTTATATGGAAAAGGCTCTGGCCTGGCAGACAATTAAATCTGAGGACGTAAGAACTCTGCAAGCCTATTCATTATTTCTGCGTGGATGCTGCAATGTAATGGAAGAGCTTCAGTACATGCAGGAACTGAATATGCCAGTAAATATAAGAGCCATTGTGTCAAAGCTGCCATTCAGAATGAGGGAGCAATGGAGGACCATAGCCCATGACATAATGGAGACAACCAATCAACCAGCTTGCTTCATGGATATGGTTATGTTCATTGAGCGTCGTGTCAGTATTCTTTCTGACCCTTTGTTTGGTGAGATACAGGAGTCATCTGGTGTTGCTGGGATAAAGTCTGTCACTGGGTTTAAAGCACAACCTCGATATAATATGAAAGGAAATGTCATGGCCACCACTATAACATCTATGGAAGCGCTGGAAAAGGTTGAGGAGCCCACAGCAGGCCCAGAAAAGACTGAATGCCTTTGCTGTGCTCGTAGCCACTCTTTGGAGGACTGCAAACAGTTCAAGGGTTGGAAGCACAAGGAAAAGATTCAGATTCTGAGGCAAAGGGGGGTTTGTTTTGCATGTTTATGTGTGGGACACATGAGTCGTGACTGTGAGGATCGCTTGACATGTAAAATATGTAGTCAAACCCACCCCACTGTGCTTCATATTAAAAGGCAACCAGCCCCGGAAAAGTCTGAAACATCTCACCAGCCAACTTCACCTAAAACATGTGGATATACAGGGGCCGGTAAGGACCGGTGTGTGTTATCCATCCTGCCTGTGAAGGTCAAAAGTGCAAAGGGAAATCACATAATAAAAACGTATGCCTTTTTGGATCCAGGAAGTTCAGCCACATTCTGCTCAGAACAACTAATGCGGAAGCTAAACATCACAGGGAGAAAAAACAACTTCCTGTTGACCACGATGGGGCAGAAAAAAGTGGTTCCAGCATATTCATTAATTGGCTTGGAGGTATCTACTCTGGACAGCAATGACTTTCATATTCTCCCAGAGGTTCTCACACAGACACAAATGCCAGTCAATATTAATAACATGGTAACATCTGAAGAACTGGCAAAGTGGCCATATTTGTCCAAGGTAAACATCCCAAACATAAAAGCAAACGTCGACCTGTTAATTGGAACCAACGCTCCCAGGATTTTAGAACCCTGGGAGGTCATTAACAGTAGCGGGAATGGCCCATATGCTATAAAGACAGTGCTTGGATGGGTTGTTAACGGACCACTGAATGGAAACAGTGGTGCTTCGGAGGTGGAACTGCCCTTGGCGATGGTGAACAGGATCTCTGTGTGCAAGCTCGAAGAAATGCTGGTCAAGCAGTACAGCTATGAGTTAAATGAGAAGCAGCACCTGTCTGAGGCAGTGGCGTCTCTTCAGGAGCGTGCTCAGTCTAACAGTGAGGCGAGGGTCCGTGAGGTAAAAGTGAAGGACCAGATCAAGCAGTTGGAGAACCAGAACACTTCTCTTAACAACCAGATGGTGGCACTGCAGCGACACACCACCACCCTACAGGAACAGAATTCAGGCTTACTCACACAAACGGCAAAACTGCAGGTGGAGAACTCCACACTCTCCTCTCAGAGTGTGTCTCTGACGGCCCAGAATGCTGTGCTGCAAGGTCAAGTCACAGCCTTGGAGACGGAGATAGAGTCATGGCAGCGACAGCGTGAGGAGGCATGGCGGGCTCGAGAAAGTGTGCTCAGTGACCACGAACGCCTGCTGAGTGTTCAGGAAAGGCAAGCGTACGAGTATGAGCAGCTGATCAGTCAGCATGCATCGTTGAAAGGCAAACAGAGGGCACTAGAGAATGAACACAGGAAGCTGCACAACAAGTATTGTGTTTTGGTGCAGCAGAAGGAGAATTGTGACGAGCATGAAGGGCGTGGTCAGAAGGAGAAGGAGGAATTAAACCAGGAGACTCAGAAGAATCGGCTTCTGCAGCAAGAGAATCTGCAGCTGAAAACAGAAGTGGACAGACAGACAGAGAGCCAATCAAAGCTCTCAGAGGATGCTATGGCCTGGAACCACTCATGGCTGCTTGGCAGGTTTCTGGAGGTTTTTCCAGATAAACAAGGGCTGGTTCCGTGAGGTTACAGACAAGGGCCAACATTATTGAAAGGCCAGTGACGAAACTTTGTTTGGTACATGGAATATAGATTTGTCTGTACTGCACTTTAATGTAACTGTATCAACACATTATTTGCTCCTGTCTTGTTGTGTTTGAATTGTTATGTCAGGCTGCCATTAACAATTAGGGGCCGGTGTATAGAAGCCGAATGTGTTTAATTGTGGTATGAGGGTTTGGTGTAATTCACTCAATGTGTGTGTGGGGTCGCTGTGCTCTCAGAGGGGGAGCTCAGGTGTGTATATAGGTGGCAATATCACTGTCCTTGCCAGGTTTGTGAACCGGAAGGGCAAACGGTTTTCGACCGCTGTACCGCGGAGGCGCTACTCGTGAATGTTTGTGGATTATTTGAAGGAATTTCATTATGCAAAGAAACGCACAGCAATAAACCAATATATTGCAACTAAACAAACAGCCTGGACATTCAATCAGAGTACAAAAGAGCGATCGCCAAGGCAAAGCGCGTCAACCAGGTCATCCGGAGTCAGAAACCTCAGTAGCGGAAGTTTGAGGCTGAGCTGCTATAATAAGTGCAGTTTATATCATTTTGCCTGGCGATATTGCACACGGCACACGGGAAGTTTGATGTTAAGACAGAAGGAGGCGACAGCAAACAGGTTGGAGAATGACTGGAAACGAAAAAGAAAAAGTTCTGCTCCAGAAATCCAATCTTTCAGCATCTTACCTGTTTTCAAATGAAGGCTGAAACAATATTCCATCATTTCTGCTCACAAAGAACAAACAGAGGAAGATCAATAACATTATGAATATGAATGAAAACATTATGCATTGAAACTTTACACATATATATATATTTGTAACTGCACATCCACTTCACAAACTACATGTCTGGGTGTTGACTGTGTAATTACATGAACACTTTAAGATCAAAAACACTGAGGAACAAGTGTGTAGAAAGTGTTCAACTTTACTTTGCTCTGCGACAGGCTTTGCTGCAGGCCATTGACGTTCTGAAGAGAGAGGTGCAGCGCCAGCGGAGAGAGAAAGAAGAACTTGAAGCCAATGTGAGGGAACAGGTGGTCTCTGAGATGATGGAGGTCATCAATGGGATGCAGGATGGCTTCAGGTGTGTGCGAGAGCTTTATTTTGGTCAATTTCAGACTAAATTTATCCAGGACAATCTAACCATCTGCTTCTGGCTGCAGAACACTAGCAGTATCTAGCCACTGCTTCATTTGCTATTGATGGCAGAAGATGAAAATACTTGATGAAAAGATTCAAATAAATTCCACACTACAGAAAGTCTGAACATTTAGATGCCACGAAATCTCAGATGAATAGACTCATTTGTGTCTTTTTGCTTTTTAGTGAGACCTTGGAGGCAGAGAGGGCTCTAATTGAAGAGCGGTGCGAGGACAAGATAAATAACCTGCAGAAACATTTGAAGAAATTTTACAGCGAGGAGCTGAAGGTGAGAATTGGTGATCGGTCACGATTCACACGTCATCTGTAAAATTTCCCAGATGCAGTATTTACTAAGCCGTTGCTGTGATGAGATGTTTGAATCTACAGTATGTGCTCTGAATGTTTTTTCATCATTTCTCTAAGGAGCGTGATCAGGATATTGAAGCTTTGTCTGCTGCCCTTGAAAAACACAAAAAAACTGAGTCGGCCCCCGTGCTGGTGCCAGAGGCAGACGGGCCTCGCCGCTCTCAGCGCCTCACAACTCAGACAGACCATGGCAGACTGCGAGCTGAACTAGACCAGTGCCGCGCTGAGTTACTCAACAAGACACAAGGTACCGTCTGAAAACTGCTCTGCTTCTGTGCCGGTGTCATGGTAACGATTTAATGACTTCATGTGTCTGTCTACACACAGAGCTGACGAAGCTCAAGATGCAACTGGAGGTGCCGGGGGCAACCGGCAGCATGACTGGTGCTGCTGACCGCAAGCTTGAGGAAGGACAGCGGGTCAGTTACTGCCACAACCTGGCAATATCAGTGCCTCTGCATGCCAGTCTCCACCCTCAGAAAAACTGAAATTCAGACTCTTCCCTAACAGAATCTGCGTCAGCTGCGCATGGATTTGCAGAGGCTGGGGGAGAATCTTCAGTCTGGGGAACGAGCCTGTTGTCGCAACACGGGGGGGGAACGGCTGCGGCAGGCGTTAAACACTGCAGATGAGACACTTGCCAAACAGGTGAGAAATACCAGATAACAGCATATATGGTACAATACTGTGTCACAAAATACAAATTCCATGCAGGCAGACTCTACTTAGAAATATTTAAGTTTACTATAGACATGAATAATACAGTTATGCATGTTCTACTTTAGACAAACTGCATTAATAAGTTTAACACTGCATCTTTCCAATCCACAATTGTAAATACTTTATTTTTCTCTCCCCCTACTCTCTTCATTAACTATCTTAATGATGCGCAGCGAGCTTTTAAACTAAATCAGTGTTTCTAACATCTGCACCGGGTGATTGCTGCATTCTACCTCACTTTCTGTCACTTCACCTCCAAACCGTATCCCTCATCTTCACTTCCTGCTCTGTGGTCTAACCCTGTACACTGACTCCTTAGGACCAGATCTTGATGGAGCTGCAGAATGGCCTGATGCTGGTCAAAGCTGACCTGAGACGCAAAGCAGAGAGCCTGGCTCAGACACAGGCCATCCGGCCCCAGCTTCCCCCAAGTGGCTTTTCTGCCCCCACCACACCGGGTTCGTGTAAAAAGAGAGGCTGTGGGGCCACTGCAGCAAGCAATGCTGAGAACAGGCCTCCACAGAAACGCCCTTTTTTACACTCTCTGTTCCCGACACGTAAATGCAACGCGCGCGCAGCTGAAGATAACACGACCCCCTACTCCCGGATCTTGCGGTCTCGTCAGCATTCTCCACCTCCCAGCCCTGTCCTCACTCCGCGTAGTCTTCGGGGGAAGTACTGATCTATTTAGCGCTTCAGAGGGAATGCGCCCGTTTTGATATTATGCACAGTCATATTTGCTGGTTACTTTATTTTTTATATATATCTACTATGTGCAGTACACTTAACTGTTTTCATACCAAATACAGTTGTTATATTTATGCCAGTAAAACAGTTAATGCTTAAAATGTGGTTGCAGAATAGTACGACATTGAGGTCGCCTTGGGCAGTGTTATGGTTTGGAGAATGGTGTTATTGTGTGTGTGCATGTGTAGTTAGTCTCATCTGCCTCTGCTTCAAGTACCTTTGTGTTTTACAATAAGTCTATACAAGCAGTGTGTAGAGTTGTAAACTACGGTATCTAATTTTAATTTGCTGCTGTCAAATATAGTGAGTGGATAGCTGCACAATGCAAATTATTTCTATATACAAGAATGTAGAGGCGTGATGTGGCTACATTGAAAGCATGTTTGTGTGTCTATGTAAATAACTCGATGTGTCTTTGCACTGCTTATGCTGTTTTTATTTGTGCTTTGTTTTTTTACAGGCATTAAATACAAAAATGGCTATTCTTAAAAATCTGGCTGTGTACATTGAGTAATAAGCTTTGTTAATGAACATGTTTGCAGCTAGACACAAATTTTTTTTTTACAAAAAAAAAGCAATTTTATTGCCATAAACTCTATATACAACCACAGGTAAATCTCTTCAACACATTTGAACAAACTCTATGAAACATCCGAGAGGTGTCATTTCACAGGAAAGAAGTTATCCACTTGATCACCAGGAGTGAGTGTCAGGGTGTGAAGGAGATGAGGTTCAGAGGAGACACTCTCCTGACTGGAGTGTTGGTGTTTGACAGAGGAGCGAACAGATCTGCTGATGGCGTCTCAGCCTGATCTCGGACCTGTGAGATTTGCCTCAACAAAGCTTTTCCCTCCTCGCGAGCCTACAGAAAGAGTGACCACCAACACCAGTTACTGTGTTACTGCCACTTCCACTCTTACACTACATGTACAACTAGGTGCTAAAATGATGCCGATACACTTACATCATTGTAGTCACAGCAGCGCTGAGCACAGAGGGACGCCTCGTCATAGAGTTTGTTCTTGAAATAGTACTGACCCAGGTACCGCAGGGCTGTGCTCACCTCAGCATGCTCCAGTTGTTCCTGTGAAACATTTCCATTAACACACTTGGTAATATACAGTATTATTACCATTTTACTCAGTAATGAGTAGTCTATGGGATTATACGTCTGTAGTTCTGCAATTTAACTGCTAATTTGTTTCTATAAAAGTGGATGTAGTTCATTCATAGAGATTAAACATTCATTCTGCCCCAAACCCAACTACAAATTTGTAGAAAGGGTGATTCAAGTATTCACACGCTGTCAACTGCTTACCCCACATGAGAAAATGTCTTGGATGTAAAGCATGTAACACTGTGCAGCATCATCAGACTCATTCAGCTGTTCATGGAGCCTGACAAAGAAACACAGTATTCAGCACCTACGTTTAGGCAAAGTTGACATAATAAGGCTGCAGATCAGATAGTCACTGTGCGCTCAAACCTTTACGAACGTATGATGTAAACGACTTTGACAGTTCATCTCAGGAGACAGTGACAGACACTTACTTTGCCAATTTGAGCAGGGCCATTTTCTCTACATCTCCAACAGAATACGCTCTCCAGTAACACTAGGCAGAAATAACAGTAAGTAAAAAAATGTCATGGTCTAAATCAAACAAGCGGAAAAACACAAACCCGATATCACTGAAAGTTATAACATACAGACCTTCTTGCCTTCCACTTGCTGTGACAGTTTTTCATAGCTTTCACCCAGTGCGACTAACATCCGGGAGTCATTGGGCCTACGACAGTGCAAACAAAGTATTAACTTGAATTATACATATTTGATCATAACTCGTGTCATGACAGCCATACCTGAGCTGGTGAGCCTTTCGGTAATAGTACAAACAGTAAAAGGGCATCTTGAGGATCTCGTATGTCTGACCTAAGCCGTACCAGGCGCGGTAGTCCCGCTTGTTCACTTCAATAGCGTGTCTGATTTAAATGAGAGAGAAAAAGATCACGTACTTACTAAACAAACTACGACTGAACACTAACAACACAAATGTAGATTGGACATGTCCTGCATGTTCAGTCTGACCTGTATGCCTGGATGGCAGCTGAGGTGTTCTTCATTTCCATGTATTCGTGGCCCATGAGGGTCCAGGCACCAAGGCAGCGTGGGTTCAGTTTGAGGGCCCTCTGAAAGTACAGAGCTGCTTTCTCATGCTGAGAGCGTAAGCTGTAATAATTACCTGTAGATGAAACGCATGGTTTACAAGCACATGTGTAAAGGATTTGGTTTTGTTAGTATTAGTATTGTTTGTTTTCTATTTTATTTTGTGCTAATCATTTAAATACAGTAGTGGCATCACATATTTAACTAAAACAACTTGATTATTTAAATAATAATGCAGTGGATTCCTCTGAAGATTTGCAATACGAATGTGCATCTGTGAGGCTTTTCAATTCTTACCGATGACACAGCACGTTTCCACCCTGTACTTGTCAATCTCCACCAGGTTGTGGGCCAAGTAGCTAAGCTCTGGCTTCATGCTCTGCGGAAGCGCGCATTACCATCAGCAACAAAATCTCTTTTTCTTTCAATAGTATTAACAATCATATGCTGAGAATGTCTCCAGTCTGTGCAGCGGGCAGAAGAAAACACTCAGACATCACATTATGAGCAGTGAACTCACCTTAACATAGAGCAAGTTGGAGAATGTGTCCATATTATCAATGCGATATGGATCCTGATCCCTCAACTCATTGAACATGGCCAACGCTTGGTCAATATCTGGAAGGAAATGAGACAGGAATGCTCCGTAACAGTTTTCCGACAGGCACGATGCTTATTCAAAAGATGCAAATAACCTCTGATGTTGTGATAGGCCACCGCAATCTGGGAGATAATGTAGGTGCTTTTAGAAAAGCCGGCCTCAATAAGGTTCTGGTATTTCTGCAACGCTTCTTTGATCATCTGTAGCTCTGTGTACATATGGGCCATGAAAAAGTCTTTAATCCAGCAATCTGGTAGAGACAAGGACTTCAGCTGGGGACAGAAAGACAAGGACAACCTAAATTGTATAATTTCAGCCTCTTTACATCACCTGTTACTTTTCACTGATCAGCAGATTGTTAAAAGCAAAAATACTGTCTATCCATAGCACAGTACACAAGTGTAAAAACTAAATCTTACCATTTCAATATTGGTGACAAGGTTACTGAGCTCCAGCCAAGCTCCCCAGTGAAGAGGAAGTGCATGGATTGCCTCAACAAATACATCAACAGCCTCCTTCAGCAGATCGAGCTTTCGTAGAACAACCCCATACCTGTTACCATACAACAAGGATTTTGCCTATTTCTAACAATAAATAATCTACATAAAGTGTGTGAAGTGTGTTTGGTGGAAATGTTCTTACAGGTAAAGGGTGAAGCTGTCCAACTCTCCTGCAATGTGCTTCTTACTGAGCTCAACCCTGAGTTCACGCAAGGCTTCATTACGCACCTGTCCCTTTTCCAGAGGACCTAGAACCACATACAAGCACATGACAGTTCAGAACAACAGGGCAACAGAAGCACTAGCAGTTACCTGTAATTCACCTCAACAGACAAGTCCTCACCAAGGCTGTCCACAGTCTCATCGTCCTTCTTTTTCTCACCCGACTAAAGACAAAGAAATAAATAATAATAAATAATTCACATGTGCTACAACCAAAAAGTAAAAGCAATCCTGTCATGAAAAGGAAACAACGATCAAGAGGAGATGGACACATGGACCGTCTACATAATCTTACCAAATAGCGAGAATACATGTAGAGGAAATAGGCCTTCTGGCTGCAGCAGCCTTTCAGAAAGTAAGCAGCGCGGTCATACTCTTTCAGGTCAAAGTAGGACTTGGCCAGCGTAAGTGCATCCAAGTCTTGTGCATCTTCCTGTATTTTATGCAGACAATGGAGAGGGAGAAATCATCCTAATCACATTTATATCAATATAAACACATTTAACAATATTCAAAACCACACAACTATTTTCATTTCAACAAAACAAGAGCAAATGCATTAGCTACTTCAGAACAATAGCATTATTTATAACAAGTGGGTTCTAAGCCATTATTTAAGTTTGGCCAACATAGAAACATTCACACACTTTTTGAACTTGGAAATAAAAACATCAAACTGACATACTATCGATCAATAACTCATATACAGAATATGTATCTATTTGTGATGATATGATGAAACCCTACATTATGTGCAGCCTTGGATTCAAATACATCTTCAGGGAAGCAAAAGCTGGCTAATGTAATATCTCATACAAGTGCGCACACAAATAAACTGTTGTGAGTGAATATACCTCAGTAAAAGGTGCAGCTGGTGGTAACTCATCCTTGGGCAGACGGTCCAAGGCAAATGCCAGTTCAGAAGCCCTGAAATGTAAACAACAACAACAACTGGAAGCGTAAGCATGTTCCTATAACACAATACCTTAGCAAGTCATCATTTAATGACAAATTATTTAGATGACGTGCAACATCAGTGATTTTATATACTGGTTTAGTAAATCATACTAATGACACAATACAGAAGGGCAGTTTTTTTTCAAACAGATTCAGTCACTTTGCAAACAAACTGAGCAGTGATATGTAGGCAAAACTTGTAAAATAATATATGAAGTAAAGGAAAATATGATACAATAAAATATACACAAGCGGTCAGGAATCAAGTTGCATAAATATTCATGAAGTTAGATTTTTTTTTACATCTCATTTAGGTATAAATTGAATATAGGGATGGTTTTGTTTATATAAAATATTTTGGCAGGACAATTAGGTTCTTTTAAATTCTATTTCACATTCTCATCAGACACTATGTTTTCATATGATAATGGTGGAATATTCCAGGTGTCAGAGTTACAACTATTTTGTTCAAGATTAAGAAATAAGTAGACAGGTCATTATTTTAAAATGGTGGAAAATCTTTGGTGGATTTGGAAAGAAAAAAATCTAAGTGGTTCTTATGGTTATATGACTGTGGTAAACAAATTGAGGCCAAGATTCATTCTTAGAATTCAAATTTAGATAATAACTGTCAAAGACCTGTGGAATAACTGTAGAATAACCACTGCCCTGCATGTTTTAGATGTTGCCCTGCTGCAACGCACCTGATTCAAATGAATGGGTTTTATTCAGGCTTTTGACGAGCTGACCATTTGAATCAGGTGTGTTGAACCAGGGAAACATTTAAAACATGCAGGGGCCCCTGAGGACCAGGACTGTGAAACACTGGAATAGAAAAATCACTGCTTAAACACTGTGTACTGCTTGTTAGTACAAGCAATATTATATTTACTGATAAATGCATAATATCAGTGTATTATTATTATTATTATTATATCATTATATTTATGTTAACAAATGCAGATGATTTGTCATATTAACGCAAACCACATTAAAAAACAATTCACTGGAACCCACTGCACCGTGTGTACATTTGTGTTAATGTATACATTTCTTTGATCATAGGTTTTTATTTTCTGATTTTATTCTATTTAAATGCACCCAGTCAAATTCCTTGCATGTTTATATGTACAAATAATATAATATAAACACCGTTGACTGATTCTGATATATTATAATATAAAGTGTATGACATCACATATTGATTAATATGCTTGTATGTGTTTGTCTATGAGTTTCCAGTAGTGGAGAAGCTGAGCATAGCAGGCTAATAGCTTGATAGGCAGTTGAACAGACTGGTGAAGTAGTCGTGGACGACCGATGTTCCTGAGCTAACCAAGCGCACAGACATGAATATTAACGGCGAATGAGTGACATGAAGTCTCACCACTTCGCGCTGTGCAGAAGTCCTCTTTCTTTACAAAGCCAAATCACTGATATGAGCTGTTTCTTCATTTCAACCAGGTCCCCAAACTCACTACACAGAGCCGCCATTTTCATATTTTAGCAAGCAAGTACGTTATTGGTGGAAGTTACAAAGACGCGGCCACGCCCATCTACTATGACGTCACTTCCCTTTCCTCATTGGAAGAAACAAGAAACAGAACCCTGTTTATCAGTAATACTGGTATAGAAACAGTTGTAAATGTTTTCTTCAAATTAGTTCATGTGGTTTTGTTCTAGATTTATGTGGAATATTGTTTTGAAGTTTAGTAGTTTTTACAATTTACAGAAGAATGTGGGGAAATGTTTTTTTTTTTTCTTAAATCTCATTTTCTATGGAAAGTTTCATAACCATGTAAATGGTTTGGAAAAAAATGTCTCATACTTAAATCCACCAGTTTTCAAGTTAAACTAGGTTTTATTCTAAAACACTGAAAGAACTGACCTTGGATTCCCCCCCCATTTTTCAAAAAAATATAAAAATATGAACATTCAAAAATTTACAGTGAGAGGATATATTTTTTATCCTCTAATTGTCCCTTCTGGTTTTTTGTTTGACTCATTTTCACTATTTGCTTTCATGTACACTGATTACAGAATAAATAGCAAATTTAGAAACATGAAACTGCATCTCAAACTAAATTCAAGAACCTGTTTTACTTAGTAACACAAACTAATTCTATATATTAATGGATTTCTTTTATACTGTAATTGTTTTGATTAAATATTTGCTTGAAATGCAAGACTCATTTCAGCCACAAGAGGTCAGAAGTGCTTTACAGTAGTAGCACCACAGTCTGTGCTCAGTTTGGCAAAGACACTCCTTGTTGTAATAGTAAAGGTCATCTATACACTGAGCCACAATGTCAGAAACATTATGTTTGCTGGATATAACAGGGTTTAAGGATTAGGGTTATTTGCTTGGTCTGACATCCAGGTGTGTTGGTCAAGGTTAAATGTGAATGTAATACATTAAGACAAACATCTGTGTACGTGTGCGTTAGTGTCCTTTTTATGGCAGGTTTGTGTCATTGAATCAATGCTGTAATGCTAAAATAATATAAAACAAGTATTTAACTTGCACACCTGTTCTTTCCATTTAGAATAGCAAGAGTAATGCTGAGTTGTCTTCACCTGTCACCGTATACTGGATAGAGACATGAATTGTCAACAGGACTGTGTTTCTATGTTTAGCTGTTGCCTGGGAATTCCATTAGCCCAGGGTTTACTGTTCTGTCACCTGCCAGCATGTCCATGTGGGCCCCATAAGTTTATATTTGGACTGACAATATGGTAACCCAGCGGGTGTGTCCATGCTTTTCATGGTGGCCAAACCATGTTTGCCCACTTCAAGCCCATGCCCACCTAGTATCCTTTCCAGCCTCTAAATGGGTACTAAGTGGGTTAATTATGAGGTCCCATAGGGTTTCAGTAACATGTGCCCCACATGGGAAGCACATGTGAGCTAATAAGGCTGCGGCCACCATGGAAAACACAGACAAACCTGCCTGACCGTTATCACTATGCCGTAAAACTTATATCCAAGGGGTTAAAATAAGAGGATGATTTATAGAAACGTGATGTCCATTGTCCAATCAAATGAATGTAGTGGGTTTCGTTGTTTTGTTCATAATTTTGGATGACTATCCTTTGTTTATGGTACCAGTGCTACAAACATGAGTTTGACCTCTAATTGTCTATGCTGCTAACCAGTATACCAGGTCAAGTAACTTGTAGTTTGTGCTTGGGCTCCTCTTTGTTGATCCTATAATTAGACCACAGTGAGTCTGCATGACTGCAGTGGATGTACTCTGGTTTTGACCGTTGTCATGATTAAGTTATTGATATGTCATGACAACGTAGGGCACCTTCTGTTCTTGAAGTTAAATTGCTGAATACATTGAATTATTCAGCAAACTGTTCAACCTTCTAAACAATGAATAACTAAAACATTGCTGATGATGTAACCCCGAGGACGCTGTATATTAACAGCTGTCAGACAGTCAATCTGTATTCATGTCTCAGAAAGGCTCTTTTATGCTCTGCTAATCTCACGCCCCTGTTCTGTCAATATCCTCTGCCTTAGCTTTCTCAGTAGCAGCGGTAACTTATTTCATCAGTATCTAACTCAGTCATGAGTTGTGAGAGAGCAGGGACATTATGACTCATTCTTGTTTTATAATATGTCTTATTTGATTGCCTGCCCAGCTCCTGCCACTGGCCTCGACGCTTGGCCCTGCTTCACTGGCGCATAGCTGAAGTGCCTCATCATGTTCCTGTCTGTCAACATCACCAGCATCACTGGATTCCACCACACTGCAAGGGAGTACAAGCTCAGCTTCTTTATGTATGATATTCAAATTCTCACTTTTTTGCCTGGTATAATATAATGACTCGTGTGCCATCACATTTACGAGACCACAGATGACAGTGTAGTCCACAGTTACCTTATGTTTTACTTTAACATTTGAGTACATTCTTATTAAATGTTCTTCAGAACGTTCTTGAGGAAAAGATGACGGTGTGTGTAATAGCACTAATAATAATATGTAGATTATTTTGTGTTATAAGAGCTTTATAACCTGTTTAAGTTGAATGGGCATAATAACATAGACTGTATTTTAAAAATCAGTTTTTGCTGTTCCACTTATTTGGCCTCCATTGTGCATTTTTGCATTTTGTAAGTTGGCATCTGTTGTACAAGAACATGCACTGAACAGGCATTTAGGTAGAGGGGGGATTGAAAGTATCAAGTACCCAACTTTGCCAAGGGGTGGCACTGTTTGACAGGATTCCCCCAGCAAGAAAATACTCACATACAGAGAAAAACTATCATTTAACACCCACCATATAAATAATTTGATCAGAGCAAGTGTGTTTTGTTTTTCCTGTAGTGATTTGCCACTAGCATCATAATTCCTCTAAATCTGACAATGAACTTGATCGACCAAATCCTTCTTTCCCTCTCTTTGAAAGATACCCTCAAAGGATTTTTCAAAAGAAGAATTAAACTGGGAAGTTGGTTTGCGATTAAAAGTCTCTGGTTCCCCACAGGGAAGTGGGAATTACAAAGAGAAGTGTTCAACTACAGTAGGTCCACAGCAGAGAGGGGATGGATCTTCTGCATGACACAGATTTCCATTGGACATGTCTTGATATGGATGATGATTCTCAATTAATATTTCACATAACAGCAGAATCTAATTTCCCTTCATTTGGATCCGCTCACCTCTCTGCACTTCCCACACACACTGTTGGACACTCTCTGTTGGACAATTTTCTCCACAGAGCAAAAGCCACTTACGGAGACTGACAAAGTAATCAAGTAGCACTGCAGTTTACAAGGCCGGGCACATGGCTCACTGAGCAGGTTGAAAGAGGTGCAGAGACGGACCGTATAGTCCATCCCTTTCATTCAGCCTTCCTCTCTTACACACACACACACACACTCTCTTCTGATGTCTTTTTCCTCTTGCCTCTACAGTAATTCACTTAACCATTTCCAACACACGTGCACACACACACACACACACACACAGAGAGAGAGAGGTCCTGCAGGTAAGGAGCAGTGGAGTGTGTGATGAACCTGCTGAGACAGAATTTTGGGACAGCTGTGTAATTGAAAAGGAAAATATGCCAAATGTGCTTGACTTTTTTGTTGTGCAGTGTGAGAGAGCAGACTTCACCTCTCTGACACAGACTCTGTATGAGCCTGTACTGAGATCGTAGACACATGTCATAATCAGACATTTTATTATTAATCTATTTGTTTTTTTTCCTTTTAATTGAACTGCCCGTTTTATAACAACTACACACTATTTCTGTTTGCTTGTCTATTTGCTTTCTTTTGATGGGTTTGATGTTTTGATGCATTGCACACTTAACCCCATTCAGACGTGCCATTGACACATGTCCTTGTAGATCACAGTGAATTCTCCCAGTGCGTTCTCAATGCATGCGATCACAAAGATTATATTTGCAGGGGTCTCATTTTAGCAAGCAAGTACGTTATTGGACTCATGTGGCCACAAATAGAGCACAAACATCTGCCACTGGATCAGTACACTGTACAGTAGTGATCCCTATCCAGATCACTAACACAATTTAATCATTTCTTATTATTAATAAAACAATCTGTTTTTTAATGAGCTGCGCACAAACATCCGACAAATGTGGTCAAAAACTGAAAAAGGACTGTAAACAACACTGACTGTAAGAAAGAGCAAAAGGCAACTAAAGATCATACACAAAAACATGTATAGTATAGGTGTCGTATCTCAGTCAGTGATGTCTGAAAAGCTGCAAAACCTTTACATGGTTCTGTTCTAGTATTGTCATTTTGAACCCTCTACTACATATTTATACATAACATATTTATACATTACAGTTACACAGCAGACGGGCCTTCTTCTTTCATCTTCAGTCACAGTGCAGAAACTGCAGTGTGCGTTTCACTTCTCTGCTGCCAGTATGTGGCCTGAGGAGCTCTCAGCTGGCTGATCAGTTCAGGTAAAGCAGTGTATCAATGCAGCATACAGATGGAGGAGACATTTGCATCCACTGATATGGCTGGGGAAGATTGCAACAAAAAACATGCGCTAAAATGTGTGTAATAAATAGAAAACATGTTTTCAGAAGCCGTCTGTACATCCGTTACATTCGTGCAAGTGAGGGTCCTGTGATTGGCTGTTGATGAAGTGGTTTGCTTGGACTGAGAAGTCACGCACTGGTCTGCACGCCATCGTCGAAATTTGGAATCGAAACAATTACTCCTTCCTCTTTCCACCTCAGTGTGGGGACACTTTGTCTCCTGCAGGATAATCTGTGTGACATTTTCCACCAAACTGTCCTCTGGTCTTTACCACGAAGGAAGCATTATGACTGAGGTTATATGAGGATAGAGAGTGGGGGGAGGGGAGGGGGGGTGACCATGTTCATGGACTGTCAATAAGAAGTGGGTGTAGCCTACTGCCTTGCTGGCTGAGGACAATCTGCATGTAAGAATGTGTTGAATAGCCACCAGTCTACTTCTCACTGAACTCATTCTTGATGAGTTAATGGTTTTAATTACTCATTTGAAGAAGAAGCTCACTGCCAAGCTCAGTCAGGCAGAGCTGTGCAGTAACCACATCCTCCAAGTCAAGTGGCATGTGATGTGTCCCAGATCATGGCTTAGACAGATGTGTCATGTCTGTGCACAGTGGGGGGAGAGAGGGATATGTCTTGGGAATGGGATTAGTTTGCTGAAAGGACCCAGAGCAGACACAATAAATCTAAGGTTACATACAAACCCTCCTCCCCATCCAACTGAGTGAGTCAGATGGAACATCTCCATCAGCAAAATGCTTTTACACTGTTTTTAATTCTTGTTATGTGGATACCCTCCTTGCTCTTGGTTTTTCAGCGACTTTGCTGGTAGCAGTTATGTTTCTAGCTGGTCATAACAAATGTAAATAAGTCAGTCAGTCACCCTTGATTTAAACCAGACTCTACATCATATTTTAAATGAAACGCTAAATAAAAAAATTCCCCTCAGGTTTCACCAAGGGCGGGTTTTTAATAATTTCTGCGTCCCTGGTCAACTACAGGAGTAATGGTGCATGGATGAATTTAGATATGTAATAATCCAGTCAAACATAATCATCAACGGATGCAATTCAGGTCAGAAATGGCAGCACAGCAGGTGGATGTGGATGATAGGTCGTCGCACTGCAGGAACTGTAAATACATTATTCAATATTTCATGATTCATGACTTCATACATGAATTCTGATACCAGTTTCTTTCCCTCAACTTCCCAAGATGTGTTACACATTTATAGCAGGACTGTACCTTCTCTGTTCTCCAAATCAATCCCTGCAGAGCCCTCAGGTAATTAATGACGAGGTCAATGATGTAATACCAATTAAACCTGTTCCTGCTCTCTCAGTATCTTAACTTTCATTGCCCAAATTGTTTTATTTAGTATTACAAACAGAAATTGTTTCTTGTCTGGAACAGAGACTGATGCTCGAATCCAAGATCAATGCAAATGTGATGTTATGTTGTCAGTGCTGTCTGTATCTGTTAGCAGATGCAAAAACTACTAAACCTAATTTCAATGACATGGACTCGTTACATCTTTGACCCATTTTAATAATTGGGGTTGTAAATAAAAACCTAAAAAATACATTAGTGAACAGTAATCAAAGTGTTCGGTTTTGTCGTGAATATATCCGTCCAACATTGACCCTGTTCATGCTCTGTTTTTGGTCTCCACCAGAGGGAAATAGCTGACTAGCTGCTAAATACTCCACAACATTGAGCAGATACTTGCTAACTGCTAACTTTCCCCGACTGCAATTAAAACAATCTTCTGATATCACATAAACCAACACAGTAACGTTGCCGCTCAGACAGTTAAACTCTGTATTATGACGAGTCCTTGCATCTTGTCACATTTTGTTTCACAATGCAGTGATAATATTGATAGCGTAAAGCATAAACAACACAAATGTGAATAATTCAGACTGAAAACATGCTGGATCTCAAAATGACACCTCTCTAAACCACTCCATTATTCATGCTGACAGCAGAACACAAATGCCCTTAAGATTTAAAAGGTGAGGATATTCACTTCACACTTCGGCATACTGTAGCATTGTGTTAAGTTCAGCAGCGACTCACACAAAACCCCATTCTGCATCTTTGCATCCTGCGAGGACCCACTGTGTTCTTTTGTGAACTGGAACACCTCGACGCTTCCCACGCCATTACATCATGTTTGGTAACATTAACCACACCAAGCTGCCTTTTGAGCTCCCCAACGACAGGCAGCTAATGATCTTCCCCTGTGGAAAAAACACTCAAAAGCAGAGTTCATGTCAAACACTGAACCTACAGGCTTGGTCTGACCATGTCACGCTGCCGAGCGACAGAGGGGCAAAAAACATCACTGAGCCCCACTTATGCCGCTACGTTATCTCCCCAGTTCAGACGGCTGTTGGCGATATTCACGCTCATACTGTACATGGTGAAAAATTAAAAGCTGAAGAAGTTATATTCATTTGGAAACAGAAAAAAAACATCTTCCCGTTCTTCCCCTTCTGTCTCAGTCTGTGCTTCAAGTCTTTCAGTGCATCCAGTGGCCTTGGAACAAAATGAATTAACAACAAAGGATAGACATTTAAAAAACTGATGTTGAATAAGAACAAAAGAGTCATTTAGATGGTGCTGTGAAATCTTTGAATGCATTCAAAGTCATTGTATTTCTTTTAAATACAATTTTAATATTCTAAGTCAAGTAAAACGACACATTTTCTTCAGAAGTCTTGTGTGTATGATTTTATTTTATGGCACGGTGTATTTTTCTGTGGTTACAATGTGTTACTGTCACTGTAGCTCAGTCAACATGGTTTTTCAATCCCTAATATAATCATGAGTGTGGGGCAAGATGTGTTTCATTTATTATTATCATTATAGAACCTCTCTTCACATGAACGACAAAATATGGGTTGAATATTCAAGCGGCATCGTTCAATTAAGAATCAGCGTATGTGATATTCTTTCAAACACAATATTCAAAAATGAATAACAACTGATACTAAGTCTCACATAACAATGTAATGCAGTGTAATGATTGATGATTTGGTTGAGAAATAAACCAAAATCACAAATTTGTCTTTTCAGCCCTGCTGTACTGTGATGTATTATTTAGGCTCAGTGTAGTTGGTGTTCTGACCCCATAACAGAAGATCATTATGCAGTTACACTTAACATGATGAATTCACTCACACGGCACACACAATGAGAGAGTGAAAGACAGCGTGAGGGATACGAGAAGGACAAGAAATCAATACGGTGTGCATTTTCAAGTGTTTTGGCTTCATAAATCTGTAAAACGAAAGCACAAACAAACTGAATTACAAATACATTCCCACTCAACCACATGGTCCTGATAAGGTGTGTGAAGCAGTAAATATGAAGATATAAAGACATTTCCCAGACATTTGATGGTTTTCAGAGGACGACGTTTGGTCTGTTCATGACATAGTGATGCTGAAACCTGCTGAGCGAGGCAGAGGCCCTCGATATGGTCAATTAATGTGGAATTACCCCAAATGTCAGAAATGTAAAACCTAAAACGTAACGTTCCATATTTGATTTCGGTCTTGTCTGCTGCCAGATGCACTGTAAAGGACAACTTTCAGTCAGCTCCTGATTAAATAGATCTGTGGATCAATTTCTCATCCTCAAAAAGCCCCTTTTTTTCTAAATAGCTGGAGGCAATTACTGCAGAGTTTGCCAAAGGTCCCCCATGTCTTTCATCTGTCTGTCTCTCCCTCTTTTCCTTTCTCTCTGCTTGCATCACTAACATCTGCTTTTGCAGACTGAATTAGGAAAAGACTGCTCTAATAAAAGAGCAGCCAGCTGGAGCTCACTGATTGAATTAATAAGCAACATAATCAAAGCTGATCTGTAAAGTTATCTACAAGCCAAAATACTATGAGCACTGGGTGATTCACACTGGAGAGTGTCTGTCACATTTTGCATCTGTCAATTCCATCTTCACCTAATTGCTCGAGATAGAAGGTTGCAAATTGCCTTAAGGAGCCTCCTCACCTGATTAATTTCGATCAAATGAAAACTTAGAGATGCTTGCTTTGTTTATGGCTGCCTCCATACTCCATAAAGAGTGTTTACCGCAGTGTGAACCAAAATAAACCAACACCACTGCCCAAGATCTGCACCCATAAACAAGCTGATTCTATATCAGGATAACACGTTACTTACAATATTACAGAAACACTCTCTGAGTCAAGATAAGGACTTATTCAGGATTCATGAACGAGTTTTCAGTTCTGTGTGAGATCGCTAACTGTCCGTGTATTTATAACGTGACGAACTCAAGACAAAAACAATGGTTGGTTTCATTAGTGATTTCAATAGAAATCCATGGCTTTAAGGCTCTGGGTTTGAATTGCAGAGCAACAACTGCTCAGTCTTCATTGTGAGGTCATTGGAATGCATTGTGTGTGAGTCGGGCGATGAATCATGAGATTTGAGGGAACGTGTTCATTCATTCATTCATTCATTCATTCATCTTCTACCGCTTGATCCTCCACATGAGGGTTGTGGGGGTGCTGGTGCCAATCCCAGCGCACACCCTGAACACGTTGATAGTCCATCACACGATCATTCACTTTCACACTCAAACTTATGGACATTCAGGAAAAAAGAAAAAAGAAACCCGTGGTCATGGTTTCCAGAGGATGTATCCCACTTACTTCAGGTTTCTATTTATGGTTTTGATCATAAATTCTATTCTATTGATCTCCTTTATTTCACTTTCTTTTTTTATTAACCAAAGACTTGTAGGCAGCATGTCAGCATTTACATTGAGAACATGCTAATGTTAACATATAAAGCTCTACTGTCGACTTAATACAAAAATACACTCACTCAATGCAATGACACTTGTTATTGAGTATGTTTTGTAAAGGAAGAATAAGAAAATCTACCCTTAACATCAGTTATAACACTATAAATACATTCCGTGATAGATTTATTTGATAAAGATTAGATACAAAGGTAAATTCATTAATTCATGAATCAATTAAGTGGCCCAGAAGAAAACCCTCAGCTGATGCTGGTGTAGCAATAGAAATGATTTTTTCATCATATCAACTGGTGTTTTCAAACCCACCTCTTTTATATATATATATAAGGTTTCACAATATTCATATATATCAGTGTGTTTCGGAGGGAAGCTGCATTGGTTTTAAAAAGAATACACGGATTTCTGACAGTTTGAATGCTTCATACTTTCTCATCTTCATCTCGTGGAGTAGCACCCCACTGTTCAGAACAATAACTGCCCACATTACACCCCGAAACCAACATCCTCAATCAAAACAAAAGAACGTTTTTTTATTCACACTGTGCTTCCTAATGTGACCGTCACCAAAAGACAACAGAACATCTGTCACAAGCACCATCTCTAACTTTGTCTTAAACCACCATTTCTGAGCTCACAGTCCACGAGGCAATAAAAAGTTGCCGTGTTATTAATGTTGATGTTTATTAATCCACAACATTCCTGTAAATAATGGGTGTTTGTGGTTGCGAGCAGCAATATGACAGAGTCTCTGACACCCAGTCTATTAACTTGTTGACACTTTGGGGTCGGCCTGACTCTGGGCTAATGTGGAGTGTGACCGAGCAGAACCATCTTCATTATACCAGTATAATGTTTCATCGCTTGGGGCCTGTGCACTGATGGTGACCAAACCACTCGTCTTCATCTTCTTCATCTTCTGTAAATGCATAGTTACCAATGTACTGCTAGGTTTCCCACAGAAACCTTTTCTTCCCGCAGTGATTTCTTTTATATTTTCACCCACTTATCATCATCTTCTTCTTCCATCTTTCTTTGTAGTGTCAGGGTTTTATTGCATCATGTTTCTTTGGTTTACTTGACTTCATGTTTCCTCCTCTTGCTTTGCTTTGCTTTGCTTTGCTTTGCTTTGCTTTGAGGTGTTGCCATCTGTGTGCATTTGACTGCTACTCTATTATTTGTAAATCTTCTTCAGTTTCATCAGACCCAATCACAGCTTCTCTCACAAATGATTCTCTTTCCTGAATTATTTTTGTCTTTCTAGCACATTGAGAGCCTTTAGCTTTCTTAAAGGGTAACAAAGAATGGGCAGCTTTTGATTTTATCAAATAATTTATGAAAATTTGATATACTCCACGTCAATAGTGGCATTTGAAACATACCACCGATCTCACTTCATTTGCATTCTTGAACCTTATTGTAAATCACTGCACGTCTGCATGAGCTGTGTCAGTTAAGGTTCAGGGAGTGAAGACTTTCTAAAGCATTATGCATTAGGACAAAACAAGTAAAACCAAGCTGTCCAGAGGAATCTCTCACACCGTTTGTCAGGAGGTCATAGGTCATGCTCAACTGCATGCACACAAAGAAGAAAACAAACACAAAACCTCTGCGTGGGTCAAATTAACTGACACATGAGGAAGGAAAACAACATTTACATCTATAACATGACTTGATACCATCCCTAATGTCTCCACTCTCAGCTAAAGGAATCATTTTTCAACAAACAACCAAAGACAAAAAGGTCAATTTCAGCACAAGATGAAAAACACATCGGACCAACGTGTTTAAATATAAGCTGCCATTGCTCTTATTTCAGAGACACACGGAGCAGATCAGGGCCTTTAAAATCCCCCATGACTTTGACACACAATCCCCAGATGCCCTTGAGTATGAATGTGGTTTTACAAACAGCTGGAGTGTCCGTGTCAACACACATTGTCCTACTGTGCATCTGTGAGCGAGACATGATGAAGGCCGTCCTCCTCTTCGCTGCTGTGATTGGACAAAGCTCTCGCCCCGTGTCCCTCGAGGGCAATCATATCGACCCTGCTAAAGAAGGAGCTCAGCTGGAGATGAAGTCTGAAGTTAAAGATTTTACCACATGAGTGACTTCTCTCTGCAAATATTTCCTATGTGTTTTTCAGGTTTGTCTTTTTATTTCCATATTTTTTGGTCATCTAAAGGTTAAAGGTAACACTAAAGGTAAAGGTAACACTTAACATATCTTAAGCACCTTAACAATATAGTAATAATGTGGTAGTTTTGTTATGGGGAAGTAATATTATTGTGACACAATGCAATTTCACTAGTAATCACGATGTAATGGCTTGGTAATAATCAATGGAAAATGTGTGGGGGGATTTATATATGTCCTTTATTTAAGCAGGTAATATTGTAATAGTATCACACAATTACCTTGCAGCACACATATTATGGTTTAACTTCCCAATGAGAAATATTATTACCATGCTGGTGCTGTATTGTACTGTAAAGTGTTGCCCCGCTGGGTAACAAATGTGACATCGTGAGATGAGACAATTATGATGCTGATGAAATAAAACATAAAGCCATAAAAAACATCCCTCTCTTCAAATACTCACAGTATGTTTGTCTTGGTGAGAAACAGACAGAAAACAACATCCTTCAAATGAGATATAGCATGAGTGGAGGATCCCCCGTTATTTACTCATCGTTCTCGTGTTAAGTTTAAGGACCCTCGTCCGTCTACTGTCAAAGCTTGTTTACAGATAGAAGCACATGCTGGGTCTACGTTTTCCTGACGTGAATCACTTGTGCTTTGTCTACTTTGACATCTGCAAGTGATTCCACATGTTGTGATAGGCTGCTGTATCACTGAGGTGGCTTAGGGTTAGTTTTTGTTTTTATTTACCTGAAATTGAACGGATCTCCTCAGACAATAGTTGCAGTTTGTTTGCCTGAACTTCTGCATCTTTCCTTCCATTTCTGAGGTCTACAAATTGCGTCTGTGCTCTGATTTCTTTGCACGAGCCCTGTCGCTAATCAAAGCCTCGCTTTCTGCTTAGCTGTCAAGCACACAAATTCCCAACAGCACATCCTTATTAGCCCCGAGTTTAAAGCGCACCAAAGTCAACTGAGAGAAATTCTTATGAAGCATTTCATTGTGTCTGTCAGACACATGTGGATGTGAGCCGATGACTTTGCGTCTTATGTCTTTTGTCTGAGTGTTTCTACGCCCACCTCTGGAACTGTGCCCCGGATACAATGATTTCACTGCAATCATTTTGACCCACGTGAGGCCAGACTTGACGTGAACCGGAGATCAAACCAAAATGTTCCCAGAAACTTTAACAACATCACCTCATCAGTAAGTGTCCTGCGTGTCCCCAGAAACTATACAACCAAGAATTTAATGTCTCAGCGGCGAGTAAAAACCCATTAATGCGCATGGATTTTTCCTCATACCTCAGGGTTTACTGAACTGATGATAAACGTGTTTGTAGGAAATTAAAAAGAAATGCTGAAAGCTGAAAATAAAACTCCCACTGTCGCAAGTTAAAGTGCGGAACAATTAGTGACATCTAATGGTGAGACTGCAGATTGCAACAAACACCTCATTTCTTATGTATATCCTACACAAGGTGGTGGTTTCTAAAATAAATGATATTTATTTTAAAGTGATTTTACACATAAACACGTAGTATATCCAGCAGAAACTTGTTTTTTCTGTGTTTAGGTTCACTGAGATGCAACATCTAGTCTTTCATCATGACTATAATGGACACAAAGAGAGCGAGTCAAAGTGTTGGAACATCACGGATTAGGTGCTTTCAAGACTTCCCACACTGGAGCACGGACACTGGTGGTGGACATGAGAGTCAGTTTACAGGTGATTTGGCTCAAGGTGAGCATGTCAGGTTATTACTGGAGGAAAAGAAGAAGGAGCTGCTGGAGCTTGGAGATAATGGGGATTGTGCTTGTCACTAAGGAGGAAGGAAGGCTGCCCCATGGAAAAACAAAAACACACCCATTCTAGTTTTCTAAATACCTTTTACACTTCCACACATTCTAAATATGACACATACATCTTCAGACAATGCAACTATAAGGCAAAAAGTAAAAAGAGAAAAAGAAGAAGAGGCAAAAGAAAGGCAGTCACATCAGCTGCTGTAAAACCACACAACAAATAAATAGTCATGGAAGGAAAAAGAGGAAAAAGACAATGCAGTATTACAGCATTATTAATTCCAACTGCCATAAAGCACCACTTCATATCTACTACATACCAGCTTAGACCAGTCTTGAGCCTCCTGTACATTACATTACATTAGATTACAGTAAGAAGTAGTTCAACTCATATGAATCTACTGTAATCAAAGCTCCCGCTGCTCGTGTCTGCTCGTGTGCGCTTATTCTCTTCTTCTGTGGCTGTGACAGAAGCAATGGATTATTCAATAGTGTAATAAATGAGGTGTCAGAAACAGTCAGCTCCGCTGTTGGGCAGAATGATTTCTCTCTGTCTACCTCTGCCGAGCTATACGTTGCTCTTATTGATTATGATGGGGCTGCCTCCTCTCAATTTATTACAATATTGATCTCAGACAGATGCAGAAGAACAGTGAACGGACAATTTCGTGAAGGCACAGAGAGGGGAGTCAGTGGCTTGGGGCCTTGCACACTAAGTTAAGATCTGTTCTCATATTAAGCTTTATTTCTTTATTTAACTTCATACCATGTAGCACATGCTCTCAGTATCTGACGATGCTCAGTTGACTCTTGTTTCTCTTATTTAGCTTCACGGTGTTCAGGATTGAGCCGGACAGGTTTTGTACGACTGAAAACCCAGAGTTAATCTCGAGTTAAGTTATTGCAATAGCCAATTCAATTCAATTCAATTCAATTTTATTTGTATAGCGCCAAATCATAACATACATTATCTCAAGGCACTGTACATAGACAACATCAAAGAGAGCAGAGACCCCCAACAGTTCACACAATGAGCAAGCACTAGGCATCAGTGGAGAGAAAAAACTCCCTCTTAACAGGAAGAAATCTCTGACAGAACCAGGCTCAGAGATGTGCGGTCATCTGCCTCGACCGGTTGGGGTGAAAGGAAAAATGGGGGATAGTGGAGAGGTGGGGGACAGAAAATGGGGGGAGAGAAAGGACAAGAGGGAGATGAGGGAGAGACAGAAGAGAGAGAGGGAGACCAGCAGCAGATACACAACAACTGTATCAGGTTACAAATTTATACAGTTACTGATATCGACTTTTTAATTTACAAAATAATAATAATGGTGACGATGAGCGTAGCCTCGGAAACTGGATCTTGATCCTGCAACCTGCATGATGAGAATACAGAGAGAGAGAGAGAGAGAGGGAAGGAAGGAAGGACACAAACTAGGGAGAGAAAGAGACAAGGTTAATGACATATAAAAAGTCATAATCAAATGCTGAGTGTGAGAGAGTGAATGTGCGTGTACCACCGGAAAATCCCCCAGCAGTTTAGTTCTATAGCAGCATAACTAAGAGATGGTTTAGGTTTCCCTGAACCAGCTCTAACTATAAGCTTTATCAAAAAGGAAAGTTTTAAGTTTAACTTTAAATACAGAGAGTGTGTCCGCCTCCCGAACTATCATTGGAAGCTGGTTCCACAGGAGAGGAGCCTGGTAGCTAAAGGCTCTGCCTCCCATTCTACTCTTACAGACTCTGGGAACCACAAGTAAACCTGTATTTTGTGACCTAAGTGGTCTATTAGGATGATAGGGTAAGACTAGGTCTTTCAGGTATGAAGGGGCCTGACCATTAAGTGCTTTGTACGTGAGGAGGAGGATTTTAAATTTAATTCTAAACTGTATGGGGAGCCAGTGTAGAGAAGCTAACACTGGAGTTATGTGGTCTCTCTTTCTAGTTCCTGTCAGAACTCGTGCTGCAGCATTTTGAATTAACTGAAGGATTCTAACAGACTTGTTAGAACATCCTGCTAATAAGGAGTTACAGTAATCTAATCTAGATGTAACAAAAGCATGAACTAGTTTTTCAGCATCCTGTAAAGACAGAATGTTTCTAATTTTCATAATGTTCCGCAGGTGGAAGAAGGCTGTTCTGGAAATTAGTTTTATGTGTGAATCAAATGACATTTCCTGGTCAAAAGTAACTCCAAGGTTCCTCACAGTGGAACTGGAAGCCAGGGTGATGTCATCTAAAGTGACAATGTGGGCAGAAAGTTTTTCTCTGAGGTGTTTAGGGCCGAGTATAAAAGTTTAAAAGTAGAAAGTTACAGGTCATCCAGGACTTAATGTCTCTGAGACATTCCTGGAGTTGAACAACCTGATTTATTTCATCCGGCCTCATCGATAGATATAGCTGTGTGTCATCTGCATAACAATGAAAGTGTATGTTATGCTTTCTAATAATGTTCCCTAGAGGAAGCATATATAAGGTAAAAAGTATAGGCCCAAGCACTGAGCCTTGTGGAACTCCACAATTAACTTGTGTTTGTAATGAGGCTTTATCATTAACGTGAACAAACTGGAATCTATCAGATAAGTATGATTTAAACCAGCAGAGGGCAGCACCTGTGATACCAAGAGTCTGCTCCAATCTCTGCAGTAGAATATCATGATCAATGGTGTCAAATGCAGCACTAAGATCTAACAGGACAAGTAAAGAAACTAGACCATTATCTGACGCCAAGAGAAGATCATTACTAACTTTAACTAGTGCTGTTTCTGTGCTATGGTTTAATCTAAAACCTGACTGAAAATCTTCAAACAGGCCATTAATGCGCAGATATTCACATAATTGATTGGCAACAGCCTTTTCTAAGATTTTAGAGACAAAGGGAAGATTAGATATCGGTCGGTAATTAGCTAAAATATCTGGGTCAAGGGTCGCTTTTTTTAGAAGGGGTTTAATAACTGCTACTTTAAACGTTTGGGGCACATATCCAGTTAATAAGGATAGATTAATTTGAGTTAATATAGAGTTGTTAATTAAAGGAAACACATCTTTAAACAGTTTGGTGGGGATAGGATCTAACTGACAGGTTGATGGCTTAGATGATGAAACTAACGATGTTAACTCAGGGAGATCTATAGGGGAGAAACTGTCTAACTGTGCACCTGGTGCTTCTAAAGCTTTTGTGCTAGAAGGTGAGTCAGTCCCAATATGAGGGAGGAAATGATCAATTTTTTCTCTAATTGATGTTATTTTATTCACAAAAAAGTTCATAAAGTCATCACTGCTCAGTGTTAAAGGAATAGATGGTTCAGTGGAGCTGTGGCTCTGTGTCAGCCTGGCTACAGTGCTGAAAAGAAATCTATGATTATTCTTATTTTCTTCAATTAGAGAAGAATAATAGGCAACTCTAGCTTTGTGTAGGGCTTTTTTGTAAGCTACAAAACCATCTTTCCAGGCTATATGAAGTTCCTCTAGGTTACTGGAACGCCATTTTCTTTCTAATCTACGTAACGTCTGTTTAAGAGCACGAGTATTGGAGTTAAACCATGGTGCTCGTCTCATCTGATTCACCACTTTCTTTTTCAGAGGGGCAACACAATCTAATGTAGTACGCAGTGAGGCTGCTGTACTATCAACAAGGTTATCTATGAGGGCGGGGGTAAAATCACAAAAGGTACCTTCAGATGTACTGACATATGGCACCGAGTTAAATAAAGGTTGCACTGTCTCTTTGAATGTATTAATATTATTATCAGACAGGCACCGGCTGTAGCTGTATTTCTTATTTATGTTATTGTAGTTCATTATTGAACAATTAAATGTGAGTAAATAATGATCAGTAAGGAGAGGGTTTTGAGGAACTATGTTTAAGTTATCAATATCAATACCATAAGTTAAAACAAGGTCGAGGGTGTGATTAAGGCAATGAGTTGGTTTATTAACGTGTTGAATAAAACCTATTGATTCCAACAGCGAGTTAAATGCGCAGCTAAGACTATCACGGTCAACATCTACATGGATGTTGAAATCCCCTACAATTATGATTTGATCTGTTTTAAGCACCAACTCAGATAAGAACTCAGAGAACTCTGATAGAAACTCTGAATAAGGTGCAGGTGGACGATAAACTGTGACTATTATAATTGGTTTCTGTGATTCACAACTAGGATAAGATAGATTAAGAATAAGGCTTTCGAACGATGAATATCCTGGTTTGGGCTTGGGATTGATTAATAATCTAGTATTAAAAATGGCTGCTACTCCTCCTCCTCGGCCTGAGCTTCTAGGAATATGGGTATTAGCATGAGTGGGTGGAGTTGATTCATTTAGACTGACGTAATCGTCTTCATGTAACCAAGTTTCAGTTACACAGAATAAATCAATACAATTGTCGGAGATAAGATCATTTATTAAAACAGATTTTGAGGAGAGAGACCTTATATTTAATAGTCCACATTTGAAAGTGGTATTATTTGACTCTATTTTATTGTTGGTATTAATCTTTATTAAGTTAGAATGTCTAACTCCTCTTCTGTTTGTTATTGGTTTATTTACTTTATTTACTTTAGTTTTTACTTTAGTAGGTCGAGGGACAGACACAGTCTCTATGGGGTTTTTAATAGGTGACTGCTCGAAAAGAAGCACAGAGAAGCATGAAAGACTGCAACTCTGTGTCCTGGTCTCAACTCTGGATTGTCATGGGTTTCTAATAAAATGCCCTAAGCTGCTAGATAAGAGAGCTGCTCCATCCAAAGTGGGATGGACGCCGTCTCTCCTCATGAGACCAGGTTTCCCCCAGAAGTTTTGCCAGTTATCTAAAAACCCAATGTTGTTTTCTGGACACCACCTCGACAGCCAGCGATTGAATGACGACATGCGGCTATACATGTCATCACTGGTTACATTGGGCAAAGGACCAGAGAAGATTACGCTGTCAGACATAGATTGTGCATACCTACACACAGATTTAACATTAACTTTAGTGACCTCCGATTGGCGTAATCGGGTGTCATTACTGCCGACGTGAATAATAACTTTACTGAATTTACGATTATCTGTAGCCAGCAGTTTCAGATAAGACTCTATGTCGCCCGCTCTGGCCCCGGGAAAACACCTGATTGTGGTCGCTGGCGTCGCTATTTTCACGTTCCTCAGGATGGAGTCACCAATTACCAGAGTTGGTTTCTCAGTCTGTGTGGTGCTGAGAGGGGAAAACTTGTTTGAGGTGTGAACAGGTTGGTGGTGGACAGGACTCTTAGGCTTAACACTACGCCTCTTACTGCGGACAGTCACCCAGCTGCCCTGTTTGTCTCCCGGCTGCACGGGAACTGCTGGGGGAGCTAATGCTATGTGGATAGCCACAATCCTTCTTTTCTTTCTTGATCAAACTACTCATTTAAGACCAAGCCTTAACAAAACCTGACTCACCTCAGTTCTATCCAAATTCAGCCTCCCCTAATTTGTGACCTCAATTACAGAGGCAGAGAGATTATGGTCAGAATTATGCCTCTAATCTTAATCTAAACGTCCTGATTCAACTTTCATTTAGGACAAGAGATAACAGAGGAGAGTCTTTCTGTCACAGGTGTAAAGAGACACTATATCACGAGCGTCATCTGCTGTGCAGTAAAGCACTTTCACACGTTCATGTAAGATGAAGCAGACGGATAGAAGTCTTTTCTTACTTGTCACTTTAAATGAGCCTGGATTTAGATCAGTATTAAAGAAATTCAATAATGCAGAATCACATGAATTTCAAATCATCATTTCCTGTTCCTGTGTTATCCATGAGAGTGCTCATTTCTCTTTCTTACTTCAGGCTATTTCATGCTGGCTTTTATAGATAGTGCAGTCCTTAAAGTCTGTTGCAGTGTGTTTATGATAGTGTTTGTGTTTATATGTGTGAATTCCAGGTGGGGGAAGGATTGTGGGGAGGGGGTTAAAAGACGGGACGAAAAGTAAAGTAAAGTCATCTTTACATTCCCAGACATTTCACCATTTCTCTCAATCTCGACCATCGCAGCAGATGAATCCAGTCCCAAAACAGGCTTCTGCCATTGTACGTGTTTGAATAGAGAGGAAGTGCTTTTGTATAACCCTCACTCATCCAGACTGTCGGCTTTATAAAGTCTGACCAGCAGCCCTGGTGCATTGAAAAGGATAAAAAGCCAGAGGGGAACTAGCTGACATCTGCCCTGAGATGACTTTTATAATATCGAAAGATTAAATAAGAATAAGAATGACTTTAAATATACTGTTATTTTACAGTTTTCTTATGTTGTCTGATTTGAAAGAGCCATATTAGCAGCTCAGTGAAGACGTTTTCAGCTGTGCTTAATGCAAGTGTATTACTGTAGGCAGACAGACACAGACACACAGACAGGCACAGACACACAGACAGGCACAGACAGACACAGACAGGCACAGACAGAGCACAGACAGCACAGACACAGCACAGAGGCACAGACAGACAGACATACACAGACAGGCACACAGGCACAGACAGACACAACACACAGACAGGCACAGACAGACCCACACACAGACAGGCACAGACAGACAGACACAGACAGGCAGACACACACAGACAGGCACAGACAGACAGACACAGACACGCAGGCACAGACAGACACAGACAGACACAGAGACAGACACACAGACACAGACACAGACAGACACAGACAGACACAGACACAGACACACCAGACAGACACAGACAGACACAGACAGAGACACAGACAGACAGACACACACAGACAGACACACTTGTTTTGTACAGGTGAAACACACAACAGTACACAACAGAACTGAATTCATGATCAAGAACACGTGTGAAGGGTAAACTTGTTCCTCATGCTTGGTCATCAAAGCACTTTCAGATGGTTAACCGTTTGGATCCACGTGGCACAGAATACAAATCCCACGTGTAAAGCTGCTTATGGTTCAGTGTTTTGTTCAAATTTGAACTTGAATGCAGCTTCATCTATTTAGAATGGCTGACAATCGTATGAAGACAAAGCACATTCATTTGAAGATGTTAAGAAGGTCATTGTAAAGAGGAAATTGCACTGACATTGATGTGAAAAGTGGTTTATTCTTTCCTTGTAGGTTTGTCTTAACCTGACATATAATTGCTTCATGCTGATTACAGTTTGTGACAGAATCCGAGGATTTATTTCCTTTCTTTTACTTTGCTCACAATGCAACTCAAATTCTGACAACTGGCCACAGATGTTATGTACTGTTACGATTAGAACAGTAACTTGTACAAACCATCTTCTCAGCACAAAACATCGCACACACACACACAACAGCTACTAAATGATGACGCCATTATCAAGTCAAGTCAAATCACGTGGGATTCTATGAGATCACACACCCCTGGATGGTCCAGTTTGTGTTTTCTCAGGATTAAAACACTGAAAAGTCTCACACATTTTTAAAATTCTCTCTGGGACCTGGGTTTGTTGTCCTAGAAGCAGCTGCTGCAGCCACGATAGTCTCAGGCAGGGGTTGGAGAGACTCATTTCCATCAAATCAACTTCAAACTTTAAGTCCTTAGTTCTTCCCCAGACCTGCAAATAGACTGACGAGTAAAGACTGGTCTCTTTGACATTTCTGTCCCTGTATTGCAGTTATATTGTAGATATGTAACTCATTTTATTGCAGCTTTTGGCACAGGCAGCATGATTAAAATTAAAACTCGGTGTTTAGCACTAAGTTTGTTCATTCCACCCACGCCCTTCACACAGCAAACAAATAACGGAAAATTGCATGTTTTTGATCCAAAACATTTTATTTTTTTGTGCTTTTTGGCAAAACAGAGTGGGTGCTGCCACATTTATGTCAGCACTTCATTAGCCTACAGCAATGTTTTATATTTCGGGGGCCTCGTCTTGTGCCTCATGCATCTCAGAGCATGAAGGTTTAACAGAGCAAACCTCTCACTCATCACCTTTTATGCCTCCGCTGACAGGCCTGGCCCTGTCCACTGGCAGGCGGATTCATCGCCACTGTTTTATCATTAGGGCCACTCTTGCTCTCACGACATACATAAAACATTTTCATCTTCATTTTCCTTTTCTCGTCCGACCTCCCGTTACGCGTTATGACTGTATATTGCTGGAGAATGTGCACTTTAGTGGATGATGAGGTTTAATGGAGAACACTACATTGGTGCGAACGAAAAAATGGAACTAAAACATCATTGATAGAGTTTTAAAAGAGTTAAAAAAAGTAAAACGTTTTACCTGGACATTTTATTGGTATCATTGTAATATATAGTGTTTCAATTTTATCTCCCTTTTACAACATTTTTGCCACAATTTTACCATATTTTTACCGTGTTGAAAATATAAACATTCCCTTATAAGTCTTGATTAATGGTGCCTGGAGCACTCCTTTTTTCTTTATAATGTATTTATTTCACACGTTATTGTGCTATTCTTACTTTAAACTAAAGCAAATCTACTTACGGGTACAAATAACGCGACTTGACTTGACTTAAATTGTCATTCATTCATGTTTTGCTTCTTCTAATAAGAGTGTGAGTTATTCATCGGGTGCAGGGCTTCACCCTTCTCTTCACCCTCTGCCGCCTCCTCTCTCTGGAGTAGCACTGCTGTCAGCCTCGATGGGCCTCTTCTCTGCATCTGTTGCCTCATGTCTTTCACCATGTGCTCATTCACAGACACATTTCCTCCTCCACCGACTTCCCCTCACCCAGCAGTCTGTGTCCTCTCAATCTCTCTCCTTCCTGCTTTGTGCCTGCATGCTTTGCTAAATTGCTGGGCTTGTATTTGTTAGAAAATAATAGTTGTCCTTGTCTTGTGCACGCAGGGTTCTCGCAGTCGAGCAGTTCTGGCAGTGAGTCTTCCATTCACTTTTCTGTTTGATGGAGTCTGTGGGAATTGCTCTTCTTCTTTCGCTTCCTCTCAACATCCTGTTCCTGCTGTAGGTGACTTTACTTATTCAGCCAGCTGTGAATGAGCTCCTCCTCTGTTTCTTCCTCTGTGGTGTATCCTGTGTTGGTCTAATTTTCCTGCGTTATCAGTGCAACAGGTTAATATTCAAAGCTTCCATTACTAATCATTTAACTTTCTCTTTAATTTCCTAATGCATCTCTACCGTCCTCATCAAAAGTAAATAACTAGATTTACATCTGCATACAACCACAGCACGATCTCCCGTTTTGAATCCTTGAGATTTGCACTTTTAGTTTTGGTCATACCAGTGTCAGTATAAATAGAAGACCTTTAACTTAACCCTTTATGTCTGGTCAACACAGGAGAAGCTGCATGAATACCTCAGGGTACCTTTGCTGCCTTTCCGCACTATTTATATATCAAATTTGGAACTGAACAGATATAGACTGTCGCCGTCATGCATTTGGATTCCTGAGCAGCAGAAGCTCCATGAGAGTTCAGGGAGATTAGAATGCACATGCAGCCATAATGCTAAACGGCAGTTTCACATGTTAAGGCTTTGTACTGGCAGGGGAGATCAACCCATTCCAACTAATTGAAAAGTTAAAGCCTGAGAAGAGAAAATGAAACATGGAATTGTAAAAGTGTAAAGATTTAAAAGAGTCAGAGCTGCAGGGATTTTGTGGAGTCGTTGAAATGAAAGTGAAGAGACGCAGCCAACAGGCAACAGCACAGTCACATGGGCCACGCGATAATCGGGGAAATGAGGCTTGTCAGCTTGTCTTTTAAGCAAAGTGGGGTCAGAGACTGATGAGTGAGGACATCAGCCCTTCTGCGTGGGAATCACTGCGATACCACAAGCGTTTTCAGCTGTCGCAGGTTTACCACTGAGATGACCTGACAAATCCTGAGTGGTCTCGCTGGGTTTTTAAACAGTGAGGCCTGACAAGAAACCTGCTTCAGGTGTGGAGCCCGGCAGGAGTTAGAGACTATGCTCACACAGGAACCTGCCACTCACATACACACACACACACACACACACAGGGCAGTAAATAAGAGAAGAGAGGGCGGAGCTGACGAAAGGTGTCTCTCATCGCAGTAAACGACTTGATGCTGACATCATCGACAACCATCCAGTCGACCACTGATTCAACGACCCATGTCGTATCAGCTCCAGCCTAAATGGTCAATAAAATCAGATTGGCCGTTCGTTTATAAATGTACTATTATCATAAAGCCCAATTTATGGCATTGATGTCGCATAATCTTTCCATGGCAGATGAACACAATGTTCACATAAATTTGTGTCCACAAAACAAAATCTCCATCTCAGAGTCACTCACGAAACCTCATTTCACATAATGTTGACTTCAGTAGCGCCGTGTCGCTGTCCAACAAGCCTCGAGCTGCTACGTTGTCATATGGCTATTCAGCAGCAGCTGTGTATCACAGCTTTTATGCATAAGTGTTACTACTGTCCATATGAATGGAATTGTGTAAACTTGAAGTCAATCAGCAAATGCATCCAATCAAGGAACATTTGTTTGTTTGTTTTGGCGGAGTTTGCTAGATTTGCAAACCACGGTAAATGAAAAGGTAATATTTGTCAAATAAAATGTGCCAACAGTCAACATTTCCAGTTCGGGTTCTGATCAAACATATGCATATCTGATCTAACTAAATAAATCCATCCAACAATCACAAACTGTCATCATTTAACTTTGGGTTGTGTACAGATTAAACAAGCAAGATAAAACATGTTTGTGTTTCGTCAAGTCATGTATTTCCCATGTGAAAGTATTATTTCTGCACGCACAGTGTGAGGAGATGGAATAAAGATCCAATCATCTTAAAATGATGTAGTACTGTTCATAAAGTCACCTGCTTAGTTATAGTTGATGATGTGTTACAAAACACACAAAACAAGCCACAACTTCATGTTGAACCAATGAACACATGAAAGAACAAGCAAACAAACAAAAATATGCTCGTATTTATATCGTAGACCCCACAGATGATCATTAAAACCAGGTTTTAGTCCCCATCAGGACTAGTGTTTATAACAGTGAAGGTCCTGAAGAGGTAACAGACGTCCCCTTAATCTCAAAATGTGTCCACACACACACACACATACTGCTCTTGTAAGTATCACAGACCTAAAATACACAAAACACTAAACAACATGAAGATAATCACGCGCACAAAGACGCGACGTGACTGAGCCGAAGTCATTTAATCGCGCTCGTCATCTATCGCAACAAAAGCCTCAGACCATTTTGACATTACGTGTCTGTCACGGCTGTTCTCTGAGCCTCCATTCACTGCTATAATAAGATAAAACTGCTCCGTTAAAAGTCAGGCAGTCAAAATTGCAGGCTCTGTGGATATTAATATATTCTATCGGAAGAGATGAAAGTGACCTAATTGAAAACTGCATAGAGCTGCAGCATTAAATTGGTAGAACTGTGATTGTTTTCACACCAGAGCTAAAGGAAAATCTGTCAAATTAGCCTCGGACAAAAAATAACCTTTAACATCAACAGTTTTCTAGGATTTTTTATTTTTTTATTTTTATGGACTAAATAACTAACTACACCATTGTTGAATGAAAGATACAGTAGATTAAAATTGATCTTTTATTAATGGACTGTTAACAGACCGTGGGGGACACCAAAACGGTTACCTTTGTTATTATTCTCTTTCAATTAGACTCAAAATGTATATAATTAACTGGAGAGCTGTTTTTATTTACTTATGTACTGTTTCCAGGATATTATACGACAATATATACACACACATACACACAAATTCCCACTTTCATGGTTTTAATGGCAAATAACTGTAATTAAGCATGAAAGTGCACCATTATCTTGCTGTTATGTGACCAGAGAACAAAAAGTCTGCTCATTATTACCAGACCATAGACCACCGAGCTCAAATAACAGAGAATTTGAAATAGACCTCAAAGCATGAAAGTAATTGCAGATTTTTAGCGTCAGCCCTTTTACTCTGTGTCAACAACATAACTAGATGGTTATTTCTCGCCTCACTGAGTCTGATCTCCTCCAGTTAGAGCTTCACGTCAGAGGTTTATCAGGATTGTGTGATCAACATACTTCATACAAAATGTTGAATATTCAGGCGGATGCAACAGACGGCGTATAGAAAGAGAGATTCACTTGCTTTCAATAGTTTGCCTTTTCTTAATCAAGCTGTGCTAATCAGTAAAATCATGAACTTTTTGCGATGAAAGGCTGTAGAAACTTGACCCTCCAGGGCACATTATTATATTATGCCATCGGTGCTCAATTCATTCTTCTTATTATGTTCATAAATTACTATCCTGTTGGCTGGAGGGTGGAAAAAAACATATGGTTGTTAATAATCTTTTTGCATAAATTGTGAAGGTACAGCTGAGGTAAAATATCATAGATTTATTGTAGCCATTATAACTTAATGTCACTTTTAAAAATGGATGTTGAATCTTGAACATTTTTAGGCCATACTCATAAATATGATTATAATAAATTGAGGGCACAATGATGTGTGAACGTTCCTTTTGGGGGTGTTTTGTTTAGTAACTGAACACAATTACATTATGTTTGCGAGATAGTGTATATGGAGTAACTCAAGTGAATTAAAATCACCCCAAGAGAGTCTCACACCCTGGGACTCACAAGCAAAACAAACAGTTTGCTTGTGACTGTAGTCTTCAGCGTGGTACTGTAAAATATACAAGGCCTCACTCAGAGGACCTGGGGAACCAACAGCATTAGTAGTTCACTGATATACTCTGCAGCAACATTATTCAAGGCCTTATAGATGAAGAGGAGGATTGTGAGTTGAATTCTAAAATAAAAATCTGAAGAAAGTGCAGGGAGAAGAGACCCAGGGTGGTGTGGGATCAGTATGAAGCCTCAGCCAACAGGAGCAGGAGTAAAGCACCTGTAGCATTTACAACTACATCAAATCAGCTCGTTATTAGAATTATTAGCAAATTATGTCACCAGACGTAGCATACGTAATAATAATGAACAACAATGAAATTGATCGGATCAAACACATTAAAAACTCAAATTATTTCAGATGAAAATCTTCACTGATATAAATAACTAAAAAACAAAATCACCAATCAGTTGAGGATTGGATTCAAAATAACAAAGAAAATCAAAGACTGTGATTATTAATGTGTGCACCCAATTTTCTGTGTATGAAAATATAATGGGTCCAATAACTGACCCCTGTGGTACCCCACAAAATGAGTATTTGTGGCTTAGGAAAAACAACAACAATCTAGTTAAATAAACATGAGAGCAGCACAAGATATTGCAACCTTCTAATCTTCTACTCTTCTAATAAATCAATCGGATTGGAGTGATCAATAGTGTCAAGGGCCACAGAATAATCTAAAAGTTTGCTATGGTTTTAACTGCATGAGAATTTAATTCAAGACCCTCAGGAGAGTTGTCTCAGCGCTGTGTTCGTCCAAAGAACCTGACAAGGAGGAACAACAGGTTTATAGCAGTAAAGAGACAGGGTCCAATAATGCTAATGGCTTCTTTAAGTCATTTTGGAGGCACAATGTCAAGGGAACACATGGAAGACCAAGCGTTGGAGACAGTATCAATCAAACCACTGCGGGAGACAGGAGGGAATTGATCAAGTGTGGCACAGTCGTGGGAGGAGTCAGTATGGGGGCTGGCACAGCTGAGGGAGCTGTGATAGTTATTCTCACATTCACAGTCCTTGACCATGTTTGAGGATAGAAACTAACAGATGGTTGATCAGTCTTAAGAATGTGTTGTGATGTGATTAAAATAAGCAGTTTGTGCATCATTGATGTTAATTGTTGCTAATTGCATATTGGATCAGGTTAGCGATAATGTTCATATTTAGAATTAGCTTTATTTGCACACACACCAATTTGTGTTTTGGCCTCTAAATACAAGAACACAATCTGGCATCCATGATGGTTTCCATGTTATTTATTCTTCATTTAAATGATATGTGCACAGTATCAGATATATTACATTTTGTGATGTTAGCGGATGATGCTAGTTTATTTTGTTCTGGGTGTAACATAACGCAGTTCATCAAATCTGTAGAAAATGGGTTAATAGGAGAAAATAGGGTTTTACTACAATAAGTTATCATTAAATGAAAGTCAAACAAAACGTATGATTTTTGGTGGCACCAAAAATGTTGAAATTGAAGGAGTTTATGAAACAAAGTTTTTGGGAGTCATTATAGACCACAAACTTTGTTGGAAACTCTGCATAGAACACATTGAACCTAAATGATCCAAATCTATTGCTATTCCATTGAATAAAAACTGTCTTAGGATATTGTATTGTTCACACACAATGCCCTATATGTCATACTTTGTCGAAATTTGTGGAAACACTTAAAAAACAAACTTAGATCCTAAAATTAAACTTCAGAAAAGAGCAATTATAATGATGATAAAGAAGGATATTTTATGTTAAAATGTTTAGACATTGTATATTCTAAAACACTAGAGATATTTGTTGTGTTTTTCAGTTATTGGCATAATTGTGTTAAATGATTTCACTTCATGTTTCCATTTTATATGAATGTTACTGAAATAACGCTTTTTAGTCATTATACATTGACTTATATGCATTTACTGAATCTAACATTAACCCTAACCCTAACCAAACAGCATGTCTTCACCATAAAAAGTCATTTATAGGGACGACTGGCTTTTTGTCCCTATAAGAAAGACAAGTCTCCACAATGTGACTGTGTCAACAGAGTTAGGCTCCACAACATGAGTAATAATGAGTAGTACCTGAAGCACACACACACACACAGTTTCTAAGACGTACACGACTTCTTGCACTTTTATATTTATGAATGAACAAATCATCCAATACGTACAACATCCACAGACAGTATTTTACATTTTAAAATCACATTTTCTGAAGCCTTACACCACACTTCCACTGTTTCATTAATCATAGAGGGGTTTGTACCCTGATGCAAGAATGAATGTATGGATTCACCCTCACACATTTCATTTAGCCCTCGCTGGACCATTACATGGCAATTCAGCTTGAGATTATCTCCAGCATGCAGGTTTGTGCTCCTGTGTTCATGTTTACATGTGTGTCTGTGTGGAAACACACTTTAAAGACGGCATGGAGACCAACTGTGGAGAAACTAGCATGATCATATTAATAGGAGATCCTAATTTATAGTGCTGCAGAATTCTGGGTTCATACTGAATACATTAAATGTATGTTGACACAGGTTTATCTGCAAGTGAACGTGCTGCTTTGCTTCAATTAATAAAGACAAGATCTTTTCCTTTTATTATGAGGACAGTGCCGGGATATTAAAGCAGCTCAAACGTCTCCTGGGGCAGCAGAGTGGCTCCGTTATGATTACTGTCGCCGCACACGAAAGTACATCCTGAGTTTGAACCCAAAATAGAGCTGTACTGTGTGTAGTCGTGCTGTTATATTTGCTGCTGCTACCTCAATTCACCTTCATTCAAGAGCTAACGTGTACTGCTTATGTTGCCCTTGAAGAATAATAGCAATTGTTTTGCTGACAGTGTGAAAGTGCACACTTCTACTTTCTGATTATTTTTTTTTATTCAATTGTCTGTGCTGTATTTCCTCATAACAGTAACGGAAGTAAATTACAATAAAGTGAGAATTGACACTGTCATAACGAAACACAGTGAGAGAGACAGAATAACCAAAATAAACCAATCAAATTCTACCACACAGAGTTGGCTGATGTCCCGCCCCTGAATGCATCATCTGGATTTGGAAATGTCGTAAAGAGCCAGCTCCTCCTGACTCCTAAGCCAGCAAAGCTATTGAATACATCAGTAACTACTAATTACTGCATTTCTCTGGTTTGAAATGAAACCATACGAGTCCCGTGAGAGCCAACACACTTGAAATGTGCAGTGAAGAGCAGATTTACCTTCACTTTGAATTCAAACACAAGACAAATGTCCAGAAAACTCATGGTGTAGTTTTATAATTAAAGCACAGGCTGACGCTCGTTCACGTCTTCTTTTTTCCCCCTTTTAATCATTCCACTGCAGCTTGTTCCTGCCACAGCGTTGTCATTTTAGATGAAGACCCAAGACCCTGTAATCACTCCGTCAGTCAGGAGTAAAAATTTAAAACGTGGTTTGTCCAAAGAGGAAACGAGTCAGTTATCATTTAAATACACTTTCTGGGCGCTGCAGCTTTTAATTAAAGGAAAAAAATATCAAGTCTAATATGTATTAAGGTTATTAGTTTTGCACTAACATACTTCCTCCTCGCACCATGTATCTGTCATTTCCTTTACTACTTGAAGAAAGATGTTCAAACATTTAGACGTAAATGTCCAGCGAGAATTTTATTCTCCTTTAAACAAATCAACACAAAAGCACAGTTATTACACAATGTAATCGGCATAAGTTGACGTAATATCTTTAAACAAGGTTGCCGTGGGGGAAGTGATATACAAGTGCATTTTCAAGACACAATTTTAAAAATGGAAAACGAGCGTTGAAGAATATTCACAGGGTTTTCTTCTTTTTCTTCACAAAAAAAAAAAAAACACAAGCCATGTTAGGAAATGTTTCCATAGTTTGCCAATATAAACAAACCTGTTGAAATGTGAAAATACATATGAACTCACATTCAGTAATTAAAGTATGCATTAATTGACACTTGAGAGTGGATGCTGTTAACTTGATGTTTTCCTCACTGCAGCTGAGAGACTTGAATCAACAGCATCAGTGACGCTGCACTGTGACACTGTGAAGTTTTCACAGTGAATGTGTTCATCAGTGCTCCTCCTTTACTGCCTGGTTCTGTTTCATAGATTTAGATGTACCACATTTAAAATACTACTGTTGATATCTAGCACATAGTAGGTTCTTAATATCCCCACTAAGCTCGCCGTCACACTGCTCTGTTAACTGGACTTTTCCTCATCTACTTCTTAGCTTCCCACAGCTTAAGTCAGCAAGAAAACGGTCAAAAAGCTGCACAGTTTCATTTGGAATGTTCACCTTCAGCGACCTCCGAGTCCATCTGAGAATAAGCTTTAAGTGAGGATGAACTTGAAGCTCCAGTGCATTAACCGTGGAGATTTTTGTTGTTGATTTTACTGTTCTGCCACAGTTTGGTGTGTTTTTCAACACAAACACTGTGACGTTATACGCGTGCTACGTCCTGAAAACGGGCTCTGAGGGTGCGTTTGTGTGTGTGTGTGTGTGTGTGGAGCAGCAGTGCAAGACAAAATTTACCCGGTGAAACTGCTGAACGTCGAGTTCACTTTTGCAACTTTTTCGCGAGTGCGTTTTCTGTCACACTCTCAAACAGCTGAATTGTCACTTCACAAGCACAGTGTTGCTGCTGCTGTCAGTCTGTCTGACTTGACACATAACTAATCACCTTCTGTTTGCAGTGCCAGGCATCATGAGACCTAAAGGCTGCTAAACACTTTTTTCTTCTTCTTTTTCTCGCCTTTAAACTGTCTGTCCTTATGAAATCTTCAGTTCATCATCATGTAGACAAGCCCAGTGGGGGCAAAACAGTAGTAGAGCTATACTGTCAACTCAAGTAACATTCAAAGATCTAATCATGATTTAAAACCTGCAGCTCTTGTGTGAAATGGAATGATTGTGTGAAGTTCTTCAGCAGACCAATGATTTTCTGTAAATGTGTTGAAGAAGGTTTCCTTGCAGGGTCCAGATCTTTCAAACCTGTCATAAATATAATAAAGTTTACCCATCTTTGAAAAACTTTACACATTTTTCCTTCACCTTCATCCCTGCAGCTGCACAATTTCACAAGAAAATGAAAAAAATAAATCATTAAAATCAGCAAACGATACTTCAGGCCGAGATAATGGCTCAATGTGGTGCTCAATGATCAGAGCAGGCTTTACGGCCTCCTGTGTCCATCCCTATCTCCACATCTCGCTCTTCCAACATCTGAAGCACATCATGGGGAAGGAGCGCTAAAACACATCTCTTAAGGATAATAAAGTGAGAGGGTATGACAGCAGCAAATTGGCTATCTCTTTCCCGGAGTCTTCCTCCAGACTTTCCCTGCATGCTGAGCTATTTGAATTGTGCTGTAATTGCTTATGTTGCTTTTCTCCGATCATCATTTCTACAGAAGAAATTGATCTCATTGCTTTCACCCATGGTTGAATTCTCAACCCCTGCAGCAATAATACTAAGTGACGGGTTAACAAAGGAAGTGGTACACAAAGTCAGTTGCCAATCTCAGCTGACATAGGGCGACAGGCGGGGGACACCCTGGACAGTTTGCCAGTCCATCGCAGGGACACATAGAGACAAGCAACCATTCAATCTCACACTCAAGCCTATCGTCAGAGTGTCCAATTTACCTAATCCCAAAATCTGCATGTCTTTGGACTGTGGAAACTGGAGAACCCGGAGAAATCCCGTGCACACACGGAGAGAACATAGAATTCTTCTTGCTGCAAAGGCAAGAGTGCTAAGCACTACACCAACCGTGTGGCCCCCACGACAATTACGTAACACTGAAATGCTACAATAAGGTTTTTATTTACAGTGCATATGTACAAATGAACCGAGCCGAGCAAACCACACACAATGACCAGCTCAGTCATGTATGTTTCTGCAACGCTGTCAATCCAAAACTGGATCCGCCTTTCAGACAGTTCCTCCAATCATCATGCAGAGGGCCGGCGTCTGCGCCCGCCCACTGCTCCATTGACTCCCAGAGAAGCTGAGCTTCCCTGGAAGCGATGTTTTTGCCGCATTTGTCCAATCACTGATAAGCTCATCGCAGTCAAAGTGGTTTTAATGCGGCGGCTACTACGGGAATACAAAAAATCACAGAAGACGATCCGTCGTCTGTGATAAACGGCTGATTCCGAACAAACTAGTGACACGTTTAGTATTGAAATGTAAATACAACACAGTACACATTTGACAACATTTCTGAGGAAGCTGAGCTTCCAAATTTATAAACTTTAAACACTTCTACAAAGCACTTTAAGTGCAGTGTAGTTTCTTATTAGCTCTTTGTTAAGTGGATTTAACTTCCTCAAGCACAGTAAGGAGGAGGGAAGGATAGAGCTGAAGGGGCAACATAGAAATGGATGGGACACGAGTCAGGAAATAGAAATCAAAGGCCATGCTCAGGTTTGCTTGCAGAGGAGTAGACTGGTTATGGGTTTTGGGAGCACATATAGTGGATGTGGCCTTGGGCGATGTGCTTCTTGTTAAAAAAGGATGCACTTTGAGTGTGAAGCATGCTCTAGATGGAGTATTTTGCCCAGACAGCACTTCCCAATTGACCCATGCACTCACATATGTCTGCTAGCATTGTTCCCGTCCTTTCATAGAAGAGCACTCGTGCAAGGACACAGCACGTATGACTGGTACGTAACACCTGTGGAGGCGGTGAGAAGACAAACTAAATTTGAAAAACACAGTCAAGGCTTTGTTTCAGAGAAAGGGAGACATAAATTAGGGACATTTCCATTTCTTCCTCACAAATGTCCACTGCCATTCACTCTGAGTGCTGTGATGGATTTGGAAGTTGAAAATATGAGCAAAGGATAAGATGGAGGCTTCAGTAGCCCCACCACTTCCAGTCCAGGAGAAGTGTGGGCAGAAAGAGTAATGGTAACACAGGTGCTGCTCGACTAGATGCCCCCCGCTGACTCCCTCTGGCCCTCGACTCAATATTAGAGTCCTTCTCAGAATAAGGCGGGATGACATTGAATTCCTGGCTTTCCTCCTCCTCCTGCTGCTCCTGCTCTTCTCCCTCACTGTCCTCCATCTGCGGGGAAAGAGTGAGTCCTTTAATTAACAGAAGCGGTGAAGCATGAGGGGAATTCAGAATGTAAATATATGGAATATATGGAATATGGAAATATGGCTATTCTAAAGCTGCATTTACCTAAGATATGAAACACTTATGCACCGACAAATAAAAGCTGTGTTTAACAAATTAAACACTTTCAGAGCTAATAAACTGAATGACTTTGGTAAAATAGAATTTGCCAAGTAACACCTCACCTGAATATTGTAGATTTAAGCATTATCACACGATAGATCATGCAAATATTAACTTCTTTACTGTAGTAAACCTTAAAGACCTGAACTGTTCCTTAATCTAATGGCAGATTAATATAAATCAAAACAAATGTGTGTTTGACATGAAACTTTCTATTCGGCCCAACGTTTCTGCATGAAGCTCAAAACCAATCTCTCCATGTCTGAAGAGAAAAGACATTTCAAGTGTATCAGGACACAAGGATACTCAGGACTATTCTTTCCCATCTGGTTCAGTCCCTCTGCTGTAGAGGGCTGCGCCATTTGAAATGAAATTTGCAGCTGCAGGGGGGGAGACTGTACCATATATACAGTAAACAGGTCAACACGGCTCTCCTGTGAGAGCGGCAAACAGCTGTCAGCATTGATGCTGTGACTTGCTCTGCCAGCTGTTATGTTACTTTATCAACTGTTCCCCTACTTATATAATCACACGTATATTGTAAGCTATGCATGCATATTATCATACATGTTATCATACGTGGAATAAACACATTTAAGGAGAGTGTTTTATTACAGCTCATCAACTGTTTTTAAAAATCCAACTAATGTGGCAATTTTTCACCCTATCAATAGTGATGGTCATAGACAAGAGACAATAAAATCATCTACTGTCACAATTCTAATGACCCAAATAATTGCAATTCACAATACTACTGTAATAATCATATATATATGTATATTTGTTATAAGCAGTCTGTCCGCCCATCATTTGGTTCTTAATCATAAGCTTTCCAAAGAATGTGAGCAAATTTGGACTTAAATATTTGCACATTCGTGGAAATTCATCCATTTTTTGAAAGCTTATGAACACAGAAGAAAAACAGATGTGATAAATAAAGTTACTTATGTTGCAAAAGAAATCTTCCACTGGATCAGAGATTGGACTGATAAAAATGTAAAATCCGATATGCACAGACTGTCAAAATGTAATTAAAAATCAGTCATGTTGTGAGCTGTATATTTCGTCTTCGTGGGAGAAGAATATTTGTTACACTGATGGAGAAATAGCTTAAAATGACACAGCGTCATAATTTCAAATGTGTAAAATGACTGTATCGGACTGATATTGGTATCGATAGATACTTGAGTTTGTGATATTAGTATCGGAATTGGACACAAAAAAGTGGTATATATATATACATATATACACACATATACATATACATATATATATATACACATATATATATATATATATATACACATATATACACACACACATACTGTACATACATATATATACACGTATATATATATATATATACACACACACACACATACATACATACATATATATATATATGTATATATATATACACATATAAATACACATACATATATACATACATACATACATACATACACACACACATATATATACACACACACACACACACACACACACACACACACATATATATATATATAAAAAATCAAAAACATGAAACCGTGTATACTTATTTTAAAAAATAACATTATATGAGGAAAGACACACTTTAAAATAAATCACTAGAACTATATGTTAGCGAGATCCCACTTTCAAGTCAGTTATGTGAAACATAAACGATCACTCATGATTTCCAGATAATGAAAATTCACTGCAGTAAAAAAGTGTTTTGAATCGTGACAATTTAAATACAATTTGTTTTGTCTCATCCCTATTTGGCAGTAAACATGAAAGACGTTGGCGTCTAGTCACATCAGACTTGACATGTCATTTTTATTACAGGAGACATTTATTGCTGACGCCATCAAAAGCCATTTCAGGGCCATCAAAGACGAAACTCAATAAATAAACTGTATATTTGAATGTCCCGTGTGCAGCAGCAGCAGCAGCAGCAGGGATTCAGAGCTGCAAGGGATTGTCTGATGGGAGAGGAGGAACAGGAAACGAGAGGAATGAAAAGGATTAAAATGGCTCGACAACGGGGAATGTGGAGCAGAAGGGTGTGCATACATGAATAGTGAGGGTTGAGTCTACTGCTGGAAACACCTACGGCTAATCCTGAGCCACAATGAGCGTTGGGGGGGGGGAGTAATATTCAGAGGTTATTCAGAGGAGCTGCTCGTGGGCAATGTCAAACTCCAGTAAATACTCAGTGAGGAGGTAAAGAGCACTTACACTGGTGAATTCTGGGAGAGTGTTAACACCGACATGGACTCTTTCCTGGTAAATACGTGGGGGGGTCTGAGAAGCTGGCACGGGCGTGTTTTCCACCGCAGGAGGCGCAGAGATTCCCATCGAGCTGATAGCATTGCCTGAAACAGAATCAGCAGGGGTCATCGTCAAGACGTTGACACCATTCTTCAGCTTTTAAGCTTCACCAAAACATTGTCAGCGACTATTTTAACTGCCAACTATATGGAAATACTTCACAGCATGATTTGGGCAAAACACATTGGAATGTGTCACTTTTAAGTCACATTCATGGCTAAGCTCCAGGAATGGGAATATTATCACAACTCGTGGAGATATTTGAAAGCTGATTCAGTATGTGTCCATGTGTCCCCGAAGGACACTGCTGATTCTTCATCCAGCACCATATTAACATACACTTGTTACACTAATTATAACCTAATTATAAAAAACTTGAGACGAGATTTTCATCAAATTTTCTTGGGAATGTAGGTTACAGCCTGATGAAGAATTGATTAGATTATGGTGGTGATCCAGATCCTGATGTGTGTTTTTTTTATCAATTATTAACTTTGATTTTATTTCACTTGAAACCCTATTGCTTTCAAAATCTGATTTACGACCTCTCTCGCTGTAATGACATAATGACCACAGCTCTTATCTCAGCACTTCAGAAGGGATGAGGTCAGCATACACTTTCGACATAAGATTACAACAGATTTATAATAATAATAGTATTACGAACCATTATTTCAGTTTTGAATGATTTATGTTCTCCTAATGCTTTTGTAACAACTGTGTGTATTTCCTGTAGGAACAGGAACTGCTCTGACAGTACGTGTGTGTGTGTGTGTGTGTGTGTGGAACTGCCTCATGACGTCTCACTCACGCAGACATATGTTGTTGCTGAACATGTGCAGGATGCGCTGGCAGCCCTGCCACTCGTTGCCGCTGCCGTCACACGTGCACCACTGGGACACTTCGGTGCTGCTGTTGCTCACATAGTTGGGAGTCATGATGGTCCCTGGTTTAAAGAAAGAGGACAAACTAAATCATATTATTGGTGCAACTTTAAAAAAAAAAAAAAAAACATTTTAAGAAGTATTTTCCCTCAGGCAGGAGATTTTCATTTTCAGCACACACCGTGGTGGAAGGTAGGAAACAGTCCACCAACAATATTATTTGCCCTCGGGAGCCACTGTCACCACTTTCCCAGCTTTCTATATTGATAATTGCAGGTGCTGGAAATGACTTTTTATACAGTGTGGGGAAACAAAGGGAAATATCACCTGGATCATTTTGTCAGGCTGCTGGGAAAGCAATTTCTTTAAATCTAGTTTTTTCTAAGTGATGCTGACTGTTTTTTTTGGCAGTTGACCATTTATGAGTCCAGCAAAATAAAACATAATAGAAGCCAAATATCACTTGTTTCCCACTAATGAGTCTTTTGAGAGGCTTCATGTCCGTGTTTTTCCTGAACTCTTTCCTTTTCTACCTCTTCAATTTCTTCTCCTTCATCTCACCTATGAGACCAGCATAGGCCTTTAAGCACATGGCTCGGCTCTCTCGCTTACAGCCAGAGGCAGACAAAGGGGCAGACTGGCAGTTGTGTTGGAAATCAGCAAACCGTGATCTGAAATACACACACACACACACACACACACACAGAGAAAACTGTTTTTTCATATGTCAGCATGAGTTTTGACAATTTCATTTTGGGATTAGGGAGTATGAGTGCAAAAGTTGGTTAAAATGTCATGGATATTTCAGGTTATTTTCCAGCTCACCAAGATCACTTATTTCTCTTCAGAAAATGAATCACAAATGTTGTTCTCCACGGGGCAAAACACACAAAAGGTTCATTTATGTTTGGGTTTTTTGAAATCTCGTTGCAGCAGCAGGATGCAGCCAGTGATTGTGGCATTAACAGTAAACAGTACCTCATACAACCATGCTATAAATCTGTATTATCTTCCTAATATGAACAGATTATTTAACTATAGTGGAGTTATTCCAGCAGATTATTGGAAATAATATAGAGTGTTGCATGTTGCAGCTTAATATCCCTCACTTCAACCTTCCCTTCAAAGACTGTTGACAAGTAAAAACTCCAAGATGTGTCGTTGTGATGTTCCAAACAGTACGAATGACATCTGTGTTTGATGCCTCAGTAGAAACATGTAATCCATGGAACAGAGAAAACGATTTATTTTTCATAAAATGCCATTAATGTCCAAGTTTTTCATTTTTTCACCGGCACCATTTGAATCCGTTATCATCAATAAATGTAACAACATTTGTGTAACGTTAACTCATTAAACAGATGAAACTATAATTAATGTCAGAAAGTGCCATATATTTTAGGAACAACGAGAGGAGACGAGAAACTGACTAAAATTAGCCTCACAAATTCTGGCATAATCAAACTGATGAGCTGTGGCACACTCATGAATCAACTATTTTCAAAACTAATTAATCACTCGAGTCATTTTTCAAGCAAATATGCAAAACACTATGCAAAACCTTTGATAGATCCGGCTCCTTAAATATGAGAAACGTGCCGCTTCCTCTGTCTTATAATTCAGTAAAATGAACATATTTGGATAGGGGATTGTTAATCAGATAACAAAATCATGAGTGAATTGGAAAGTCAATATTTGGGTTCTTTAGGAAATGGGAAAATTCCACTATTTTTCCATTTAATCGAGAAAATAATCAGCAGCACATTAATCTTTTTTTTGTGACAAAACAAAGGTGGGACAGTCTCGTCAAAAGCCTCAACATTGTTATTTTAATGTTGTTGTTTTTTATGTTGCATGCACAAATGCTCAAACGTAGTGGCTTTGATTTGTGTCGCATGTTGTGGCATTGAAGTGCATTTCCACTGCCCTGCTCTTTTCAAAAGCACTTACTCTAAATGACTAAGTACTTACCTACACAGCTCATCTCTGGAGCAGTAGTTCTGCAGACTGAGGCAGTTTGGCTTGCCCACTCTTTCCTCCCCTTTTACATTCTCCTCATAGGAACATGACGGGACGATGGTTTTCCTCCGGCGTTCTCCACACAGTGTGTCAGAGCAGGGACAGAAGAGGAGAGCGAAGCTATACTCCTCTGGCACACGCTCTAAGAAACGCCGCAGGGCTTTGTGACACTTCTGGCGGTTACAGTTGTTCTCAGAGACGGCGGCTCTCTTGGTGCAGGCAACGACATATTCGGACCGCAGGGAGCCACATTTCTCAAACAAACCACAGTCCTGAGCTGCTTTCAGACACTGGTTTTGCCCATCAACAGAAGGAGTGGACGCTGGAGGATTCAATGAACGGATTAAGCCATAAATCTCAGGAAAGGAAACCATGATATGCACTCACAAGCCACTTTATTAGGTACGACTGTTAGCGAAAATATTATATATATATATATATATAATAATATCAGCCAATCACAGAAGAGACAGACAGGGACCATTTGTTTTCCCAATCCACACTTGTATTAGAGTTGATCCTTAACTATAAACTCCATTGAAATGTCAAACTCACACTGCCATGCCGTTGCCTTCTGTCTCCACTGTACTGAATAAACCTCATTGGGGAAGAAAGGTGGTTTATGGGACTTTGAATATGGCTTGGTTGATGGTGCCAGACGGGTTTGGTCTGAGAATTTCTCAAACATCTGATCTACTGGAATTGTCATGCACGACCATCTGTGTGGTTTACAGAGAACGGGTGAAAATGCCTTGTTGATGCCAGAGGTGAGGGGGACTGGCTAGACTGGTTATAAATAATAAAAAAAGGCAATCGTAACTAAAAGAAGAACTTATTACAGCAAGGTATGCATAAGACCACCACATGAAACCTTGAAGGCAACGGTCTACTGCAGAAAAATACGATATCTGTATTTTAGGTGTCCTGTGTACCTAATAAAAAGACCAGTGAGTGTGCATTTTATATCTGCCAGACAAAAAAAAGAAAAGTTGTTCTACCTGCCATGATGGAGGCCATGCGTGACATCTCGATGTTTCTCACCAGGTTTAACTCCAGTTCTTCATATGGGGAGACGTCATACTCGTCATACGCTAAAAACAACAAAAACAAGTGGAGCGTATAGTTAGATGCATTATGCAGCTGAGAATTAAACACACACACACACACACAAATGCCCACCTGCAAATCTCACAGTCCAGTAGACCCTGAGACAGTGTTCCTCCCTGCGAGAGCCACGCTGACATTTGCAAACCTGAAGGGGACGGTACTGCTGCAAAGAGCTCTGGGCCTCCAGGCACTCCAGACGGGCATCTGGGCCCAGGGGTGACACCGCCTCCTCAGCAGCACAGTACTCCAGCAGTCGATAGAGAACCATGCAGGAATGCTCCTGGATGCAGCCTTGCTCTGCCACCAGACAATCAAAGGACGCTGATACAGGAACACTACCTGAAGGAGAGGTTGATAGTGAGATTTAAAAACACTTCTTGTTTTTAAATCTCATTTAAAACACATTTATTTCCTTTTGGCGTTTAACCCAGAGTTTTTTTATGCAATCAGCTCGCCTGCTCCCAATTCACTCATCAGCTCAGCCTTTATATTTCCTGGTCCTGCAGTCACTAACCGCCAGATCGTAACAGACAACTCGGTAACGTCAGGAGTTAATATATAGCACAGCACATACGAGTGAAGCTCATATAAGTGACAGCTAACGTCACCTAATTTGATTCATGGCGTAGGTGAAATCACAAATCACGACTCGGCTTCAATACAAACGTTTGTTTGCAGCCAAAACACTACGTCCACTTTTGCTATATTATGCGCATGTATCATCCAATCCATAATAGTCCTTAAGTTCAATAGTTAAAGCAACACAGCAATATCCAACAAGGAAGATTCAATTGAAAACACACAGGTGTAATAAGAGCAGCAACGTGGGCAAAACTTTAATGGTTCTCAAGGAAACACAAGTGTAATTTAGAGAAGTTAACAACACTACGGGGTTGTGTTATGGATTGTAATTATATTATAATTACTTCATCATCTTCTCACTGGGAGTCCTACTTGACTTTACTCTTAATGCTTTTATGCACTCAGGTGTAGAGTAGAGAGACATTTGTATGAATGCACCGTTACTTTGTCAACAGTGATGAGATTTACAGTCTGTACTGTGTGCAAAAGATTCTGTGCATGTTATAGCCTCATGTTTCATGTCACAGCACAGTGTTCCTGGATCAGTGAGCTCAACAAATGCTCTCCTAAATTTAGACAAATATTATGGATCTGTGGTGCCATCCTGTATAATCTGTTGCTGATGTCATGTGAGAATAAAAAACAAAACAAAAAACTCCCTGCTGGTTTGTTCAAGTGCTTCCGTGAAACACTGGCATTCAAGATTTGAGAGTCAGCTGCCTGACAGCACCGCATTCATAGGGAAAGATGATAAACTGTTAACTGTCACATCTTGGATGTCTCCTGAATCCTCTTACATCTATTTGACTCACCAACCAGACAGAGAAAACTTAACTTCAAACTAAAACAAGCTGTAAATGATGTCCATGAAGAAAGTGTGATCTTACTGGTTACATATGATCATCTAAAAACGGAGAACAGAGATGAAGGAGAAGAGAGATGAACAACAACAGAAGTGAAGGAGGACAGAGATGAACAACAACAGAAGTGAAGGAGGACAGAGATGAAGGAGAACAGATATGAAGCACAGACGTGAAAGAGAACAGAGATGAACAACAACAGAAGCGAAGGAGAACAGAGATGAACAACAACAGAAGCGAAGCAGGACAGAGATGAACAACAGACGTGAAGGAGAACAGAGATGAAGCACAGACGTGAAGGAGAACAGAGATGAACAACAGAAGCGAAGGAGGACAGATGAACAACAGACGTGAAGGAGAACAGGGATGAACAACAGAAGTGAAGGAGAACAGAGATGAAGCACAGACATGAAGGAGAACAGAGATGAAGCACAGACATGAAGGAGAACAGAGATGAAGAACAGAAGTGAAGGAGGACAGAGATGAAGAACAACAGAAGTGAAGGAGGACAGATGAACAACAGAAGTGAAGGAGGACAGATGAACAACAGAAGTAGGAGAACAGAGATGAAAATAGAAGTGAAGGAGAAATGAAGAACAACAGAAGTGAAAGAACAGAAGTGAAGGAGAACAGAGATGAAGAACAACAGAAGTGAAGGAGAACAGAGATGAACAACAGAAGTGAAGGAGAACAGAGATGAAGAACAATAGAAGTGAAGGAGAACAGAGATGAAGGAGAAGAGAGATGAAGAACTGGCTTTGTGTTCTGTTGGTGTCGCACACATTTTACAGTTTACTTAATTGTAAAAAGCTAAACTTGTGATTCAAATACAGAGTTTTACTGAACGTCCAGGGTTTCGTTCTTTAGAATAAATTCCTTGTTTCTTGGTGTTTTCAACCATAGTCCAGCATTTTTAACGGTCTGGTTTTACTAGCACTGTGTAACTGTTGTGTTATTAAAACCCATGACCGTGTGTGCAGTGCACCACAAGATCGAAACACTGCTAAACACACAAAGAGTCTTATGGGAATGATAGGCTTCATCATCTTTGTGTACAAGGATCAGTGAGTACACTACATTTCTTTAATTATTATTCCAATTATAAAACATGGTCATTACTCATTAAGAGCGTTTAGATTGAGTGCTCTGTCAGGCTGTGAAAAACAAAATGATAGAAAGCTGGCCGATGTGTGAGGAGGAGGGAAAAAATGAAAGTTTCTTTAAGAAATTGATTTTGAGTGGAGTATTTCAGGAAATTAATTTGACATAATTGCCCTGAACAATTATACTTTACACTCAGTGTTTCCAGAGGGAGAAAGAAAAAAGCTTGAGAAGACAACGTGCATGCATTTTCTACTTTATCATGATAATGTTCTATATGTAACGTTCAATGTTGTTCTTAAATTGAATATTTAAAATAAAAAAAAACTTAATATATGCCCGTTAACAAATATCTGTGCCTATTTTTTAACAATTGATTTTTTCACATGTATAATCAGTGAACATGTATCACATAAGCTCACACACACACACAGCGACATTGTGTTAGATCAGTCACACACTTCGATTAAGCCCCCGCTGACTGGTGGCACAAAGCATGGCTGCAATCCAATTCTGCTGCTGCATGTTTTGCAATCTCGGGGCGCCGCATGAGGTCCATGTCTCACTTCAGCATGAGACGTATCATAAACAGAGGCTACGCTTCGTCGCTGCTGCAGCAGAACAGCCGGAGCTGCTGCACTGACTCCACACGCAAAAGGTGAGGGTGAACAAAACAAACATAACAACACAGAGCAATGAGTCATATTCACAGTCACAGCTGCTCAAGGTATGTAAAGGTGATGAGTAACTATCTATGCATCATATATGATTGATAATTACAGAGAAGTATGAAGTCCCACCATTTTCAGCTTAAACAGACTTTATATAAAATTTAGCTTTTCTATCACAGCGGGTGCTGGGCCAGTCTCAGCTGACACAGGGCGATAGGCGGGGTCACACCCTGGACAGTTGGTCAGTCCATTGCAGGGCCACATGTGCAGAAAGACAACCACACACACACACACACACGGTCAATTCAGAATTTCCTGCATGTTTTTGGTGTGTGGGAGGAAGGCGGATTAAACCCACGCACACACACGTGGGGGTGGGGGCGGGTCAGAACAGGCCCATGTTCTGACCTGGGTCTTCTCACAGTGTTTGATCCCACAGAATGATCTTTGCATATACATAATGCATGTAATGCAGCTAAATGCCTAACCCTTAAACCAAGTCTTAACCCTCAAAAAGCCCATTAAAGTTAAGTGGAGCAGCCAGAATGCCCTCAAAAATCTAGGTTTCCTTGACTTAATGTATTGGTCCAGACATGTACACACACAGGTTTGTGTAGCTGTCCTTGTAAGGACTCTACATTAGCTATGGATGGATGGATAGAGAGAGACTTTAAGTCTGTGTTCATTTCAATTTTGGTGTGAGGACTGGAGAGAATGTGTTTAAAGTGAAGAGAGAGAGAGAGAGAGAGAGAGAGAGAGAGAGAGAGAGAGAGAGAGAGAGATAACAGTGAAAAGCAAAGAGATGAATTACTGTGATATGTGAGCCATAATATACTCTCTATTGATTTCTCTCCAGGGTGATTAATAGAATTTGTGAGGCAACGCTGATGAAAGTTAATGCTACAAGTGGCAAACCACACAACCAAACTCTCTTCCATCCTTTTGTAGCATGTGGGATTGAGCACAATGAAACCAGGTTTGGGAGTGGATTGATTTGAGAGGAGATGCGAGACAAAAGGCAACGTCTTCCGTCTCGAGGCAGAAAAACCGAGGCTTCCACTGTCGCCGATTGCGAATAATTGCACTCGTTCACTTCACCTGCGGTCAGTCAATCCTCTGGACTGTGCACAGATTTGTGTGCCCACTTGCATGTTGATGCTCCGCCTGGATTATAATTAGCACCACAGTTCTCCTAATTTCATTTTGTGTGTTATCTTCACGTGTCATTTTACACTGTCACGATGAGACCTAAGACTTTCCCTATCAATAACATGTGAAATGACATTCATTAAATGACACGCAAGAAAACACAAAAATGACAAATGAAATGACTTGTGTGGAGAACTATTTATATCTAATCCCATTATATCACATTATAATAAAAGCCTGGTGTGGTTTTAATCACCTAATGGCATTTTTACAGTAGATGTCCAGAATGTTTAATGGTGAGACGACTGCTGAGGACATTATTCTAAAACACAGATCATCAATGATCAGCTAGTATAAATATACTGCATGCAATTTCTAACTGCTATGAGTATTTCAGCCAAACCAATAATAAAAGACCTACAGTTTAATGACGTCACTTTACGTTTCATAGGTTTGTCCAATAAGTTATAGCATATATAACAATTGGTAAACATAATTAATTGGTCTGTTACCTTGAATAGAAAATATGGATTTAAAGAGTGTTGGAAACATTCTGGCTTCTCTACACAATCATACTCATTATATAACATTAGTCTCATCATTTTTAGGCATTTTAATCCAAAAATGTACATATTCGATCTAATTCCGCCCCCTGAACTTTTGGCCATTTGTGTTGTTAAATTATACAATACACACCAATTAACTTTGGGAAACTGTGTCCAATTAATGAATCCAAAAAAAGCAGCCCATAATAACAGCATTACAAAGCTTTATTTTCAAAATGTTACTATTTTTACCCTTATTTGAACAACCAATGAGATAAAGGAGACTATGAATAAAAATGACTTACATGTACGCAGACAGCAGACACAAAAAGCAGCTGTCAAACCCATTGGATTCATCTTCTCACGGTGTTTGTGTTGTAATAGCTGTTATTATATTGTTCCCCACACTAGTCATTAAAACAAATATTGCACATTCATTCTTCCCGTGTATTATAGTGTTCTCCGTGTGTTTTTGTCAGCACTTATCACTGAAATGTTGTGTACTGCAGCATACAGAATTAAAGACCTTTAGCCTTTCTCCGCTCTCTGCAACTCCTTCCTGTGGCTCTTCATTATTCTCTTCAAACTCTCTGCCTCCAATTTTTGGCCAAATCACAGAGAGAGAAAAAAACATCTCTCCACATTGTATGCATATCTATTCCACATCTCTCACATCAGGACCACGGTGATGACAGCACACACACACACACAGTCTCACTTAATATCTAGGAGAAAGGCTTTTGAATAAAATCCCACTTCCCAAGAGCCCTCCTGTCTTCACAGGAAGCTGCAATTTAAACTAATTTAATCAAACAACACTGACTTAGACAAGGGCCTTGGTGAAATATGTTACATGTAACAAAGCGTCACATGGCCTGAACCCAAAATTGCCTTAAATTGTCGCTCATGCATACACGTGCAAATGACATCTAGATTTCTCTACTCAGATTGTGCGAGAAAGCTAACAAGGCTGATTCTGAGTGTGACAATTACAGCCCAGATCCGTCTTTTAATCAGTCAATTCATGCTCACGCCCCACTGAGGAAACTCTAGCCCTGGAATTATATGCAGTGCTATGCAGCCTTCAACAACACACGCACTTGAAGTGGAGAATAAGAGAGTCAGGGTGTGACTGCTCTCTTTGATTATGGCAAACCACACACGGCAGAGATGGAACCAGTTTTCACAAAAAGGAACACGTTGGCCACAAACCGCACAAGTGGACACAGAAATAACACGTTCTATAATCAGGACAAACGATGATAACATGATCTTATTATGTGTGATAAATGTTAAAGCTTCTGATAGCTGGCCAACAAATTATCTGGTCGAATTATGCAACGTGATCATCAGACACACATGTTTGATATTTATAACTGAACAAGTGACGGGTGGACGGTAGAGAAAGAACTTGATTCTCGAGATTCTCCTCCCTGTAATTGTTTGATTAAACGCCAAGTGTGTGGTCCTGCGTCTTGACTGGATCGTCTAATCTGTGCTTTGTCAGGATTAAAACACTGAAAATCAGTCACAATGTTCATTGTGTCTGCAGTCTCCCACATTTAAAAAGAACCCAAAGGTGACAGCAATAGACCTTCAAACAAAGAAAAGTCTCCGGGTAAGTAAAGTAAACACAACACTGGAAAAGTGTCCATACGTCCTCTACTTTCCACTCGTCTTCACAAGCCAGAATAATCCACTGATGACTTCCAGCTGAGAACCGTTTTTTTTTTTTCAGTTTAAACACGGTTGAAACTTGGGTTTGGGAACTAGAACCCACACAGAGCCCTGCCCGTGTGAAAGGCCTGAGTGTACTGACTGACTGTTTACGGCGGATCACCAGTCAAAAAGGACCAATTTATCCACGACTTTCAAAACTCCACACACACAGTGAAGAAAATGCATACTTGCATCAGGTACGGTGTCATTCTATCAGGATCTCTGGAGCATTTGCAGCTCTAGACAAACCATTTTCCAAAGAATTTCTTGCACTGAAAGCAACAAATCAAGGCTTTGCTGGCACCATCAAGCATGTGCTGTATGTGGGGAGTGAGGACTGTATCAGGCACTGACAGACACTTCAATTATATTAACTGTGGACACATTCAGGTTTTATGCAGCGAGTGTGATAGTGAGTTCTATAGAGAGCAGCTGTCATTCAAAATGCCATGATGTTAAAGTTATCCTGAACGTGAGGATTTTAATTAAAATGATTTCTCTAAAGAAAAGCATCAAATAAGTACAGAAATAATTGCATTTTTAGTCACTATTTTATTGTATTTTCTTTTATCTATATGCAATGTGCAATATAGGCACACTGGCAGATTATTCTCTGTGTGTGCTGTCATAAACCAAACTCAATTGCAGGCACACGGGAAAGAAAAAAGATAGAAAGACAACGACTCAGCAAAAAGAGAGAAAGAGCTTTGGAACAGTGAAGGAGAAGAAGATATGGACATGAGGTGGATAAATATGTCTATACCCTCCATCCAGTGCAGATCACACCAGGTTCAGGTCTGAACAGGGACAAGCATTCACACTATGGGCAATTTGTCATTTCCAGTTAATCTAACCATAATCTGCACGTTGTTGGTCTAGGAAGCCAAAGTCTACCCTTGAACCCTGCCCCACACTAGAGGATAATTGACAGATTTTAGTCCTAATCCAGTCCTTAAGAAAATCGTGGGCTGATTCGAACAGATTATCTGGCCAGATTATCCTGTCGTGTGAAGGATTAACAGATGCGATATCAAATTATAAGCATTTAACATGTTTGATATTTATGACTGAACAGAGATTGGGGCGTGAACAGAAGCCTGCAATAACCAATGAGAGAAAGTTAACGTGGATCAGAAAATATCAAGACGCGTGTGTGTGTGTGTGTGCGCATGTATATATACACATCAGTTTGTAGCAACTCGTACTTAAATGGTAACATCTGTCCAAATAATCTCAGCGTGATTGACCGTCAAAGCATTTAGTCTGAGATGTGTTTACTTTTACAACAACTGTGCGTCGTCTAATTCCTGTTCACTAAAAATAAAAGTTTGAATAGAGCTGCGCTCAGTCACCAGTTTCAGTCTGTACTTGGACTTATGCAGTAATCCACAACAGATTTGCCACACGAGGTTATAGTCAGGTTTAATGTCCTTCAAAAACAGCTGACGTCCATTGATTTATCTGGTTAAGTGTGTTCCCAGTTATAATTTTGAGAAACAGGCGACACACAAACACGCAAAACCGGTAAACAACTAATATGTAATTAAGTGAAATGACACATGGTTTATCTTTAATCTTTCTGGTGTTTTTTTAGTGACAAAGTGTGAGGTCCTGAAGTGAATGTGGGAATAATGGAACCTCACGTGACCCATTAATGACTAATGGACTGCATCTATCGTAGATGCAGTCCATTAGAAAGTCTGCAATTAGACTGCAAAACTGTAGAAACATAAAACCAGGATAAAATCAAGCTTCTGCGTAGGTTTAATTTTTCTGTAATGAGGTCAATAAACAACATTTAAATCCAATCATTCCTTTTGCAATTATGTATAATGGCAGGATTTGCCATCATGACAGACTCATCTCATTTGCATCCGTGATGACTTGGATCTCAATTAAACAGCACTTGAAAATGACTTTTCGTGAGCGTCTGACTCACATGGATGGAAAAGTGTGAAAGGTGTGACATTCACATGAAACATTCATCATTTTATGACACGAGTGTCTCACTGGCAGCTGCACCTGACGTTCACGAAAACTGCCTGGATGTTTTACAGCCTGCACCTTTTGTACCAGTGTGTTTTCATGTGTGTGTGTGTGTGTGTGTGTGTGATACCAATGCACGACCTTCAACAGTAAAAAAAGATAATCTGCTCCGGATGAAGAATTGAAAAACACTTAAATTATGGAATTCAATATCAGTAACCACAGATCAACATGCTTTATGCTCCGATGGGACTCAACCAGTCACTTTTTATCATGGAGACCAAAACCTGGTCCTAATGAGGCAGAACCTTATTTCTGAGGAACTGGTTGAGTATAGGGCTAAGATTTGGATTGTGGTTAAGTTAAGGTTAGGGTTAAGTAGACTGTGTGGATCAAGCAAACCCATATTTGTGAGGACATTTTGGCTCATCCACATAACTTTAAACAGGCTTTTGGAGGATTGAGAACGGTTTTGGGTTAGAATTAGGTTTTGGTTAGTAAAGGGCTAAGGAATGCATTATGTCCATGAGTGTGACACAAAGAACGCAAAACCAGCATGAGTGTGTGTGTGTGTGTGTGTGTGTGTGTGTGTGTGTGTGTGTGTGTGTGCTCTAATGTCTTCACCATCTTTTGTCCCTCAACAAATAGACAAACAATATTTTGACTTACTTTTATCTTACTGCCATGAAGTCATAAATGTTTGCTTTCATTTGCAGTCTTACATCACATCAAATGTTAATGTTATTTATCGTGTCAATGATTTACAGGTGCTCTTGTGTACAGAAGAGAACACCAGTTCATTTAACAATCCGTCTGTGATATTTCCACAATCTGGGACAGTCGGATCAATATTTGGGAGATGAACAGCTCTCTGCTGGAAGACGTCCAAGCCACAAATATGAGGTGAACCCATGATGTCATTCACATGTAAAAACATGTAATAGTGCTTTGTTGGATAATCATTTTATGTCATCTGAAAAACTTTTCACTTTTATACAAAGATAACAATCCAATTCTACTATTTTATTACAAAAAGCCAAATTCATCTCTGCAAATGTGTGTTGTTAATAGAATTATAAAACTAAAATCCAGTGTTTGAGTGTGGGATTAAGATAACGATAATCTCTTATAGACGTGGATGCATTCATGTTCAAATCCTCTCATTGTCAGATTAGATTAGATTATTGTGCCATGCGGCTGCAAGAAATGGGACAAAATGTTACTCACCGTGAGAGAAGACGTTGAGCAGAAGTCCAAAGATCATCATCCTGTCGGGTGACATTGGAGAGTTGTGGCTCGTGGGAAGTCGCTGCAGCTCAGTGACCCGTCTCGTGCCACATCCAGCCGCCTCTCTGCTGCTGCTGCTGCTGCGCCCGCACGCGCGCACTGGCAGGCGGAGCGGATGGAGCGCGTGGTCCGATCTACACAAAGTTGACCAAACTGAACCGTGCGCGCGGCAGGAGCGATTCAACTTCTCGCGATGTCCGTCGTCCCATTTATTTGTCGGATCCTCGTTGTATTGATTTGTGAACCATCTGTGCACAAAGAAAAAGAAAAAAAAAAAAGTTTCTAGTCGAGCTCCAGTCAGACCCAGTGTCCTGTGTCCAAGTGTGAGTGGTGTCTCAGCTGCACAGACAGACAGACAGACCGAGACAGACAGACAGAGAGAGAGTGGTGGCACCGCAGCTTCACAGTTGACCAGCAGCAGTCAAGTGAAGACCAGAGCGCAGAGGCAGCGGCGCGTCTTTAGCGCCTTTAAAAAAAAAAAATAATAGGCTGAATAATCCAGTTACAGTGTTTCCTGAGGGAGAACATCTGTGCTGCTCCTTCTATAGCGTCAGCATCAGCCGCTTAATTAGGCACACCTGCTGCTCATTAAGCCCTAATCAGCCAATCACATGGCAGTTCAGACACGTGACGTACTTTAACAGCGGTACATAGAACAAACTGCACTGCACAATTTCAGATGTCAGTTCGAGTCAATCTGTTGTCATACAAGTTCACACAACGCAGACAAATCAAGTCTTCAGTCGCTCCACAAGACTCTCTCTGTTTCTCAGCATCACCAAATGTTTCATGGACGTCTGTAGTCATGGCAACTTTCACCTCTCCAAAAATCAAAAAGGAACCCCCAACATTACAGATGCCGTCTGCCTCAAGCCTTTTCCCCTCGTTTCATATGATGATATGATATGATATGAGCAGAGCCTGTTGTCACATGTAGGATGTGGCATACAACGTCTGTCTTTGAAGACTAATAACACCTAACACATAATAAAAAAACATTAAAAGCCACACACTACAGCTACACTACAGCTACACTACAGCATGTGTGGTTGTTGGTGCCAGTATTTCAGAAGCTGCTGGTCTTCTGAGAGGTTCGTGCACAACCGAAGTGGGCTAAAATGTCTTGTTGATGCCAGAGGTCATAAGAGAATGGCATTAGTTTGAAAGACAACAATGACTCACTGAACGTGGCCTTATAAAGTGTGTGAAGTAGACCCGGTTTATCTTGTTAAGTGGGCAGTGAGTGCATGTATTAAGCTCATCAATAGAGTTACTATTCACTGAATATTGTTGCAGTTTCTTGTGTTTTAATTGTTGTGAGGACTGGCTGAATAATGTGTTGCCTCATGTTCTGCAATAATTCAATTCAAAGAAGGCCTGTGTGCTGTACCATGGTACAGATACTGATATACTTCTATATGTACCACACAGTTGCCTCTGTCTGCTGAGGTGAGCTTGTATGTTGAATTAAATATACCCCCGCTCCATGTCTGCCTTGACACCGGTTTGTAGCCCCACAGCCTTTTTCACTCGTATCAGCTTACCGCAGGAATGGAAGTGTGAAATCTTTACTTGTTCCACTGAAATCTCTATTGCAGCTGGCCAGTGGCTGTGGGTTTGCTCGGTCCACAGGGGTGACATTCGGTGGAAAATACTCAAATATATTTATTTCACCTGAAACACTAGGTTGTTATATTTTCCTCTTGTTTACTCCAAAAGACAGATTCATTGTGCAGGTTGTGACGTTCCATTAAACTGCTGTTCTCTGTGATATTTCTATTTTAGCTTTTAGGGGGAAAGTAACTCACTTCTCATATATAATAGTTCAAATATCTTCATTTAAATAGCACAAAATAAACAAACACTCTGCGCTGGACAGGACTGAAATAAAAATGATAAAAAAGCAGAAAGTGTCCACACGCCAATTGTTGCTTCCAAGAAAACTATTACACACTAGGTGACATTTTACTCACGGTCTTGGTCTGAAGAAGGGTTTGGGCTCAAATTGTCACCTGGGGAGTCATATTTTATTCTGCTTTATTATTAACAGACATGTCTTTGCTCAAAACATCTGGAGTTCACCAACTTTTCCAATGTGAAGTTAAAACACAACAGGATGCCAGTATGTATAAAATATTGCACTCAAAATAAACCCTGGCTCCCTCTGAGAACAGAAGCAATTTCAAACTGCAAAGCACATTACAATGACCTGTTGTCCTTGCCTTAATTAACAGACAGCAGTGGGATTAGTGGATTAATTTACACATCCTGTTCAACTGGATCCTCAAGTGGCAGCAAGATACAAGTGGGCAGCGAGTGTCATTAAAATGCAAGAACAACAAAGCGAGACCCTCTTATCAACACTGCACATGGCTGTACAAGGCCACACTCTGCTCGTCATGACAAAATCATCTGTATTTTCCCACATTGTAAAAGCTGAGCTGAGATGTTCCTTCGCGAGGTGCCGACAGTGTGCTGCCCCCCTGCTCCTGTGTGTTCTTTGGTGTGTAAGTTAAATACACTATCACTGACTGTGCAAATATTAAACTGATTCTAATGCAAATATTCATTCTAATTCTTGCTCGTGACTGCAGAAACACCTGCTGCTCACTGCTGATTCCTCCAAGGTGTGTTGACACTGGCTGGATGGCGTCACTGCAGCGCCTCCTTGTGTTCAACACAGTGCACAGGTATATGCTTTTAGTTCAGAAAGATAGTCCATTATTGTTATTATAAGATAATTAGGAATGTCTTAGTGAGCTCTTATTATACACACAGCTGGGTATAATAAGGCATCAGCATGGCCCTAGAGACAACTACATCAGCTGGTATCATCATAATGAGAAGCACATTTCACTTCCAGTTCTGGGTTTGATGAGGCTTGAAATAAAACATGAGTGTTTTCATCGGCTGTCACAGAAGCATATATGAACCGCTATTACACTCCTGACGTTTGAGGCAACATGTCAAGCCTCAGCAGTGTTTTATACCAGAGAAATTGTATAATGAATGGCGCTTAACTGCTTGGGAGAAAAGAGATATAGAAAGACTAAAGTACCTTGCCGCCCTCTAGTGGGCATTGGGATTTCATTCAGTACTCCCCTATAAAAGCACTCCTTTAATTTTAACTATTATATTTCCTTATGTGCTGTACTTAAGAAGAAGCTGAAGGTACCCTAGTTTTTGTTTTATTCCAGAACAATAATGTTTTGGTTTAAATTTCTCCAAATATTAAGATTCTGAATGTTTTAATGTAATTATAACATAACGAAAGTGACTATGTCTAACAAGTACAATGACAATACAGCACATCTTAATGAATATTTTAGCTCAGTTTATCAGTTTATTAGGAACCCTCATTTGCCATGACACATCAGGGAATGGCTGCTTCCAGGGCTTCGTGCTTGTTGTTATAATAACACGTGCTGACATTATCTTCATACTTTGGTTTTTGGTATACCTGCTGATGACAGTAAAGCAAAAGCACATGGGAGCAATAATATTCACTCATTGATGAGTAAGTTAAAGCAGTGGTAACTAGTTTCTTTTATTCTACATTTAAATCATTCAATAGATAAGGGAGTTTTAATCTACACTGATCAATCCAGTACCAAGGTTTTGGAAATACAAGCTTCATTTTCCTGTTTCTGCTCTGACAGGAGGCACTTTAAACTAAAGTGGGCCCAGAGATTATGACAGCCTTGTAAGGAAGTCAGTAGGAGGCTTAACTGCAGTAACTTTGCAAATTGAATTATACCAATAACGTATAAGCATCACACATTGACAGGAGGGTCCAGCCCAGTAGGCTGTATTACATACTGTAATCTGTAATCTGTATTTCAAAAATAAAAAGAGAGTTAGTGATTATTATTAAACAGGCTGAAACAGGGGAAGCATATTTGCTTTTCAGAACTAATAATAGGACAGGCCATGTTGTGAAGGTGACTTACAGCGACTGAGTGACCTAGAGCAGAACACATTAGAAACACAATAATACAAGTCAGAGATGTCTTCAGGTGTGAGGTCACTGATAGCATTGACGACTAAACGTGTGCTAAATACGTCAAATCCCGTGTGTTTTTCACTGTGTGGTGATTAGGCCTCGCTCTTTCTCTCAGTAGTCCTTGAAGTGTGTCCCCGTGACTTTGCTCAGTGTAACTCACACCACAGAGCTGACAGTGTCCAGTGTCTCTGTGTCCACAACGCGACATTTAGAAACCAAACCCACTAGAAACCAAAAGTGTCCAAAGTCCACGCGGTGACTCATTTGATGTTCAGGCTGAATTAAAGTAACGTCACGTGTATGTTTTAATATCAATGGTTGACTCGCACGGGACACAGTATTACGCAATGTGACGCCCCACTGCTTGATTGGTCAACAACGCTGTCACTCTCATGTGTTGACCAATGGCTCCGACTCCGACTAGTTCCCGCGATGTCTCGCGATAGAAGATGTTCGATAAATCCGCAACGCGGCTATACAATCGGCCATTTCGTCGGCACAGACCATCAGCCGCAGAGGGCACCGGGGATACATCCAGTCTACTGCTCAACCTGAAAGACACACAACACCACCATGTCTGAAACCGCCATCTCCTTCGCCAAGGACTTCCTGGCTGGTGGCATCTCCGCCGCCATCTCCAAGACAGCCGTCGCCCCGATCGAGAGAGTGAAGCTTCTTCTTCAGGTAAAACAGAAATCTGCCTACCGGAAGACTCGCTGCGTTAGCCGGGAAGCTGATTATGCTAGCGGTGCCTGGATTATGGCGCCCGTTCCCTTTGACGGTCACCCTCACGCATATCACGGCCTGTAGTTTGAACTGCGTTAGTAGTTGGTGACGGAGGAATCACGGATGTCCGTTAAGGGATGGGAATAAAGATTTAAGGTCATATGGTCGAGGATGACCTACGCTAGCCCGGTTGCTAGTGCTAGCTTCCCACGTTAACCTTACTTAGCCGGCGTAGCTAACAAAGGACAAACGCCTGTAGAGATTTTGGGACATTTTGTACAAACACTGTAAAAGTCATTCTGTTATAGGTTAATTTCTTTCATTTCCTCTGTAGTTTTATTGATATGGCGTTTTCTATATATCTTCGCTTTGAATGATTAAGATGCAGGCCAGTTAGCTTCCGTACGCAGAGGAGGCTGCACCTCAGTCCGGCCTCACTCATTCTCACCCGGGTCAACGAGTTTTTCACCATTTTTCGTCCAACTTGATCAATGACATTGTTTCTAACTTTTCGAGTAGCATCTCCACCTGCTTTTTAGTATCACTGAAGTTTAAAAAATACACTTATTTCTCTTAAAATGATTCACACCTGGATGAATTAAAATCCATTCAGAACCTATTTAACCCTGATACGTAACTGCAAATCCTAAAGTGCATACCAAGGTCACTACAAGGGGGCCTGTCTGTTGTCAGGTATTTGGCTTTCATGTGTTAAACATGTTGTCTCCTCCTCCACTTCAGGTCCAGCATGCCAGTAAGCAGATCACCGCTGACAAGCAGTACAAGGGTATCATGGACTGTGTTACCCGTATCCCCAAGGAGCAGGGGTTCCTTTCCTTCTGGAGAGGTAACCTTGCCAATGTCATCAGATACTTCCCTACCCAGGCCCTCAACTTCGCCTTCAAGGACAAGTACAAGAAGGTCTTCCTTGATGGCGTCGACAAGCGCACCCAGTTCTGGAGGTATTTCGCCGGTAACCTGGCGTCTGGTGGCGCCGCCGGAGCCACCTCTCTGTGTTTCGTGTACCCCCTCGACTTCGCCCGTACCCGTCTGGCAGCTGACGTGGGAAAGGCTGGAGCTGGGCGAGAGTTCAATGGCCTGGGCGACTGCCTGGTGAAGATCTTTAGGTCTGATGGTCTGAAGGGCTTGTACCAGGGCTTCAACGTGTCCGTGCAGGGTATCATCATCTATAGGGCTGCATACTTCGGCATCTACGACACAGCTAAGGGTATGCCGATTTTGAACCGATCCTTGCGTAACCCCATGTAAAGAGCTAATCTACGGGTATTTGACTGTTTACATTTTTCCCTTCTGTTTAACAGGTATGCTTCCTGATCCTAAGAACACCCACATATTGGTGAGCTGGATGATTGCACAGTCCGTGACAGCTGTTGCTGGCCTGACCTCGTACCCCTTCGACACTGTCCGTAGGCGTATGATGATGCAGTCCGGACGCAAAGGAGGTGAGTTCAGACAAATGCACAGGACTCCTCATGCCTCTGTCGGTCGACTTCATTTCTCTTAACTTGCGTTCTTTTCTGCAGCTGACATCATGTACAGCGGGACCATCGACTGCTGGCGCAAGATCGCACGCGACGAGGGCGGCAAGGCTTTCTTCAAGGGAGCCTGGTCCAACGTGCTCCGAGGCATGGGTGGCGCCTTCGTGCTGGTGTTGTACGATGAGCTGAAGAAAGTCATGTGAATCTTCATGTTGTCACATCACTGTCCAATTTGGCTAACTGTAATAATTTTCCATTCTATGGACTCAGCATTCTGCCTTATTTATGGGAACAAAAGTTTAGTGTCTCATCACTAGCCGTGGGCGATGGCTGTATGTTGTGCATCTTTTTATGATTTTAAACGTTCCACACCATCTTTACAATGTCATTCCTGTAAAAACTGATACCTCCTGTCACTATGGTCCCAACTTGAATAAATTTATTCTGGGGAACAACTATACCATTGATGTCAACTGTCTCCATCCCAGTGTTCCAGCATGAGATGAGCACTTGCAGGATATGCCATGCATGAAGTAGATTATACCCAACGGCTATATTTATCCACTCTTATCTCTTCCTGAGCCTTCCTGGTTTGACCTGTAGTCACTTGTAGAGGAGACGACCTGACCATTGGCTGCTTTGAAAATTGCTTGACACACACCACTCAGATTTAAATTGAAGTCATTTTGCATTGGCATGTCCCAGACTGAGAACTTTTACGTTTGTAGAGTACCATGACCAGCGGCTCCATAAGTCTTAACCAGTGCAGTGTAAACCGGTTTCCATGTAATGCGAGGGCATCTTTATTGTGTGTGTGTGTGTGTGTGTGCGCATCACATTGCACGACATTAGACGATACAAATCAATATTGCTTTGGACTCAAAATGAACATACGTTTCCATGAATACTTGTTGTAAATGTGAGAATGTAGCCGACTAAATGATGAAGAAAAACCACAATAAATCTAGGTTCGCTAAGCTTAACTGTATGAAGTGTGTTTCTCCAACAAGGAAGATGAGTGTGTTTATCTCTAAAGATCCAAGATAATGACACCACACCCTTAGAGGTCATTTTATTTTTGTGACCAAGAAGATTGAATAAAAAATCCGCTGCAATGAGCACCTTGTTTAATATATTGAGAAAAGAACTGGCATTTGATCCTTCTAAATTTAACCTCGACAGCAGTGAGTTGCCACTGGATATTGGATGAAATCAAATTTGGCTTCTTGACTGTAATCGGTTGCTTTTCAAACAGGTTGAAACAAATCCGGTTGTGAGGTGTGACGGCGAGTGCTGTGAGATTTGTTTGACACAACATTACATGTTGCTTATAGTGATCATAGACTTCAAACATCACGGTTGTCATGGAGACACGCGGGGATTCAGATTGTCTTGTAAAAGCTCCAATGTCTAATCGATGAATCGATGAATCGACACGCGGTGCTTGAATTGTTAAGTAATGACACATCACTAGCGCACAGATGCGGAAGTGTCATGGTCCACTCCTGTGATGCTGTAGCTTGACAGCAGAGGGCGCCTGTGGCAAACAAGTGTGAGTCAGGCGCGCTCCCCGTACCTGCTGCGCGTGCTTGTGTTGCTTATCATAAGAAAAAGGTGTAAAATGAGTACTGGACGATTCTAAAGAGCTGCACAAAACATGCTCAACTATCTTTTATTATGTCCACACTCTGTGACACTGCAGTGAAGGTCAATACATATATTATAAGTGCATTGTAAATAGTTTTCTGGCTCATACTATTTCTTTTACTCATATTGTATATTAAAAAAAAAAAAGCACAATAACTCCTCATAATAGAATCAAATATACATCAAAAAGTAAAGTGTGGCACAATAATAAATGAATAAACAAAGTCGGGTTATTAAAGCAGCCGTTAAGCAGCATATACAATGAATGGATCCAAAATCATTAATATAACTCTCCCTGCATGTTTTAAATGGATTTAGTAAAGCACTGGTGATTTGTGCGTCACACTCATTTTTCAAAGAGTGCACATTAGCCAGTGTTGTGTCTCGATTTATGATCAGGTACCAAGACTGTGATTAAGTTTATGTACAATGAAAAATATGTATACTTTTTTTTTTTTCTTCCTCTGGAAAGAAAAAATAAAAATTACATATCATTGTGGTAATTAGGCTGCCACTGTATTTTTCATTTATGTTGACAGCGTGTTTTTATACAATCCATAAACTTGAGCGTTAAGAAAAATGAAACAGTCCAGAGTAAAAATGAATAATAGGAGGATAAAAAGAAAAAACAGGCAAGCTGAGGCAAAGCAGCCATTTTCCTCAGACAAGCCTTCAGAAAATACTTATAACTTATCGTGGCAAATAAATCTTTTAAACCATTATTTCATCCCAGTCTCAGAGTGTAAACAGCACGTCCTTAATCCTATTCCTGAATGTGTTTATCAGCTTACACCCTAAAAAAAAACAACCCCACTGACTTTAGCACAATTTATTAGTAAAATCAAATTCAAAATATACATCAGCAAGCCTTGTTAAAACTGAACATTGAATAGTAATTGTAATAATGGATAGAAATCAATCTGATTTAAATCCCTGAACGTGTAATAAAATGAATAACTCTCTATCATTTAATTGTGATAATGGTGATTGTTATTTTTTCATGTGCAGGCGTCGGAAACAGTTTAACTCTCATCAGCTGCTTAATCTCACACGGAAACGCTTTTAATCAGTAAAAGCTCAAATTGATTACGCTCCGGTCGTTCTTATTACTCCGACGTGAAGTTGAGCAGAGACCAAAACCCGGTCCTAACGAGGCAGAACCTCGTTTCTGAGGTACGAATCGTGGTTAGATTAAGGTTAGACTGGTTAAGGGTATTCGTTGAATGGAAGTGGAATATGTGGTTGTTTTTAAACACCGAGCTCACCTGCATCACATGGATCCTCATGAAGAGCAGAACAATAAAACAGCAACAAGACTTTCTGTGAAGTACAGGAAAGTACTAGTTTTTATTCCTTCATAATCAAACTTCACAAACAGCTTGAACTTGTACAATACCTCAGAGAGTGAAAATTACAAAAAAAGTGCTGGTAACATTTACAAAAATCATCCTTACTTAGCAACAATCAGTTTATTCTTCCACACTTTTTTTAGTCTTTTGTATTAAGGCTTAATACTTCTGTATAAAGTATATGCAAGATAAGTCTTCACAGTTTTTCGAAAAAAGTCACAATATTATGTAACATAATGAAGCTTTTACGGCTATTTTCTTTATAATAACAAATACACATCACTGGTAAATATATGTGAAATACAGGGCTTATTGTAAAATGGCAAGTAATGATACTGTTTGCTGAGATAAATTGATTCCACACACTGTTATAGGAAACATACCATTGCTATAACTGAAGGAGGAAAAGAAAATGATAAGCATAAACACTTGGGAGATCGCCTCCAAACTTTGGCACATCCCATGAAACAATTTTCACAAAATATGAAATTTATTTCTGAAATCATATATATGGAAGAATAGTTGAACTGGCATAAAGTGAAAACATGCTGTGTAGTAAGGTGCTAAATCAGAGATATTACGTTGCCAGCCTCTTTTGTTTCTTTTTTTTTTCCCCCCCACATGGACCGACATGAATAAGGTGCATTTGTAAGACTCAAAGCATGTAGGCTTTTTTTCTTATTTTTTTTTTTGTTTCAGATGTCAACGAAATATGTAATAAATACAAATTTTCAGAAAAAAAAAAAAAAAAACCTAAATAAATTTTGACCAATAGTCTCGAGGCGACCTCTTCTACTCATGCATTCCCATGGATTGAGAGAAATGAATATCTCGACTGCAGTTGTGTGACTAACTGTGGTATGTGAAAGTAAAAGCTGTATTGTATTCTTGGTATGTGTTATTTGATTTTTTTTTTTTTATATTTTTATGTATTTCTTTTTATTCTTTTTTTTTTTTGAAACTGTTGAAGTTGTGACAAACTTGATGAGTAAGGAGATGGACTAGAAAAACTGAATAATGCGGAAAACTAAGCCAAGATATATTCACAAGATCCTCTAAGCTGCACTGGTTTACAGGTCAACAGATGAGAGCTCTAGCCCTAGACTTACCAATTTCACCCTCATGCATACTGTACGGTTAAAGTGACGCAACAAGCTTGCTTAAATAGTCTACATCACAAAAGCAATTTGGTTTTAGTGCAAACACAATTGGCTGGCTTCAGCTTCTCAATAATAACAAGCTCACCAAGGAGATTACAAGAAGGCACATACTTATGCTTCCTCTAACACGAAACATATTGAGACAAACCGCAACATCTTTCAACAACACCACGAAGCGGTGAGAACAGGAAAGCCACTACATCCAGATAAAATGGCGACGTGTTTGCTGTGTGGGTGAACCGGGAAAGGACGACACACGCTGCCAATGATGCTAGGACTGACAAAAGGTGCACGATGTTTCTTTTTTTGACTGTGTTGTCTCACTTTAAAGCATTTCGCGTGACATCTCGGAGTCACGGAGACATTTTCTTTCTTCTTTTCTCAAGGGAAAGGCCAAAAGGTGGACGATAGCGGAGCGCCGCGTTAAATCTTTTGGTATTTGTGTTTATCTTTGAATGTGTGATGAAGACAATTGACTGTTGACTCATGGGAAATGACTGCTTCCCTCTTACATCCCGTTTCCTTACTTCAGATCTGATTTGTCCAAAAACAATCACAGGAGGAAACAATAGTTTTAATGCCCCTCAAATCTGGACACCGATACTCAGGGTACTGCTGGGTGAAAAAACAACAACAAAACATCTGCCACGAGCAAGCAACAAATAAGTGGCGTGTACATTTTAACAGGTGACCAATTCTGTACCTTTGACTACAAAAACAAAATCAAACATCACGATTTACTCAGCATTCCCACTGCGGGCAGACAAAAATCAGACACTATGGTTCGAAAATGTGTTGAGTGAATTATATTGCTTTAGATAGAAGAAGACCAAAATAAGTCTAGTGCAAATCTCTTTTCTGGTTTGAGAAGTGGTGGTTGGTGTAACGAGTCATATCTGATCTACCATAGTAAGCACATACAGGTGAACGTGAGGACTGGAAAATTCATCCCTTACAATTACTTTTGTTTTTCTGGACATTTAAGAGGGCGCTCTCCCTTCTTCACAAACAAAAAAAAAAGAAAAGCCATTAAAAGACTTGCAACAATTTGGAAGGAGAAGCCCAATAAATATTATATGTAAACCATCACACAATCAGTACAATTATCTAGGAAATGTCTTAACGTCTTACCACTGAATGACTCCTGTTTTACATTGGGTGGGGAGTGGAGGGGGGGGGGCGGGGCATTTTAATCACCCGTCCCTGTACAGCTGGGAGGATGTGCTTTGTCTTACAGCTCAATATCTGTGCTAACGGGTGTTGTCTGTGCAGTTTATGTCTGTCAAATACATCTCTCAACTTGGAAAAGTTGGAAAACTTGCTCCAGTCCAGTGTTTGACAAATCATATTATAAAAACGTTCTTGCACATACAGGAAGAAAAAAAGAAAAAAAGAAAAAAAAAAAATCCCCTATTTCAAAACAGCAGTCAATACATTTCAAACAAGCTTGTTTCATAACAACAACAATAATAATAATAATAATCATCATCATAATAATAAAATACAAACCAACTTGGCGCATAAATTATCAAAAACAAACTGAAAAGACATTACTGCAGCATATATTTCAGGGTTGCTTAGTTGTGATGTTAACTACCTTTACTACAACAGCTCCACTTCTGCCAAGTTCAAAACTAAATAGAAGTATTTTTATTTTTTAAGGGAAATAATAAAATATCAGGCTAATGTAGGCAAAAAAAAAATATACACATATTTATAAGCACATCTCATAGTTCAACTCAAGTGCAGGTTTACAAAAGCATCTACATACTAGATATGGCAGCAAAAAGCCTGAAAACCAGATGAGAAAAATAGAAATAAAAAAAGCTTTATATTAGGGCTCGTGGAAATTCTGATTTGAAATGTCAATATTTGGGCAATTCTGTCTTTGTCCTCGGCGTAAAAACCTCACCTCAAATGTCCTATTTTAACTCGCAGACTGTGGGAAATATACAGCAGACGCACCTGTAGAATTAGACCTGGCAGTAATAAAATCTTGGTCAAATCTTAGCCGAATTCTGCTTACAGATGATGTGATTCTTACAAAAATAGATCATCAGTTTGATGACGTTACATTTACAGTTTGGTTTTTACTTTGTCGTCGTCAAGCGGTGACACTTTTGTTGTATTCGGTGAACGTGAAGGACGAACATTGGAGGTTTGCACCTCAGCCAGATTTGCCTTGAATTGTCTGAGACTGGAAATCATGTCTGATTATTATGATTTTTTTTCTTCTCTTTTTGGCTTAATAAACAACCTACAAAAATGTGCAAACTTAACATCTTGGTCCATCTCAAGTATAAATGGCTAAATATAATCTAAAGTCACAATGTCAGATTAGTATTTTAGGGACAGCCTTAAAAAGATGAAACAGTGCCAGTATTTGAAGAAAACAGAAGAAGAAGAAGAAGAAAAAAAAGTCCGAACTGTGACGGGGAACGTCGTTTCCACTCGTGTGTATAAAAATGAATAATATGACGATTATTGTTGTGTTTCTTTTGTCTGTTTACGGCTGTGACTGACGCGCACCACAGCGATTGTGTCCGATTCATTTTTGTTCAAAAAGAGGAAGGAAAAAGAAATCTCGTTTGGTCTAACAACAGGCAAATGGACACACACCACAGCACGATTAATCAAGTGACGGAACGCTGATGCATTTTCACACGACTGTCGCAAGCAAGCCCCATGGTGACCCCACACACACACACACACACATAGAAGAAAAGAAATGTTAGTTTCTCTATAAAAAAACAAATGCAATGAATCTTAACCCTTCTTTGGTTCGTCACATTCATGTTTTTCTTAATGTGAGTAGTGATGCTAAGCGTGGCCCCCTGTCTTACAGCGGCGTGTGTGTGTGGTTACGTGTTTGCGTGACCGACATCATCTGTGCTGCTGTTGTGTGTTTGCTCTTCGGCCTCTGCGTGATTAAAGAGAGACCGACACAGACACTCACAGTTTCAGGACCAGTCCACACAAACTGGCCTCCAAGATTATAGGGTTTGGGATTGAGATTAAATATTCGTCTATTTTAATGTGACGGGCAATGCTTGCTACTGAATAATAAATAATGAAATCCCCAACAGATGTTTAAAATGACTGAACGCTGGGAATATTTTTCTTTTTGTGAAAAATATTCGGTTATTTATGTTTGGAAGATGAATGCCAGACGAGGAGTTGGAATGTTCTGGACTTGAACAGGAATGCACATTTTTAGATTTTAAATGTCCTCAAGCCAATAATAATAATAATAATAATAATAATAATAATAATAATAATAATAACGATAATAAAAAGACTACAGCAAGAGGGACTCAATATTTAGTCAAAATAAAAGAAAAGAAGGGATTCCGAACCATTGATACTGAGACGATCAAAATAGAGTTCTGTTGAAAATGAAAAGTATTCCCCAACAGGAAGAAAACTGCGTAGTCGGGACTGCATGCTTCATTTGTACTGAGAGCTGGGAGTTACCTGATGAAGGAGTTTCACTGAAAACCTCATCAGAGTAGTGTAATCACTGCATGTTCGGAGAGAGCAACATAGTGAATATCATCTCGATGTTGTTATAGCTTAGTTTAGCTGAGTCATAGTTTAAAATCTGAACAGCTGCTTCACACGTGCGTGTGTGTGTGTGTGTGTGCGTGTGTGTGTGTGCGTGTGTGTGAAGCTGAAGATGAAAAAACAAATGTGAAATAAGATGCTGTTTGTGTGTCAAAGTGTGACAGTTGGATGACAGGGACTAGCTGTATCACATTGCCTACATTATTAATGCTCCATGTTAACGTTAAAGGTCTATGAAAGTGATGGTAATCATAGCTGTTTTCTCCTATTTATTTGAACACGAGGCTATTTCTTACGGAGGATTTAAAGATCCAAAATAAAGGCAATCATTTTCTTTTGTGTGATTTTTTTTTTGGAAAAACTTCTTTTAAAACTTGTAAGACATGTTTTTTTTTTTTTTTCATTTTCTCTTCCCATGCTTGGCTCAAATATCCAATTTAACAATAGTGATATAATTAAAAAAGTGGTCCTTTTTTTTTTCCTTCTAAATTTGGCACAGTAACTAGGCTGGAGAAGGTTACAGAGAAAAATGTGGTAATTAGTCCACAGGGGACAGAAAAATACGCCATCCCCAAAAATCTTTTTATCCAGCAGCCACTCAGCCCTGAAACCTGATTTATGGTTTTCTCATCTACAGTTTTTGCTTTTAGTTTTGTTTCCACCACCTAAAATACCTTTGAATTCTGCGTGTGCGCGTGTGTGTGTGTGTGTGTGTGTGTGTGTTTATCTGTAGCCAGGACTTTTAATTTGCAATCTCATTTTTGCCTCCAAGTAGTCGTTATAAAATCTACTCTAACGTTTAATGACCACCTCTTTTTTCCCCCCCCGTTGCTTGCCCTTTACAATTTCAAGCTGTACTTAAACAACAAGATAAAACTTTATCGATCACTGTGGAGAAGCCGGGCAGCGGCCTGAAGAGCCTGTCACCGAGGTCAAAGGGCACATCGTGCCGGTCTATAGATTGAATTACTCAAGCGAAGAATTCACCGCAATGCAAATCTAAAATAGCCAAAGACTCACTGTGGAATTCGACTTAGTTATGGCCGGTCAAAGTTAACTTCACCCCTTTCAGTTGACGTGTGGCTCCCTCTGCTGTTCATTAAGTGCCACTGCCCTTTCCCCCGGAAACATACAGTACAGTACAGTATATGGCTTGTTTGCAAATGGCAAAAAAACTGAAATGAAAACTCCCCAATATCAGTCAGAGCAACGGGGCAAGCAAAGAAAAAAAAAGAAATGGCCATTCCAATTTCAGACTGGATATTAACGATGAATTACTATATAATCCTCATAAATGTATATTTTTATTTTACATCTTTGAATCCTCCAGACTGCATAAATGTAAGGTCAAAAAATAAAGCTTGCAGATGTAGCCTTTACTGTATACGTATAGAACATTTCAGGTATGTTAAAGGGTTCTGTCAGGATGCACTCACAATCACCAGGTTTTTAGCAGAAATAGTATAAATAGTATATTTCTAATAGACCATTGTGTATATACTGTATCTGTGCAATGTAGGAGAGAAAAACTATGAATATTCTGTATAGTTGCTGTATGTACTGATAGGCACTTGATAGGCATATTCCCTAGATCCCATACTCTCGCTGCAATCACGTCTGTATCAAACTATCTGAAAAAATGCATTTATTATCTGTGTGGAGATGCTGATATTTAAATATATATATATGTATATATGTATAGTATATTCGTAAGACTATTTCATTCGTATGTGTTCTGTTGACGGACGAAAAAAAAGAAGAAGAAGAAGAAGAAGAAGAAGAATGCAGTTTAAGTATTATCTGAACAAACGCTTTTGTGTTTTGTGTTTTCTATTCCTAACGTCGTTCATGCTTCGAGACATGTGACTTAAAACGTGTGGAGACAGACTGAGAGACGCGAGAGAGAGACACATGCTTATCAGAAGAAAAATGAACCTGTTCTTTACTCAACATAACCCTCGCCATTACTGTTTTCCGTTTCCTTGTTTTCATCTCAACGCAAAGAATATATTTATATGTATATATGCATATATATATATATAGTACACTGTGAAATATTACTGAATAACTGACTAACCTTTATCCAGTCCTGTGAAGCTATGCATGTATAAACAACACCACTATGATCACCAGAAAAAAGCGGGAAGAAGTCTGAAATAAAGAAGAATAACAATGAATTAAACATACTGCAAGAAGGACAACAATGTACTGTAGACCGTATGTCTCTACACTAAGATAAACAAAACATGAACAGTAATATATTTGAAACACAGTACAAACAGTTGCAGGCTCAAGGCTATTCTCTACGTTTCAACATGTTTTGTTCTGGAAAAATGCGTACACTCGGCAAACATAAAGTCTAGGCTTTATTTATGTATTTTTCTTTTTTAAACAAAAACTAACTACTAGAAGAAGCACGCTTGAGAAAAGGACTTATTTTTTGGACACCGTTGCAACTCTTCAACAACATTTTTAACCGATTTTTTTTTTTTCTTTTGCACCACTGAGAAAAGAGAATCAAGCACCATCACGAGTAGCTGAAGCATAATAAGGAATATATAACTATGGACAGTGAAGAGCATGTGATGCTAATGACTTATGACACACTGGTACTTCCCCCTCTGAGCCTGCTCTGCTATCAAACACCTTATGATACAAGACGTCAAGTGACGATGGGACACGTTTAAAAGCCCTCATCCAGACGATGTTGAGATGCTGGCTACTTTTGTTTGTCCAAAAAACACAGAAAAAGGGGGGAAAAGGAGAGTAAAACAATTGATTGTGTACTTCTGAAATCACAAACCCAAAAAAGAAATAAAAAAAAACCAACATCGAGCTACTTTACCTACTATTTAGACCAAAGATACCACAAAGCTGGTTGTACTCATCTAGCTACAGTCAATAGTGCATTTGATATATGTGTTTACACAAAATATGTCAAATTTCGGTGTCATGAAGGAATGCTAGGTTACTGATTACATACAGTTACACTGAAATCGATCAAACTAATGTCTCTGCCTTTGCTTTTAAAGAAGTGATGATGTTTGTTTGGCAGTGTTTAACTTGGTACTGAACACACAACAAACACCAACATCATGAGCTGTGTGCCATACATGTGGCAATACTGTTGGAGAGAGATGTTGGCAGTTGCTTACATATTCTATTTAGTGCATTGTCTGTTAAGGCATGAGATTACCCTCCACGTGCTGTGTAGAGACAAATATAGCACTAGCATGCAGCAATATTGCCATCCTGGCAACGACAGCTACAAACAGGAACCATACACTTTAGGCTTATATGCACACCATACCCACACACAGGCCCAATCAAATGTTCAATAATGTGCTACTTTTACTGAGGACTGACCTCATGCTTTTTCTCAGTGTGGTTTTCTTTTTTTTAAAAGGAGAAATCGCCTCACCTCACACCGACGACACACGGATCTGAAACCTAGTCGCGGTTCCATGGAATTTAGCATCAAATCGCTCGACACGACCCCCTCCAAAGTCACCCTTCGTCAAATCTGGCCGCAAACGTTGCAGTTTGCCCGCCAGATTAGAGCGGCGAGGTTTGGAGAGCCGCGTCTCACATAGTACCTGTGCTGCATATTGCGAAGGAAGCCCTACAGTTCAGATATTCCACTTATCAACAGTTTGATTAGGCTATATACCACACACAGACACTCACAGACACACACACACACACAATCACTAAGGAAGGGACACAACTGTGCACAAGTGACAGACAGATATCAAAGAAGCTGCATTCCATCCCCTCTGCACCTTTTAACACACACAAAAAGTTGTTCTAGGACACACACATATCATTTATGTTACACACACACACACACACACACACATCATAAATGTATTATAATATATATATATATAGCCACTGAGAATATAGTGACTATTATTAACTCCGGGTGGGAGCTGTGTTTATTATTACTGCTGTTTTACTGTTAAATGTTGTTTGGCTTGGATGTTCCCACAGGAAAATTTTGCTCTGTTTGTCTAAAGAAATGCAACTGAATAAACTTACCACCACACCCCACACACCCCTAAAAAATGAACTTAGAAAATTTAAAACATAGACGAGCACACGTAACGGTACAGATCTAAATGAAAATAAATGCTTGCATCAACACGGCACAAGCATATTTAACTGTAGGTAACCGCAAGCAATAACGAAAGCCAAGAACCACTGAATTACTTAATGAATGAATTGAAACAAAGCTATACTACTACGTGTGAACTCTACAACCAAATGTTAGATTAAAAAAATCTTTTCTAAAACTATAATATCTCTGTTAACAGTAGTGCACTTATTGGTTTAAGCAGTGCAACATATATGCAAGAAAATAATGCAGTCCACTTATCAAGATTTTAAAAAATGTTGTTGTTTTTTTGTTTTTTTCCTTTGAAATTGAATAAAAGAAAATCATAGAAGTTCATTTAAGGAAAAATGATTAAATATTAAGCACAGGCATTTTAAGAAAAATGTGCAAAGTAGCACTTTTTTTTTTTAACTACAGCAGTGGTCTTTTTAAGACCTGCTGTATGCAGTTAGTTATTCTTTTAACAATACAACTACGAAAGTGTTCGCTCACATAAACAAGCAAATCCTTCGGATTGCAGTTGCAGGCAGTTGAGTGTGTGTGTGAGAGAGTGTGAGAGAGTGACAGAGAGAGAGAGAGTGAGAGTGTGAGAGAGAGAGAGAGAGAGAGTGTCCTAATTTGGATAAAAAAGCAAAGCAAAACAAATATCAAATATTAGAAATGAGCCTTAAGTGATGTGATGCGTGGATGACAACTTGTGCACACTAGCTTTCCAAATTTCGCCTGTACATGCCGTGTCTAATTTCTTTTAGAAAAATTCAGGAATGTATACTATCGCATAGAAAATCCATCTGCAACTTGCGGTATATCACGAAACAGCACTGTATCAATCAATGGAGCGACTTGTGTTGCTTTGATACTGTATTTCCTTTCATAACATTGCGCTGCCATTTGAGCCTTCAGGGAGAGCCGACACATAATGACTAATGCATTTACATGTCGCTCCCAGTTGCTGGAATAGCCTTGCAATTGTAAGGAACAGTGTACAAAGGGGCTTTTATTCCCGATTCAAATTTGATTTAAATTAAATTCTCCCCCCTTTTAACACTTTTCCAATCAACAAATTGCCTAACCCCCCCCCCACCCCCCAGTATAATCATTTGATTATCAAATGAGACCCATGTGGGCTTCTCAGTGACAACAATAATATAAGTGATAAATCCTCGTTTTGATCGACTTCCCATAACAGTCAGGTGCAAGTTGAGGAGCAGCAATCGTGAAGGAGAGAGTTTAGTCGCATATTCCAGGCTGCCATAACTGTGAATGGAAAAGGCTAAATGAAAAACCATCAGCAAAAAAAGAAAAGACTTCTTCTTTTTTTGTATGTTTGGAAATGGAAGAGGTCTACTATATAGCCTTAACAGTCTTTTAAGATATTAGTGGCAGTGTATGCAAATGAGTTAAACTCCGAACTTCAGAAAAACAAGAAAAGTATTTTTGCTCAAATACTGTCTCGTCAACACACCTTAATTTAGTAAACCGTCAAAATGCATGGACAATTACAAAACAGATGAGAAATATTTGTCTCAGTCACCATGGACAGGAAGTTACATTTCAATAAAATGATTGAAATTGGTACCTTGACAACAGCTGCATTATAATCCCTTAATACCATGGGAATAAATAAAACCCAGTGTCAAATGAACTATTCTCATTTTTTTTTATTTTACATAAGAAGGCAATCTTGTGACCATCGGTATTCTTAGAGGGAATATTTAGCCCAACCCCAGATGATATTTTTTTTTTTTGTTATTGTCGTTGTAAATTATACCACAGTAAGCTTGGACATCTTTAGGTTCCAAACTGGTCAGCATGGTTTTATAAGTGCCATGATTTAGGTTTCATGGCAATGCACACACACACACACACACACACACACACACACACGCGCGCATGCACACGCAGACAGATACATGGGAATAGACAAACGCTCCGACATAAATGCACATGTATATGCACTCAGACATGTCTACACTACAGGTGTGTTTGTGTGTATGTGTTTCTTTCGTAGGCCTTTCGGTAGTGTTCAACACATAAATCAGTATTTTTAGGAAAGCATACATTTAGAGGCCTGTAGTTAGGATCCATCCAGTAGATCAATATCAAACTACTAAGCCTTAAGGCCACCATCTTTTTTTTCTTTTAGAATAACAGAAAAAAAAAAAAAAATTTTTTTTTTTTTTTTTTGGGAAACTTAATGTGCCAGTGTCTATACTCATTACTCTTCATACCTCAAAATAAGAAAAGGAAAATCTAGTGCCATTTTGTTTGTCATTCTTTTTGAAAGAAGTTTATCTATTTGTACTTATCCATCGGAGACATGCATTCGCATGTGGTCATTGAAGTGCTCCATTTGGTCGAACTTGGCAGGGCAGACGGAGCACACGTAGGTGGTCCCTTCTTGGCAGCTCGCTTCTGCAGCTACACCCACTCCTGTTCCAACCCCAGCCCCTACTCCAGCACCTCCACTCACTGGCATGGCGAGTGCCACCACTCCAGCCCCAGGCTCGGGGACAGCCATGGGCATGGGAATGGAGACGGGGCCAGGGGTGGTTGCGCTCACCGACAGCCCCGTGATGGCGCTGCCTGTGCTGTGCAGGGCCATGTGCCTCTCCAGCAGGGTCTTGTGTGAGAACTTCTTCTTGCAGATGTAGCATTCATAGGATTTCTCTCCACGGTGCAGCCGCATGTGGACATTGAGAGAGCTCTTCTGGGTGAAACGCTTGTTGCAGATGCTGCACTGGTAGGCCCGCACCCCCGTGTGTGTCACCATGTGTTTGATTAAGTAATCCTTCAGGGAGAATGAGCGCCAGCAGATGCTGCACTGATGAGGCTTCTCACCTGGATTTACATGCAAAAAAGAAAAGAAAAAGAAAAGGAAAAAAAAAAAGAATTAGATGAAGGGGATTCGTTTAAGGGTTGGTTACATAAATGTCATAGGTAAAAAAATCAATAAAATGCATTAACATTCCTAAGAATTCCTGAACATTTACAAGATAGAAACCTCGTAGTATAACACTGGTGTGGCATGTTTTCTTCCACACAGTATTACTGAATGGATTTCAGAAAAATGTGTCATATTCACCACCATTGATGTGAAAAGTCTTTGTGCTGAATCCCACTCCTCTCACTTTACTCCTTACACTTTGCATTTTCTGCCTCGACACTGATTTAACTTCATCTATTTATCGCGGCAATGTGACAGTCACCTTGATTTAGGACGTTCACTGCAATATTAAAATGTGTGGTCAAATCTTTGATATGAAATATGCAGCATTACACACACACACACACACACACAATAGTGCTACTTCTTCTCGTGATTGGGAATCAAATCATTTAAGCCCCTATTTGGTATGTTTGTGAGTTTGCTAAGATTTAATCTCATTTTTATACATAATTGTGTTGCAAAATATAGCATTAGAATAGTAACAATTATACGTATTGTATTGTATTATTAATAAGTAGAGGACGAGACTGATAACACAGCAAACTGTTGTATCTTACAACTTAATGAAGTCCTGTTTATCTTCTGCAGCAACTGAGTGAATGAATGTGCAGCTATACCTGCTTTGATTGAAAGAAACCAATCATTTCAGTTTTAGTGCTCTGTGGGAAGTATTTCTTTTTCATGATTGATTTTTTTTTTTGATTTTTTTTTTCCTTTTTCAAAATTTCAGTTATTGCTTTTGTCTATAAAATATCAAATGAGCAAAGTATAATTATCAAAACATCACCCAAATTGACTGATTGAATTTTCACAGCTTATTAATGATTGTTGGGTTTGGCAATCTGATGATATTGTTTTTTTTGTTTTTATCTTGGATGATATTTATTCTGCACGACATTCTGATCTAGTCCACGGAAGTGATCAATCAGTGACTTTCCCTTTCAACACGTCATCATTTTGCTCCAAACAACTGAGGTGAAGAAAACTGAGAGTTTTAGATGGATAGATTTTAAGAGCAGTGTTCAGTCCAAGCAATGAATTTTAATGAATAATAATAATGGCTATTTCAGGAGGCACTTTTTATGAGATCATCTAATTGTATGATATCTAATTTGTTCTTTCTGTGATGATTATTTCTTCAGTTTATGATTAATAAGGCTCTCAGTGCCGGTTCTTTGAAAGCATAATAATGAGCCAACTACTGACCAATAAGTCAAATGATAGATAATAGTAAACTGTGGATTTTGAGGTTGTGTGTTTAACACTTTTCCCAAATATGAACAATGAGCAACGCAATCTACATTATTCAATATAATATTATGTATTCACTAATCTATATTAAAACCAATTTTCACCAGCAGAAAAGGATAGAGACAGGCATCAATTTTTCAACATTTTTGGAAACATAGTACGAGCTACCGCAAGTTGAATTAAAAGCGCACAATGTTAAGACTTAAAGCAAAATGAGTGAAGAGTTAAGGTATCTTAAGGTGTGGCTGCATGAGGTAGTGATACATGCCCACTGCTGCACGTGTGTCCCTGCACACCGCCATCGCTGTGCACCAGTGTGAGGCACAGACGTTCACCCTCAGTGAAAACATGGCAGCCAGCGGAGACACGGAAAACCAGATTAGAATCACACCGCCTTAAGTCTATGATATCATATGCTACGTGAATACGTTTGCTGCTCCATCTTGTCGTCAGACAACCTTTCCTGGTGGGAAACTCCCCTGAACCAAAGCCCGTAGAAAAGAATATCAGCATTTCTTTATTGCACGCGGGAATGTAAAACCCGCTGCTCGACGTGTAAGTTTGTTATGTTAAGTTTGAGTCACTTTGATAACTTCAAACAAAGGACTTCAAACACCAAACTCACAAAATAACACAGACGGCGGTGGCAGCAGCAGTGGATCAACACCTTCTCTGTGCCGTGATGCAAAATCACTGATTTTCTCAATGGAATTTGGTGCGGCGAGCGAGAGGTTTACAAAGCAACACAAATTTCACTTTCCAGTCGCACGCGTGTGTCTAATGGAGCAGAAGAGTGGTGGAACATATTCTTAAGATAGTGTAGTCTTAAGCAGGCATGGATTTTGTTGGGTGGCTAAAATGTCCCTTTCCATTTGTCCAGTGAGGGCGAGCGTCTGTGTGCGAGGCTGGTTGTATAACAAATAACACCACTATAATTAAACAAAGCTTGTTAACGTGAATAAAATCTATGAGACATTTTGACTTACCGGTATGAACAAACATGTGTTTGACGTAGTTCTGTTTTGCAGTAAAGGTTTTACTGCAGAGAGTGCATTCATAGGGCTTCTTTTCCCCCTGACCAATTCCTACTCCAGCCTGTTGCTGTTGACCTTGCGGTACCGACATTGGGTTTGGGAATGATGGCAATGCAGGAGGCGGCACTGGCACAAACTGTTGCTGCTGGGCAGAAAGGTAACGGAAAGGTGTGTCTCTAGCCGGCTGTGTAGGAAAGAGTGTGGGAAGGAAGGTGCTTCCAGCAGCGCCTATCACTTGGGAATTGCTGGTCACGGTGATCGGCATCCTCAGATTGCTGGTGTGTGTGTCTGTCTGGCGCATGTAGTGCGGGGCACTTGGCAGGGACTGGGACATGACTGAGTTGGACAGGGGCTGTATCATGCTACTGTCACTAGTGCTGTGGGATGTTTCCCCGTCCTCTATTTCTTGCACTTGCTCCGGGGACGAGTCGTTGACCTCTATCTGCACTGGAGCTCCTTCACCTTGGTGTCCTTCACCACTCCCAAAGCTCGTCTGGTACGGCTGCTGCTCCATTGCGTCTGGCTCAGTACTGATGGAGGAGCTCACTCCTGAGTCAAAACTTTCAACCTTGGATTCACTCTCTACACCCTCAGTGTGGTCAGTGTCGTCTTGGCAGTCCCCCAAATTATCGTAGCAGGTGTACTCGTCTTCAGCCTCCTGCTTTATGTGCATCTCTCCTGTTTGTATGCGTACCGGTCGGGTTTGCTTGCGGCAGTGAGTGGACTCTGCTGTGGAGATGAAGCGATCGACCTGCTGGATGCGGTTTATCCAGGGCGGATCTTGAGACTGCTGGTCCTTCTGAGTGCTGAGAGATGAATCGTAGTTTGTTGACAGAGGGTTAATGTAAAGGGGGCGCTCGCGGGTGCCGTTCTGCAGAGAGAGGCCAGGGTAGGTGTACAGTGATGTGTATGCACGATCCATGCTTTGCTGTGATGTTGCTTGCATATAACCTGACTCTGCGTCACTGCTGGGCCCAGAGGTGCCAGACTCTGGTGTGCCACGGGGTGTTTCCTGACCAGAGTCTCCTGGTATAACAGGAAACCCTCCCGGCCCAGGCAGGCCCACATTCTGGGACACGATACGGGTGCACTCATCAATGACGGTCTTGATCTGAAGGATGCTGGCAGCAGTAAGGATCTGCAGGGCTTCTGATTGAGATACCCGTAGAATCCCACTGTACATAAAGTCAATCAGCTTTTGGATGGATTGCACTGAGACCACAGACGGGATCTCAATGTCGCTGTAGCCCAAGAGCAGCTTGTCCTGAAAGAAGGGGCTTCCAGCAGCCAGCACGCACCGGTGAGCTCGCAGCATACTTCCATGGATCCGAACAGTCACGTCACAGAAGTGCCCACGGTTGCGCTGCTCATTGAGGGTCTCGAGTACAGAGTTGCTGAAGTTGTGGAGATTGATGTTATGAATGCGCTCGGTCATCCCCTTGCAACTGATGTCACCTGCAAACGGGGAGAGAAACATAACTAACTTTAAAACATGTATAATCCCATTATATAACTTGCTTAAATGCACAGTATGCCCAGAATGTAGAATATTTCTGAACAATATCAAGTTATATATGTATATGTATATATATATATATATATATGTATATATATATATATCCATATACATTTATATATATCTATCCATATAAATATATTGTTATTTGATTTTTAAAAAACAAACAAACTGTGCAATGAAATAATTACATATAAAAGATGTAGAATAATTATGAGAAAACGATTCACTAAAGAGAATATCAGACAATCTCACCAAAAACCATTTTACAAACTCACAAAAAAAAACACAATTATAATGACTATAATTACTTTAAATATAAGCCTATGATTAGTACTACTGGTGCATATTATGAACATAACATAACAGAATCCCTTCACGAACTCACTCAATCGCTCACTAGGGGATCCCTAAAAATGATAATTCAGATATGGAAATTTTAAATCACATGATACTCAGATGGGAAATAAATGTAGTATCCAAGCTAACTGGGAACATTCAACATCACCACGGTGAAAGACAATTAAGATGGTTCCCATTTAATTACTAACAGTTTCTCTTGTGCTGTGTGTATTTCTGAAATTCCTCCAATCACCATTAGGTGGTGCACTGGGCTCAGAGGACAACAGGCCTCTTTTGTTAGCCATGTGTTCACTGTGATAGTGCTTCCAAACTATCCTAGGAATACACTAAATGTGACCTGGCCGATCAGTGTGTACGATAAGTTAAGAAGCTTCACTGTCGTGTTTGTCGTCTAAATTCGATGACTTTTAGTATTGGAATTATGAAAAAGGTGGGCTTACGTAGTTGCTGTTAAATTCAATTTCTTTTGCACATAAAATGCTCAAGAATAATTTGAGAAACCGAATACGACCTTATTGAGAGATTATAACACAGCAGATTTTATGCGCTCCAGTTTAATATCAAACTGCTATTGTACGACTATCGTACAGGGAAGGCACTCGCGGGAGAAATGGAGAAATTGAATGAACAGAAACGAATTTAACAGTGATACTATTATTCGTCAGCAATCTTTTTTTTTTTCTCTTCCAAATTTAGGAGAATTTGGATAAACACAGCAGAAGTGTTAGCAGAAAGCACAAATGATCATTTCCAACATTTAGCTATTTCCAACTAATTACAAACACAACGAGGAAAAAGTCAATCGGTCCAGTACTCACAGTCAGATGACGTTCTGTTACGAAGATGCTTGTGTGGCTGGTGATGAAGTGCGGGTCAAGCTTCAGTTTGCTGGTGGAGATGGCTGATCAGAGGCCGGGTGCTATAGGCAAGGCTGTCAGTCCTCTCAGTCCAAATGCTGTGTTGTTCTGCCACAGTGTTTGGAGGGGGAGAGAAAAGACAAAGACAAATCTTAATGCCACATATGCCTCGTCGATATTGCCACTCCCTTAATGAACCAGGAACCACAGTAACAAGCATATCTGCCAGAGACACGCTGCAACAGATGTGTGAAGAGTTTTCAAAGCAAGAAGAATGGACGTTCCTGTGTGCACATGACCACCAATTAAATATCAAGGTTGAAAATAAGCCACCTCTTCTCTTAGTAGTTATCTGAGCTGCTGGGCAACAAAAACCACACCCATCCAGAGAAAAAATTAACTCCATTCCTCACAAATTTAGCCAGATGAAATGTTTCAGAAAAGGTTTCAGACATGCTCACTACAAAGAGCGAGATTAAACAAGACAATGTCGAACACAGACACAAAGCGGATGTGAATGCAGGGAAAGAAATATTGAACACACAAGGCATTCATTTAAAAACACAAGAAAGGCATTCAATGACATGAAGCATGTGATGAACTGATGATAGAAAAAAAAAAAGCTGTACACAATTGCTCTTATACACACCCATTAGTATGCAAAAGTCTGACCTCAAAACAGAAAACAAAATTATGTAAATATGACCACATTATAGACACACACTCATGGTATCACTTAAGGTCAGATGCAGTGGAAAAAAAATGACAGAACCAATGTAACATGTCCTTTTCAAAAGTATGTCTCGCATTAGGCCTACGTTGGTCATACTGCTTTTGAATATTTCAAACAATAAGGCTTTGAAAGTCACTGGTAATAACTCAGCATGTTTACAAGTTTGAGTCGCAAATGTGGACGACCGTGAGTTAAAGTCTTGAATCTTTTTGGAGTAAAAATGTGAAGTCGCTGTCACTCTGGCTACAACATGGGGCATGGAATGGCAGTAACTACAGTGCATTTCTGAATGAAACCAGTGTGACTGGGATTGGACCAGACCTGCACATGTTGGTGACACATTATTATTTTATTTATTTATTTATTTATTCATTATTATTTTCAACAACACGTGTCACTAACAAAAAAAACAAAAAAAAAGAAAAACGGATGAAAATTAGTGACCTCAACATTTATTGTCTGTGGTAGAGCTGATCATCTGCGGTGCCAAGGTAACAAAATACGAAAGGAAGCCATAAATAAGATACAAAAAATAAATAAAAATCTAATGAGATTATGATTGAACTGCACTTTAGTAGAGAACACTCAGATTAACATGGAGAAACCCCAAGTCTAGATGTTCAAGTGTAAAGAAATGAAGTGAAAAAGCTGTGTACTCAGTTGACAGCGAGACATGCGCTTGTGTTCTTGTCAGTGTAGAAATTTTATGATTAGATATAGACAAGTAATAGCACGTTTAGGAGCAGAGGGTGATCACTCAATACGGAAACAGATCCTTTTTTGGAACTAAATCACACACGCACACACACACACACACTTGTTTGTTCTACCATTGAATTCAGGAAACATAAATGATTTCACATTCAAATCCTCAACCCCTGAATCTAAAACAGTGACCCAAAATGAAACCCTTCACACTTTTACTAAGCCTGTACTCTAAAAAGGAGCCTTGTTCAATAGGTTGCCTAACTTATAAACTGCTCTCGGTTTAACACTTGCCTTCATTGTAAAATTCCAGCCAAAGTAAATACCCTCCAACAGACACCACCATTTTAATACCTGCCCTGTATTATAACACACAAATACGCGTGAGGGTGCTTGAATACATTACATTAACAAATATTTGAGCCTTCTCTTTTACCTGCAAGATGTAACTGTTCTTGGTGTTTTAATGGCAGTTGGAATCTGTAATGTGGAATTAATGTCTTCTTCTTCTTCTTCTTCTTCTTCTTCTTCTTTTCTTTCCCTTGCCTCTAACTGTATTCTGATGCCTTTGGCCTTTATTGAGGTTACTGTTAGACAATGCAAACATGTATGTTCCCTCTCCGCCTTCCTTTGCCAATCCAGACATGTAAATCCACCTGCCTAAGGGGTAAAGTGAGGTGAATGCTGGCAACAAAGGAGCAGGCCAGGGGAAGCAGGCTTCAGTTGCCCAGACTGCCACTCACAACAGTGATTCCATTTTAGCCGTGACACAGTGGGTGAGCAGCAGCCAGTGCCTACCTGCAGTGAATTCTAATCAGCCCAGGGGTCTGTCTCCCTCCCTCCCTCCCTCCCTCCCTCCCTCCTGTACCCCGTCTTGGACTAAAGGGGCTGATGATCCTTCAAAATTAATTAGATCTTTGTAGGAGGCGGCCATTTTCTTTCACTTCACCAGGGCTCCACCAAAAACCAAAATTTTACATGATACCAAATTCAGTTGTGTATTTACCCCCGCCTTCTCACATTGATCTCAGTCTCTACCTACCTGTTTCCTGTTTCATCACATTTATACTCCCTCGCCGTCTCCCCCGTCCATCTGTCTGTCTCCCTGTCTGTGCCCCCCTCCTCTCCCTCCCTATAAACCTTCCCCAACACCCTCCGCCCCTTTTCCGACTGCCTCCATGCTCCCAGCTCTGTGTCTGCCTCTGTGGAGTTTGCTGTCAATAAATCCCCAGAGGTCAGTTTGTCTGCTGGAAATCAGACACAATGCTTCAGACTGCCAATGCAATGCATGCTCTGCTGCTGCTGCTGCTGCTGCTGCTGCTGCTGCTGCTGCTGCCGCCGCCACAACAAAGACTGAGGAGGGGCAGAGGGTGTGGGAGTGGAGGGGGGGCACACACACACACACACACACACACACACACAAAATTAAGACAGAGAGATGGAGGTTGTAACTTCAACCAGCCAGACTCCAGGTTAATCAGCTGCCTGCATAAGGTGACTATAGCTCATGAAAGACGCTGCATCGCATTGGACATTAGTTAATCAGGGGGGGAGATAGGGTGAGGTGGGGTGGGGGTAAAATGGTGAGGATGGGGGATGGGGTTGAGAACAGACATAAGAAGCATGCTTATGAAAGGAGCAGTACCATCCATGTGAATAATATACATCTTAAATATGCAAATACTGCTTACAGCACACACTTGGAACATATATTCAACACCCTAGGTACATTTAAATCTGGAGATAAAAAGACCACAGGGCATTTAGAAACACCTCCTTTCCATGTGTGTGCACATACAGCAGCATTGTGATGAATCTGGTGCACATTTGCACGTATCAAGAAGAGTGTTTTGTGTTACACCTAATTAATAGTAATTTATGTTTGAATTTGTTTGAAGCCACTACTGCTTAACAGCCACTGTCCAACATTGTAATTATTAATTTCAATCATCCATTTAGCCCGAGTACATTAGCATATGAACTACTGGAAATCACGCTTTAATGGTATGGTTTGAATATGGGCTCTAATGTAATTTAGAAGACAATGTGAATGTGTTGCGAGCACGCTGGGAAATTTTAATCAAGATACGAGGTGTTGATTGGAGGAGTGACAACTGGAGGTGTTTATGATAACAACACCTTACGTTCATTTCACTCCAGTGACAAAATTTTTTTACAGCTACAACTCGACGCGATCAATCAAACTTTCTGGCAAAAAGAAATTAAACAACATTCATTAAATCACATCGCGCTTTCTTTAAGGAAACGGAATACACCTACATCTAACGATGTTGTTGCATGATTACGTTTGTTATTTTGATTGCCGTGTCTCATTTTGCATTAGTCTATAGTGCTTAGCAGCAATTAACCAGTTAAGTAAATAATGCACACAGATCACACAGCAGCAGCAGCAGCAGCAGCAGCAGCAGCTGAAAATGCTTCATCGTCTCATAATTTAATTGATTTGCCTTTATAGCAGTCACTGAACATCATCATCAAGCACGCGTAGGCTGATGACAAGTTGAGCCAAGTTTTTCACACTTTTGTTTTCTTTTTCCTTTGACTTCATTTTCTCCCTTGATTGAAAATGTGTGTGTGTGTGTGTGTGTGTGGTGCAGTTTCAACACCACACCACCAATGTAATGCTTCTAAAATGAGCCCAAATGTCTGCTGATGCACTGTGACGCGTTTGAATTACATTTGGAGCAAAGTGTTGTCAGAACAATCACCACATGAAATGTCTTCCTGAACTTTGAACTGGGTCTTCATTCATCAACTAAACAGGCGTAGCAGGACCATTCTTACCTCACAGCTTTCAAGCGCCACACCGGGGACAACATATAAACAGTATAAAACTGCTGGGGTTTTTTTCTCTTTTTTATAAATTCACAATAACACTATTGTCTGTGCATATTCATTTCCATATAAAGCTATTGAAATGTAACAGGATGTGCATCTTTAATGTTAATAAATGACAATGGACACTACTCAAGTACAGTACTCATTTTCATTTTTTCCCTTTTCAGATGGAGTGATATGCTACTCCAAACAAACATTCATTCATAAATGAGTGAATCAGAAAAGCTTCAAACTGTATTGGATCAAAAAGAGCATTGAGGACAGCCACTGTTGGCTTGAGGCCCTTAATAGACAGTATCCCACTTTGGATGGATGGTTTCAAGAATATCTTCGAGCTGGCAAATGCCTGTGCTTTTGTTAATGAGCATTTGACCAAAAAGAACCATCTGACTACTCATATGATCGTCTCCAAAACACCTCTAACCCCCGAAGCAGATAATGCTAAATTCAAGAGTTATCATTTAGGCACAAGTGTCCACAGCAACTGCCTCTCTACAGCTACTACACGTGTCAAGGACATTTCGCCTCTCCAAAAAAGGACCTCACAGGCCATTAAGAGATCTTCATGTACCTACACAGATGCTCATGGGATTTCTCTGTCTGTAGCATGTGTGTAAGGATAAAAGAGGGCTTAATCAGTTCTCCTTGGTGGGAAATACCAAACATGTATACCTAGCGTTTGTTTGCCTCTATGCCTGGATGATATATAAGTAAACAAGACAGGCGGTAGTACCTTTACATTTTGGAGAGAAAACCAAGAGTCTGCAGACTTTCTCTTCTTCTCAGATAAACCAGAACAAAGATGCTTTGTTCCAAGTGACGAGAAGATAGTGTGGGACCTTGGCTAATGAGCCTGCAGTTCTTAGAGAACAGCAAAAACCCCTATTGGGTTACAGTAAGTGTATACAATATTTGTTACTAGAGAGACCGCAGAGAATGAAGACACACATGCAGTGTCTTAAGGGAGTTCAGGATAACAGAACAAAAGGTGCTCACATGAGCAATATACAGTATAAGACTGACTGACTAATATGATTATAATAGGATTATAGTAAACATGTTCTCACACACACACACACACAGTAAGTAGTTAAGTGTCTTAAAAAGTGTATCATACGTGTACAAATATTTGATACTTGAAAATATAACAATGAATTAGTTGGAATATGTTTGGAGAAGCACAATAAACCTTATCATCGAGGAGTGTTACTTCAGGACACTCCGGTGTTGCCACCAACGGTGCACTTCCTCCATTTGCACCCTATGTGAACAAGACTGTGAGCAGCCTCAGGAGTTCTGTACCATGTGTTTCTCCAGCAGCTGCACGCAGGTGCATGAGCCAGAGTCGAGGTGGTCCAGCAGCACAGATCTGAACTTTCACAGACGCACAATGGTGCTTAAAGCAGTGCAGCGCGGCCCTGAACTTTTTATGTTCACTGCAGGCTTTGTGCTTATTGGTCAGAATTCTAGCCTCGCTCCCAAAACCTGGCAGGCTCAGTCCTTTTCTTTAAAACTATTTCAAAGTTCTCAAACACACTTCAGGCAGACGGTATAGAAGCAATACAAAATGGTGAAAAGGGAGTTGGAATGATGCAACTTATCTCTTCTTCCTGTTGCAACAATGCATACCAACACTAAAACTATTATTAACACATTATTAAAAAAATTAATGTGTGTGTGTGTGTGTGTGTGCGTACATGTACATATATATGTATGTATATATATATATATATATATATATATATATATATATATATATATATATGTATATATATATATATATCTTCTGAGCTTATTTTAAACATAGCAGTTTTTAATATATTTATAGATGGGCAAGCTGTTGTGGGGCAAATACAGATTATATATTTGATTTATGACCAATCTAAAAGTGTAACGCTGACACGCTGAAACACAGTCAACCAGCTGAGTGACCTATACACACTATCACCAAGTGCTGGCACCTCTGGTCCAGTGGTCTGCATGTGAGCTGAGCAACTGGAGCTAGATATAATGACTTAAACATACCACAGTACTATAATCCAGCAGTCCGAAATTAGCACACATGTAAGGTTTTCTGTGAATCCTAATGGGGGAGGAGGAGGAGGAGGAGGAGGAGGAGGAGGAGGTGCAATCTAACCACAGTGGGAAACCTTATCCATACAATGATGTGTTGCGAGACAAACCTGCTAAAGAAGCCAGCTGCATTTCACTATCTTAGCATTGTGTCGATGACATTCTAGTAAAGAGACACTCAAAAAGAAGACGAGATATGATCTAGAAATTTGAGCTGATTAAAATGTTTCCAATATACCAAGCTGTGCAATCAACGTGCTGATAAATCCAATGGAAACAAGGTTTCAATAAGCACAATAAGGTCAGTAATCTATAGCAAGTATCAGCTAACATGGGCCATTTGTAAAAGACAGAGTCATTTTACAAAACTACTAACTACATCCAAACAATACAGTGACACACACACACACACACACACACACAATATGAAGAAAATTAAAAATGTTCTACTTCACCAGCGACGGCTGTGAAAACCGATTAAAAGAGAAAAATACCAAAGTTAAGATAATTTATGTTAAATCAAAGTGATAACACGTAACACTGCATACGAGCTCCATGTGAGCCCATTTATCAACACTGAATTAGTCAGAGGAGTCATCCTGTGCAAGTGCAATTCTTGCATCAGAAACTTTAAAACCCTCTGTCAAATTTTAACCAATATTTATTTTTAAAACTACATTCATTGGTAGTTTCAGTTTTATTTAAGGCTTTGCTTTGTGCTTCACTGTGTGTAAATTCATTTTGCTGGCATGTTTTCTCATTATGTAAAACCTATTTTTTTAATACCTACCACACTCAGGGATGCCTGCAGGGAAAAGCTAAGCTGAGTGTGTGACTTGGTGTGGTTCTACTAGTTCTACGGCATATTATAAGTTGTGTCAACATACCCACATATTATCACTGATCACATATTATTCAATTGCTATTGAACATGCGCTACGATTTGTGTGGACACGTTAATTGGGGCCCAACCATTACTCCTCCAAGTTTGTTGTTTAAGGCTCTGCTTGATTTTTGAATGTTACGTGGCACACTACACTTGTAATTATACTGCTTTTATTTTTGCTACTATGCTGTTTCTATTATTACAATTAAACGGTTAGTTTGGGACTCAACTGGTCTCGCAGGAAAAAGCGGTGGGTCACAAAAGCAAGTTTGTGACTGTGTTTTCATTACACTACCCGGCACAAGTTTGTTGCTATGCAATGTGTCCATACCTGCAACACAAGCAATTTGACTTTAACTGTCACTAGGTCTTTTTGCAGTGGTAAATGCTGATTACTCACATCACAACACACAACAGAGATAACATGACCACCCACTGGCTCCGCCTGTGTTAATCATGTGGCCTTTGGCCTAGGTAATGTGCAAGAACTGTTGGCCAGTGTTTGGACGTTATCTCAGATTATTATCTCTGATGGTAACAATCTATAGCTCATAATCCCAGGAGTGTAACCTAAGCTCCTCAGCTGTTTCTGGTAACATCACTATAAAAATCATGCCACATGGTCACGAGTATCTCTGGCAGTTACTGTCATAAATGCGTTACTTTCAGGTCATCTGCACTGGCATGGTTAAGACCAGGACGTATGTTGTTGTTGCTATTTTTTCTGGAGGGTTTATGCTGAGGAAATGTTATAATATACAGGAGTTTGATGATTGCATTAGTATCTTTCCCTGTTTTTGTGTGTGATCCAGTGCTACAGTGACCTGCCCTGGGTGTTGCCCCACGTTCCTCTAAATGCATGTTGGGATACGCTAGGCTGACCCTGAACAGGGGTAAGTACGCAAACATATTCATGAATGCATGACTTCTGAGACACTTGCCAGCAGCAAAGCCTGCTACAGTCGAAAGGCCAAGAAATACATTTTTGTCTAAATGCATTCATATCACTTAACTTATTCAAAGAACTTGTGAAAAGAAACAGGAAATCGCTGTTAGTGTACATTTCAGCTGCCACAAGGTCTTTCATTGGAAGATCTCACGGAAGAAAAAGACACTGTGCCGCCACTGCCACAACTGACAGCTATTACACTGGCGCACTAACCACCGAAACATCTCGTGGAGCCACATGGACTGCATCTGTGTTTAAAATGTAATGCTGGGGATATAAACTAAAGCTGGTGTTAACAGAATGATCACAGTGTCTTCCTCTTTATCACACCTTAATGTTAACCCCTTTGTAAAACAAGCTCGGCAACTTTGATAAAACTGCAGATTTGCCCCGTCCTTTGTTTGTTGTTGAACTAGTTGCACGGTGGCGTTTCCTTTGTCATGTGGACAAACTATTAGTCATAGATCAACTGTCCATACACAATAAACATTTGAAGTAGTGGCAGTTTGGCATACGACTAATGGTTCTGCTTTATTGGAGGAGTCCATTTTGCAGTCTGTCCTCATCATGATCAATTACAGAGCGACTAAGACCAAGAGTATTGGAGAAAAAACAAAAACAGACATATGTTTAAACCCTACGATACAACTATGGGGTAAGATTTGTGTGTGTGTGTGAAACTGGATCTCAACCCATGTGATCACAATCATATTTGTATGTGTAAATGAATCTGTAAATGCACTTAGGATTTACAAATGCACACAGAGTTGGCGTGTGTGCACAACCAAATCTGCAAAAGTGTGCAATGATCTAGAAAAGAGAAGCCTTTCCCAGATCTAACTACTTTGGTGAGTTTCCTTGGCCTTTGCAGATGTGGCTTTGTCCATATCAACAAAGTGTGGAATGGCAAAGGAAGCGGCCATTTACATCTTACTTGTGCTTAAAAAAAAAGAAAAGACAAAGCTTAAACTTTCACAACGTCGCTGCAAAAGGATCCACAAATCTCTGTATGTGGTTGCAAATTATTTTATACCTTTTATACATATTTGTTAGCGCACACACAGATTAAGTTACACACGCACATACTGTACAAAAACAACAAAAAAAAAAAAAAAGAAAAAGAAAGAAACCAGCCCCATACGAAAATGTTTTTCAGTCTTGCAGTTGTACTGACTTGCACAAGACAGAGAGTTTTAGATGCTGTGGTAATAAAACCTTTGTTTTTATAAACCTGCAACACAAATAACTATGGTGTGGCCATTTTACAGTACATACCGATGAACCTTCAAAGAGGCTGTGCGTGATCTTAACATTCTGGCTGCTGTGAGTGTTTACTGGCATGAGGATTATTAAGGCTTCGTGAAGCAAAGATAAGAGCAGCGAGTTCACAGCACTCATTCTCCGTAAAAAAAAAAAAAAGATTTAAAAAGTTACTCTCTTTTATTTTCTTTTAACTATTCTTCCTTCGTACATTTTCTCCAACTCTCTTTAGACACTTTTCCCCCTTCGACGAGGCAGTGATCTCACCATGACTTGTAGAAAACCATATGGGTAGCAGGGTGAACTGAGGACACACATGCACCTTGGCAAACATACAACCTCGCTATTAGAATCCAGGATACATTTTTCACATCAGTTGAATGCCTGGGCCTGTGTGTGTGTGTGTGTGTGTGTGTGTGTGTGCATAAAGACAGAATACAAATGCATGTTTCTGTCAAGAGAAAAGTCTGCTGTTCACTGTGAAAAACTAATCACCAACTATTCATACCAATTAGAATTTTTGGTGCAAAAATCGAACAACTTTTGTTGTTTTTGTCAAATAACTTCTGGTTGAGTTTTGAACTGATATTTGGCTCTTACGGCGCAAAGAGCTGAACCTTTCAAAAGCAGCTCTGCAGATATTAAGAAGCATGAATCAATAGTCTGTGAGCAATTTTAGCAAAGGTAATGGAAACACACGGTCACACAAACACATGGTCTGGCCTGTGTTTGTACCGTATGTGGTGTATATGTATCAAATAACAATGGATTTAAATAACTATAAAACAACAACAACTGCCTGCTGCAAATAATGGATTTCACCTTACGTGACATTGTGAGAGTAATAAAAAAAAGATTTTGAAAATTTTATAATTAAAGACTCCATTAATTATTTTAGCACATTTGCATGGGGTTATTTTAAAAAAGGCACTACAGTTTAATCATGGGGCAAAGGTGTATGTAACTGTGTGATGTGGGTGGATGTATTTACCAATAGGTCCAAATTATATCAACTGTTAACTTAATACGACTTGATAAACTTTTATAACCCAAGTTTTATAACCAAAAACTTCCCTGACAACAGAACGCCACATTCACAAATTGTATTATGAAAGTCTGTTATACTTGCCGGGAGGGGAGATTACAAAACAAAAGTTTAAACCTGGAAAAAAATACTCTCCACATATTTTTGTCAGCTTTCCACACGATGAAGGTCAGTCGGTTTGAGTGAATTTTTGTTTCATTTTTCATTTTCTATTCTTTGCTAAAAGGGGAAGGTTTTTTTTTTAATTGACAAACTGGACTCTTATTCGGCCATCATTAAAGTCTTCAAATGAATCATAATTCAGTGGATAGTTGCAAAATAAAAAACTAAACTTTTTATGTTTACCCTGCAGTTAACTCATCAATAAATGAGATGCACTTTTTCTCCCGTTAAACAAAGTGTGTTCTTTTACATCAAATAACCATAACTCATTCTAACAGCATTTGTGTTGCAGAATGTGGCTAAAGGGGAAATTTTCCTTTTAAGTCAAATTTAATTTTGTGTATTTTTCCCAGAAATGAAAAATAACGATATGCCGTGAAGACAAGGATGTTAGGCGTGAAAAAGGTGCTTTGTGGATGGAGGGATCCAAGCCAGTTTAGCCAGGAGGCAGCTAGCCTGCCAAACATTTCGAGTTTTGAAAATGAAAAACTGCATATGCAATCCACCAAGGTAGGGTTGGCCACTGGCCCCTTCTTTCTTGCAATTTTACTATGATCTACATAAACAAAGAATATAGACAAGTGTTGTACATTTAGTGTCAAATTATTTGAGACTTCTGTGAATATTTAAAGGATAGAATGATCCAGGCCAGTTTAGCCAGGAGGCAGTTAGCCTAGTTATGAAAAACTACATGTGCAATCCACCAAGGTAGAGTTGGCTTGTAGCCCCTTAGTTTTTGATATTTTAGTATGATCTACATACACAAAGAATATAACTATGTATTATATCTTTAATGTCAAAGAATCTGAGACTTCTCTGAATATTTAAAGGCATGAGAGTCTTATTTAAGTTTGCCATGGTAACTGGAGACTGAAAGCCATATTAAATCTGCCGTAGCAATAAAACAGCAGTCTTTGCAATAAACACCAGGTGAGAAACTTCATGTATTCCTCTTAAATACAACCAAATCTTTAAGTGTCAAGTCTATCAAAGGCACACCGTCTGTAGAAGACTTGACATAAGACCAAACATTAAGGTGCGGTGGCACCTAAAAAACATTCTCAGTTGGCAATCACTTAAGGAAATATTCCACAAACGAGTATCGTGTAAGAACAAAAAAAAATCAGAGGCGGGAAAAAAAAAAAAACACACACAACACTGTGTGGGACAAAAAAAGGCCAAGCAGTTAACAAGCACTGTGACATTCTGGATGCATTCCACAAAGTAGCTCGTTATATTGATGGATCTCTACTGCATTCCCAAAATGGCTGCCAAATATGTTCAACTGGGGTAGACAAAGTGCCAAGGTGGACTCAAGTGCATGTTTTAAAAAGTATTTTGACATAAAGCAAAACAATTAAGTAACACTATCATTATAGCTTTACGCAAGAATCATTGTTATTTTATCATTATATCACTCTTTAGATTGCCACCAACTTTACACTTTATGTGACTTTACATTTTATCTACATACTGTATGTACATGTGAAAGTGAACAGCACTCTCGATCATGTACACTACACTGAAACACAACAGCCTTCTGTAATCTTGAGGAAATCCTGGTAACAGGCTGGTGGAGATGGTTGGATGGTGTTGGAATAACAAAAATTACACACACGCAAAAAAAAAAAAAAAAATCACACTGCGGAGGCATTTGGGAGGGTCTCTATCTACTGTATTTGGGCATTTGCTTTTACTGTGCTTAGAATTTTTTGGATTGCTGACCTGCCATCTGTGTGCATGTACAGTACATGATGATTGTTTTTTTTTTCTTCTCTTACAAAAAAAAAAACAGCCTCATATACAGTACATCAGTGCAGCATTTTCTTCTTCTTTTTTTTTTTACTAAAAGACTAAATCCGCTCAGAAACATTCACAATCTGAATACAGTGGACACAATGTGTCAATTTGCGGGTCAATAACAAAATGTTGAACATGAAGCGAGGGTGGGGAAGCTGCAGAGGACGAGTGAAAGATGGTGAAGCCAAAAGGAAAATTGGGATTGATTGCTGGGTGTGGTATTAACGAAACACCTCTCCTGCCTTGCCTTCATCTGTGAGTCTACAGTTTATCTGCTGGGTCTCCTTCATATCATAATGAGTTTCAGACATGGTCTTAAATATTCATTAGTCATGGGGGGGTTAGCCATGACACAGAAAGCGGGAAATGGATAGGGCTCAAACACTGAATATTAATGTACATGTGGAATATATATATATAAATATAAATACTAATCAGTAACTCTGGACTGCAAACACTTTTAGTGCTCATAATGGCTGTTTCTCTTTCAGTGGCTATACTGTACACCTCTGTGCTGATAGGAGAGTTTGAGAGTGCACTTACACACAAGTACACTCCAATTCATCACACAATGAAAATGTCCACACACAAAAATACAGGTGTTGGCTTTGCTTTCATTCCACTCTACACTTTCTACACTTCGATTTTTTTTATTTATTTTTTTTACCTCGCTATCCCTCATGCAGCCTGTCAATCAACAGGCCCACATATGCTACAATCTAGAGATTTCTACTAATTATTACATAATTACTGTATGTGCAGTTGGAAATTTCACACGGGGCTGCAGAACTCTGATCTGATCTTCAAGTGCGTTCATTCAGAAAACAAATGATCCAGTGCAGCCATCAGTAAGTTACATAACCAAGCCTATATGCAGTTGCATTGCAGCCCACTTACGGTGTAGATATATATTATGAATGGAGGCGAGGGACGGAAATGATCGCAACAAAAGTGGGCAAAAAAGGTGGGGTGAACGCAGCATTTAGTGGTGAAACACACAAACACAACAGACAGGTGGACATCCACAAAACCGTGTGCGCGCTGGAAGCGCCGGCGCCGGTGCGCTCTCTCGTGCAGCTGTGCTCACCTGCATGTGTCAAACCCGGGACACGGCTCTCGTGCTTTTTTAGGCCACATGCGGCTTCAGCTTCTTGAGTGATCGCACCATAACCAACCCCTGGCATTGACGCAAATGTGACTATATCTTCTTGCGCACAACTTCTGTTTTCTATGTCATATTAATCAAATGCACACGGTGTTGTGGTTGTTGTAGAAACTATGAGTGGCGCTTTTAATGGACACAAGAACATGCTGCACTCTCTTTATCTGACAAAGCCAAGCGCTTTGGGACAACATCTGGTTGCCACACACACACACACACACACACACACACATACAGACGCACATACACACACACGCGCGCGCGCGCACACACACACACGCTGTCTCTGCCCCTTTCTCAGTTAAAAACACGCGCACGGAGAGATGGAGCGCCAAAGACATGTTGCTCCGGCTAAACTCCCCCATGGCCCTTTAAGTGAATTTTGAGGAGTCACTGCTCCATTTATTTTTATTGCGCCAACACTGAGCATATACTTTAGTCATATTTGAACTTTATTCAGACTGAGGCACCTCTACGTTGCGACCTAATAAGGGACATAAAAAAAATAAATCACGAGTGGCCCATGAATATTTTGCAACAAAATGTCTCAGAGGACGCGCAGGAAGCGTCTAATGCAACTTTAATTACAACACAACATGGCCCCGTGCTTATCTAGGCCACCCTTTATGTCGTAAACATTTTCCTCATATTGTAAAAAAAAAAAAATCTGATTTGCGACATTTAAAGTGACCATTCATTTTTTTGGGGGGAGAAACATGGCACCAAAATCCAGACCCAGAGTCCCAGTGGAGCTCGATCTGATTTTGTCTCAGAAACTGAACCTGGGCAGTATTTTTTTTACCCTCAGACACAATAGCCATCCATGCAGCCTCCCCTCCGCCTGCCCCACACATCTTAATGTAACCCCATCCCATAAATGCCACACCGTATTGATATTAATTCATAAAAAATGGGCCAGACATCTGTCTGAGCGGAGCCTGGAAGAGCCGCTGCTCTGCCACACATTTCACACCATCTTTACACCAAGTTCAACGCACCGAAATGTTTTGAAATAGATAGTGAAAGTAGTGGATAAGAGCAATAAGGAAACGCGTTTCCCCCTTGATTCAAATAGCTGTGACCTAAAAGCCAAATGCGCACGTCGGCTGCCGCCACAGTTGTTCCGGGCGCATACAGTCAGTGTGTTAAATGTGAGCCTGCGAGCATCGCGGAGGCTTTGGCTGATTGAACCAGAGCCGTGAACACACTTGGACCAGATATTGTTCTCAAGTGTCCTCCCCGCCTGCCTGCCAGGCTCACGGACACACACGAAAGTAAAGGGCTAAAGGTAAAAGGGGGCATGTATGGAGAATAATGGCAGATGGTAAACTTGCGTCATGCCAGGGCAGAGCGGGGTTTTTTTTTTGTACTCGATTCTAAACGGACAACAAAACAACAAAAAAAAAAAACCCAAAACCGGGCAGCCAAAAAAAAGTGAGCCACTGTGACATAAGAGGACTCAGTCTATTTCATTTAAGCACCGGCGTCCCATTTAGAAATCCAGCAAAAGAACAAGTTTGCGGTTATGTTGCAGCGACAGAGACGAAGATTTAGTTGGTGTTAAAGCTGAAGCCACAACTACATGGATGTCAGTGGCATTTCATGCATCTCACCCTGAAGTCAACGAGCACGTTTCTGTCCCTCACACACGTGAATGTCCTCTTATTTCTCCGCTTTAATAACAACATTATAGCCACTCTTACACAAACCCACCCCCTTATTTCCCCTTTTACTTTTCTCAATTTCTCTTACCTGCACTTCGAAGCGCGTTTCCAAAAAGTGGCGACAGCGTTTTCCGCGGCTCCCCTCGCTTTCCCCCGACGAAGAGCGTATAGGTTTTATTATTATTTATTATAATTTGGATATTATTATTTTTCTTTAATAATAATATGCTCCTTTACTTTGTTTCATTTCTCACTTCCATCTTCTTTTCATCTCATCAATAAACACACGCTGCAGCCTACCTTCATAGAGCAGCTCGGTTCAAGTGTGCCCTCCCATTTTTTAACTATACATCGAGTACTTTGAGGGGTGGAGGTGGTGGTGGTGGTGGTGGAGGACAGGGAGGAGGGGAGAGAGGAGAGAGATAGGGTAAGGGTGGTTATAGAGGTGGAGGGGAGGAGGAGGAGGAGGAGGGGGGGGCACACATGCGGGCACGCCTTTCCACTTAAAGCTGCTATTGGAAGAAGCGGTGCCACTGTCTTGGGTTGGAGCAGGAATCCGTCAACATGATCAGTGCCCCAGTCGCAGAGAGCGCAGCAGCAGCAGCAGCAGCAGCAGCAGCACTGCTCTATGGCTCTATGGCTCTATGGAAGTAGTGGGAGTTATAGTAATAGTAATAGTAGTTGTAGTAGTAGTAGTCTTCCTCCTACTAGTGGTGTTTAAATGTGCTCCTTGCCGAGCAGCAGCAGCAGCAGCACTTTGACACATAAAGACGCACCCACACTTCACCCGTGAATCGCACCTTTTGGGGGTGGGGTTTGATTATGTATAACTGCCAGCGTGCAGGCAGCAGTTCAACACATTAGCGTTCACAAATGTGAATGAACTCTCAAATCTAATGCCCAGTCTGGATCAGAAGGGACGGGAGAGGGAGGGGGAGGGGGAAGGGGGGGGGATTGTCAGTTATGTGTCCATCACGCGTCTGAACTTTACATTGGACGCCGCCTCTGCCAGTACAGTAAAGCAGCTGCGCCGCGGCTTCCCATTGGATGGCGCCGCTGTCAATCACCGCCGCCACCAACAAGCTAGATTGTCTGCCGTGTCTTCTACTTTCTACGCATTTCTATTTTCTCATTTATTTATTTTTTAACGTCCCGAGCTGACCTCGAGTTTGCGAGCGGGGGGAAAGACTCGGTGTGGGTTCAGGCGGCCAATCAGATTAGGTAGAGCGATCGCTTTTTTTCCTCTTGTTGTTGTTGATTTTTTTACTCATTATACACATACATTGTGGCTGGCACAGAATAAAGCAGGAATGGGTCATGTGAGATGACACCCCACCACCACACACACACACACACACACCCCCTCATCTCCCCTTCCTCTCCCCCAGCACCCACCGCCTTGATGCCCCCTCCCTGTCTAGACAGTGACAGGTGTGTGCGTGAGTGCGTACACGCGTGTCTGTACTTCAGATGAGAATAATGAACCACGCGGAGGGTTAGTGTCTCGAACAGACACTTTCAATAAAATATTCATGTGTGACTCTTGTGCAGAAGAGAGGCTGTTGAGCGCGAGCTGCGGTTTGCGTCTTGAAAACACAGAGGTCAACTGAGGTTACGCACGACCAGAAAAACCCTCCTGCTTCCCCCACGAGCTGCGTAAAAACGCGCGCGTAAACGGCGTGGAGAAACTACACTTAAGGAGCTGTGCACTCTTGAACTTTGCTTCCACAGCCCCGCAGCGGTGTAAGCTTCACACAACCGCCATCTCTCTCTCTCTCTCTCCCTCCCCGGCTCCGAACGGATATTGTTGTGCGAGCACCGTGGTGTGGTGAGCAGCCATGGAGCCGCTCGGCTGCCTGTGCGCGCCATCTGCAGGGCTGAAGCTGTGGATTAAACACGGCGGGTTCAACGGAGGACACCCTTCCGTCACTGATTTGACCTACATTAACCAGGAACACCGTAGGAACAGCGCTTGCGGCCTGCATGCGTCGCTCTGCGTGTATGAAAAGCGCTTTTAGTATTTATTTAAACTCACCATTGTGTCATTTTAGGATCATGTCTTCCCGGAACACTCTATTTTTTGTGTTTTAGAGACTTAAATTGATAAATAATCGCACTTGCAGGACTAACATGTTATTTTAGTGGTGAGGGCTGATGGTAATGTTGAACTGGATAGGCCTTACACACACACACACACACACATATATTTATATATATATATATATGGATCATATATATATACACACAAAACACGTGTGTTCTGTCGATGTTTTTTCATAAATGTGACTATATATATATTTCTGGTGGTGTACTAGAGAAAAGCACAGAGGGTGTGTGAGTGTGTGAGTGTGTGTACTAGTACTGCAATGATTATTAATCCATTACTAAATAAATCGCCACCTGTTTTGATAATCAATTAATGTTTAAGTGTGTGTTTTTTTAAAAAACAAGCTATCCTGGGTCTCAGCTTCTTATATGTTAATATTGGCAGGTCTATTTGCTCCATATAACAAAGAAATCATTAAAGCTGAATCATTTTGGTTTTTGGACAAACTGAGACATTTGAGAACGTTATCATTTGGAGTTTTGGGAAACACTGAACAACATTTTGAACATTAAATGGACCAAACAACTCACCGATTAATTCAGAAAATAATCTGTGATGAAAATAATGATTAGTCTCTCCCTCCCTCCCTCTCTCTCTCAGACAGACAGACAGACACACACACACACACACACACACACCTTTTTTTTTAATTTTGCTTCTTTATATCAACAAACTGAATACATGTTTGTGGATGCAACAAAGCATTTCAGAAAATCCATCAATTTTTGCAAACTGATTTACTTTACAAAATCAGACCTGAAAAGGCTCAGAAAAAAAGGGATCAGACCTGAACATTGGCTGGAAACAGACAACAGTCAGCACTGCAGTCCTTAACCTTTTTTTCTATTTGAAAATGTGAAAATCTCTAAATGTTTCATTCAGCATGAAGTGACACCAAATGATAGAGCACTAAACATGTTGCTATATTAAAAAAATGCATGCCGATTGTCACATTTGACCACTATAGTCATATGACTGACAAATTCTTTTTTAAATTACTCACTGGTATTTCAGTAGGACAAAATATTTTTAATTAAATTTTAATTAATTTGACCTTTATTACACACAGTTACAGTCAATTGAAATTTTTATTTATTTTTTTTTAAAAAACAGTCATCATTAAACTGGTATTTTATACAGAAACTGAATTGTTGCCACAACTGAATGCCCCATGTTGTAACGCAAGAACATCATGCTGTAGCTTAATTTCTCATTGGCAGGTCGAGTCTTGTCCCAACCAGCTTTGACTATAACAAACAGAGGGCAATATTACAGCTCTATCTATCTATCTATTCTATCTGTTCTATCTATCTATCTCACCTCATCTGATGGTCAGGAGGAGGTGACTGACTTACATTCATTTCAATGATAATGTCAGTGATAACATTGGTTCCTTTCCCCATTTCCAAATAAATCATTTCAGCCTCTGTGTATAAGCCTACTCAGGTCTTGTCCTTGTCTGTTTTAATAGATCCCATGAAGTCAACGGCCAACAGGTTATTCATTTTACAGACAGTCCAGACAACTCATTATAGTTTGGATAGCTACTAACAATGTTTGAGGTGGTTTGGGGTAATTGGAATTAGTTTTCTTTCAATTTGCAGTGCAATTAAAATGTTATTTCTGTTCAGAACTGCACCTTTCTGAGCACACTTTGTTTTAAGCCCACACTTTAGAAACCTGTTAATGTGCGTGAAGGAGCATTAAGCTTCTCTCAGGATTGGCTCTATTTATTCTTTTTCATAATTGTCCTCAAGGTGATGTACAGCGTTAGCAAGCTCTAAGTGTTGTGCTCCAACATATCGGAACGCATGAATGCTGAAATGATATAGTTATGACACCATTTCTGGTGGATCATAGAAGCATCTTCCCTTCTAAATAAAAGTATGCTGTGACCAATTGTACCGATATCGATAAAACTGCAGCTCCAGTGATTTGGATATTACACATGATCATGTTCAATTTAACCCATATATAACACATCAAGCTGCTAAACATATCACGTCATGTGGACTGTATATATACTCAAGGTACAGATGTGTCAGCTGCTTTGTTAATGCAAATATCTTAACATGGTCAAGAGGACTCTGAGCATCGTAATGATTAAGAAAGGTGATTTAACTTACTTTGGATATGGCATCATTTTTGGTGCCAGACGGGCTGGTCCGAGTATTTCAGAAACTTCTGATCTGCATTGATTTGTACAAGCAGTTCTAGGGTTTACAGAGAATGGCCTTCAAAAGAGAAAATATCTAGTGTGTGGCAGTTATTTGGGAAAATTCACTCAATGATCCCAGAGGTCAAAGGAGAACGACCAGGTTGGGGAAAAAAAGGGAACAGTAACTACAATAAACAAAGACGGCAGATGAGCAGAAGACAACATTGGTTGCCACTCCTGCCACTGTAATAGCTGGTGTAAGTGGCTGATGAGTGCATGTGCCCAGACAGCTCTATATTTGGTCATCCCATGACTTTACGCAGTATGTGCTGTATACAAAACCCTCATTTACAAGACTTCACTTTGCCTTATATGTGTGCAGCACAGCATGGTTCTCATGCATTCTTTACTTAAATAGGCCTCCGCGCTTATTAAGTCGGTCAGCGAGGTCACTACACTCTCCACCGCGCGCTTTCCACAACAACACCACAGTCCATGAGTCTCCTCTATCTTGAAGATAATTCAGAATAAACGTGTATACATTTATACAGCGTAAATCCATATGAAGCCACTACCCATCCGTGAATCTAGTGAATCTAAAGCGCGCACACACACACACACACACACACCCTCAGTACCCAGCTGGAGTATGTCATTTAAATGGTATGATGACTCAAAATATTTCACTTGTTGATGTTTGTTATTATACCGTTTACTTTTAATTGTCTCTCTCACACACACACACGCACACATTTGCCTTTTTCACACCCTGATTAATCTTGTACAGCGTGTACCAGAGCATATCTCAAGGAAGGGAAAAAAAAAACAAAAAAAAAACACATGTTGTGGTGATCTGGGAGGCAGCCAACAGCCACCAACAGTGCCATCTTTCTACTCCCTCATACTTCGCATATTTTCATGCCATTAGTGAACAACAGCAATGAGAACAACTTTGTCTTCTTCCTTGTAACATTTCACATATTTCAGAGATAAAATGAATGCCCGTTAAACCTTAAAAGTGCTAACAAGCTGCCCAAAGTGCTCATTGTTAGTTTGCAATACTCTTCGCTCGTCTTCAAAACTGCAAATGAACAGCTGACAAGTACAGACAACAATGTTGTGCTTTGTGAGCTGTTCTTCTCTTCCTCTCTTTTTTAGTTGTTCTTTGTCAATTACTGGGCACCGAAATAACTTTTTTGTGGCTACGCAGTATCACAGTGACAACATTAGTGTTACATGTTTCACTGACGCTCACAAACATGCTCACACGTGACAGAAAACGAGACTCTTCACACTCCTTTGTGTTGGGACTCCTTTCTTTTTTTACCTAGGTGTTGTTACACACTGGAGAAGCCGTAACGTATTTTATTCGGGTCGTGTTGCGTACATGAGGTGAGATCCTGTTCTTCACGGAATGGCACCAACTGTTTCCTGAGTCACACACCGTTTGAGGTAAAAAAGAAAAAGGAAACAAGGATATGTAAAATTAGTAACTTGTTCAGCCGGTTGAACTCTTTCCTGGTTTAATAAAAAACCTTAAGCAAGGCACGCTGAAGAAAGACGACAAATGTATCCACTGCAAGTGGAACAACTATAAATATTGAAAATACACAGACATTTTAGGATTGAACCAGCAAAATATCTCAAGCTGGTAAAATGTTGACCGTGACAGTTCAACGGAAAAAACACATGCTTGTACTTGTCCCTTTTAGAAAGACAGCGGAGGAACCATAAATGAGTTATCACGATGCTGTCTTTTTGGGAACGTGGTCCAAGAGATATAAATGATTAATGGGCTTCTTCACTTGTCTTTCAGCTCACAAGGGCTTGTGTCTTTGTCAGCCTTGTAGCTGAGACAGAAAATACCATGCCACTGGTCTCCACAGATTTTTCCTCAGGACTCTCTGCCTTGTGATTCACATTTCACCCATAGCTTCTGTTTGCCACAAGCACCAAAATATCACGTTAGAATACCAATTGCATTGTGAGGACTATGAATGTATTATACTGAAAATAAATTCTCTCCCCTGATTATAATTAGGAGTTTATCAATAGTCAAACACAGTTTGTTGTTTAAGTGTTTTAAATTGCCTGGAGACGGAGCACATTTCCCTAATTTTTAATCAGTTAAAACAATATTTCATCATGTTAGGAGCTTTATTCCTTCATGTAAATTGTATGTAGGGATGAGCCAATATACTCAATGTCAATTTTGGTCCGATACTAGTCAAAACTGGATTGGATAGTGGAAAAGGTGGAGTGTGAAATCTAAATATCACATTAATACTTGACTAAACACAGACTGTATAAAGTAAATACAAAGCAGCAACAGCATTTTGAGTCACGTTGTAAGCTGTTAAGTTCTTCTTTGTGGGAGCAGAATATCTGTTACACAGTTGTGACATTATGTTTTTGAAGTGGCTTGTTATGGCAAGGTGGTGATGCATCAGCACAAATGTGTTATCAAAAGCTTGGCAGATTAAAATGACTGTAGCCAACTGATATTGTTATCAGCAGAAACCCGAGGTTGTGTATCGGTATCCGACACAAAAAAAGGAGTGGTACTGAGCCATGAGCAGTTACGTGCAATGTTAATATTTATGTTAACCGCCTGTTCTTGTTAAGATGATTTCCTGTTCAAAAATCAGAGCGGGATGCATAGAACTTTCCATAGAAGACACGATGTGAGTCATCATGGTTACACCCTGATAGTGACACATACCCTGGCTGGGCAGGGCTGCAGTACAGGCTCCTCCATTGGCCATGGGAGGCTCATAAGCTCAAGATGGCTGTCTTTCAAGTGAGTAAATCAAACATTTCGGAGCAAATTTTGTCCTCCCTATAGACACACAAACGCTCATCCTTCAACTGCTCTGTCTGATGCGTGGCCAAGACTTTGAATGACCGTTCAGGTGACCGTCTGAAAGTCAAAGCTGTGGTGGCAGGTGGTAGAAAGCACGAGGCACGGTGGAGCAAACCAAAGCTCTGACTTAAACTTCTCATTGTTGTTTTTTTTTTTTGCTTTTAAACCGAGAGGAAGACTATTTTTTTAGTCCGTACACACTCAATGTTTTAAATGGACATTTGAATGTTGCATTTATTTCTGGCCTCATTCACTGAGCACAATAGTGACCCCTCGTGGCTAACATTGGTAACACCATCTAGCTAGCCTCAATATCAGTCATGCTAAGGTCCTGATGGTATAATAATCCTGCTCAGCATTAAGGGACTCAAGTGTGTTATAACTCACTTGCCTCCCCATTAATACTTTAAGCCCTATTCTCTTTTAAGATTCAGATGACTTAAAGTGGCACCTCCTACAGCCTGAGCTACACTGGCATGTGTGACATTACAGCATGTTGAGTAACAAGCAGACAGACACACTACAATTAAAACGAAAAAAATCCAATCCTTTTCTCTGTCGTATGTGTCATGTTTCTGATATTCTTACAATCGCTTTCAATTTTTAATGACTTTCAGACTGCAGCCCTGGTAGCTTCCATCTGTCATCAGCAGGAAACTGTATACACCCCCCCATAAAACATCCCCACCATCCCTGAAAAGGCAATGCCAAATGAGGTGGTTGTATTTGTTTTTAGTGGCAGTGCTCAGACATCTGGAAAATCACAGGTGTTGTGAATATGTATGCACTCCGTGTATCCGTGTCTGTCCTGACAGTGCAACAGTGAGGATTACGTACAGTAGCAGAGGCTGTAAACTCAAGTCAAAGCAGCCATCGTTTATTTTATTATTCATGCTGGTGCTTTTCCTGCTGTGACATTTCTCCGTGTCTGCTGCGTGGAAGCTTCCTCATTGATATTCCAATTCACCAGGATGTGACGCCACGATCACATTCCATGCGACGCCTGTCCAAACATGTGGTGTTGACAATATGAGAAACAGGTTTTTAAGGTTAAACTGACCATTAATCAGCTGCATGTAATTATACTGTGTCAACATCCGGTAGATAACCTGTGGTACAAAAACTACCCAGGAGATGGCGTTCTAATCCAACTAATAATGCAAGAGGGTGTCTTCTCCACCACAGCATGTTGGGCAACTACTTCAATTATTACATCACTGAGTATCAACATTGATCTAATTACAGACAAAGAATGACTTCAGACATCACATTTTCATTATGAAATGGAAATTAAATTAATGAAGTACTTCAATTCTTCTTTGTTCTCTCCTTTTTTCCCCCCAAAAACTCTCAGAGTAAAAGGCCCCTGTGGTGGCCCCTACATTTTAAATCAAGAATACATGAAGTAGTTCCTTGCAGCTGCAGTTGCTTTAATTCATTTCTAATTGTATTGCTGCCGTATTTGATGTCCTTCAGCTGTATTATTTGTAGTGGGCCATTTGCAGCGCAGGCATTTTGACATGTTTTAGCAGGAACAGTACAGGTGTTACTGATCACATTAACACTGGCTCGGTCCACTTCATGTAAATCAAGACAAAGTCTACCAGTGGATTACTTACACCAGCTATTTCTTCTGTGCTGTGACCTGCCAAAATGGCTGCTGTACAAAGGGCCCATTACTGTTTTCTGAAGTTATTAGCTGCATGTCACATTGCACAAATGACCTTGTCACTGCCTAGCCTCACTTGTAAAACAGATTTTTAATTTCAATGAAAAAAGGTTAGATCATCATAAAAAAAAAAGAAAAAAAGACTGTACCGTGTCAAAAGTATTTAGTTTTCAAAAGTTAGCAAATATGCCACAGAGGAGCAACTCCAAAGCAGTTTTTATCATATCACATCATTTCACTTTTATGGATTTCATTAAAGCTTTCAGACTGTCCACCTCAACACAAATACATCAGTTGTCCTCACAAGGTCATTTCATTCCAGCCACATTTCCTTTGCCAAATCTAGTGTATATGTTCTCAATTATCATGCATTAACAATACAAGCTTTAGACTCCGACCACCACCTCTGTTTCTCAGGCGGATCTACCAGGACAATGAGTGCCAGCTACATCATTACATGCTGTAGTGGACAAGTGAATGCATTAACAGCACCGGAATTCCCTTGCTGCTTATTAAATAGTAGGCTGTGGGTTGGTGGGAATAAGTGGCCAGGAAAGATTGCCGCAAGCCCCAGAAAGCAAGGCCAGTGTCAGTGAGGGAAGTATCTTCTTCACAGCGTCTCTGGGTTTGCTTCATCACTGTGCCAAATGCCATCTCACCCAGCTGTCAGCGAAGCAGGCAGCATGCACTGACAAGTGGAAGTGAGCTGGCTAATTATACAGTACTGAGGTCTGTTTACTGAGCAGGCTGCAAATGGCGAAGAAATGTGTTATTGTTTTGTTTTGGGGTGGCCATGGGTCGTGGGTACGGGGGGGGGGTCATCTTCCAACTGAAAGGTCGACGGTTCAATCCCCAAGATATGTGACCCCAAGTTGCTCCCAGCAAGCTGTGCCAGCAGCTTATGAATGGGTGACGTGTGACAAGAGGAGGAAGAACAAGGCGCTACCGCAACATTGCAGATTTTATTATTTATTATTATTATTATATAGACTACGACACACTTCTCTGTATAACATTGTTCTGCTTCCATTAGCTTCCATGACTCTACTACTGACTCTAAACCCAATGTAAATTGCTATTACTTATCATATGACAGCTGGTGAATGTAGCCAACGTTAGGCATCTAGACGATGTGACTGAGTTTAGTTGAGTCAACGCATTCTCTTTTACAGTGCGTCGCACTCATCAACTGCACAAATTATAGTTTACTTGACTGGGACGCCACAGTGACATAGTGGCAGAGCACACAGGAACCGAGCTAGCAGCCTCCAAATTCTCCTTCCCAACATTGCCCTTACACAACACCGGGAAAGTGACATTTCCACGAGCGAGTGTGCAGACACCTGTGGGCGTCTTGTGTACTTGACAACCTAGAAATGGTCTCTCGGGTTTTATGGCAGCTAAGAGAGAAATTGTTTTTGCTAGACAGAAGCCAGAAGGCTCAGTAATATTTATATTGAAACATAATACTGAGGGCAATTCTTTATGCAGTTACTGCCTGTATCCCCCTCACTGAAAACATATATGAGTTATTCCCGATTACATCCTTTGATCATTTGAATTACAGTGAGTATGAAGTGGTATTACAATCAATCGATCTTTATTCATGTGGCACTTTTAGTACGTACAAAACGCGACACAGAGTGCTTTACGGAAAAAAAAAACACAACACCAAACGCGCCATACAATCACACCGTTACCCACTCAGACACATTCACACACCTCGAGAGGTACAACAGACAAGCTGAGGAAACTCACAGGTATCTCCTCAGATGTAGTGATCTAAAAATCAGATCAAATAAATGATTATTAATCAATTAATCAATTAATGAAAATAGATACTAATAACAAAATAAATCAATAAATATACTAAACAAAAAATAAATAGGAACTCAATTAAAAAAGTTGGTGTTGATTCTCCTCTTAAAAGTGCCTTGATTATCATGATAGAAACATAAAGTTTAAGCTTGTTTAAGCTAAATCTGGCCACATTTAAGCAGCAGCCCCATGATGAGGATGTTCTGCTTGGGTTTAGCCTGTTTAGATGACCAGCTCCTGTCCTTGGCCTACTTTTTAGTCAGAGGCAAAGCAGAGAGCCAAAAGACTATAGTCTTTAAGCAAAGCAGCACATGAGGATGGAGACAACATATTTGTGGGTGAGTGCTTTTCAAGACTCAGACAGGATTGCTATAGAAGGAGTTCTGTGAATGTACTTCACTGGAGATGCCTCAGTATTCAAGCGGGTCCACAGGGACATACTTTCTTTCTTCTGCAATGATATACTGTACATGTATTTGTGTAAGTGCATGTGCGTGTTGAGTATGTCTGGGTGTCGTAGGGGACATGAAGGGTTTCTGCGCTTGATGATATATATATATATATATATATATATATATATACTGTTGTTCTACTTTGTTCATTATGTGCAACAAAACATCAACTTTCTGGCAAAGGAGACGGGAAATGTGCAGAGCTGCTGGTTGACTTGAGAGAAAATGATATCATCTTGTATACAGGGCAGCCATATTAGGATCACAATCTGAAAGGAAATGCATGCATATACATTCAACTCTCATTCATATGCACAGAAGCCTTCATTCTTGCTCTCTGAATGTAAACAGATGTAGGAACTGGACGTCACACACACACACTCATTAATTCATAAACCATGTGTAATTGATTTCTGAAAGGTTTTATGGTGCATACACATATTTGTGCTTTGTTTTGCCTCTGAATGTAAAAGATATATCAGTTTGTGTGTTTAGTTGTGGAGATACACTCACTGGTCATTTTATTAGGTACAAATAATAACATACGGTGTGGCACCTGGTGTGTTCTCCTGCTGCTGCAGCGTGTTGTGTCTCCAGAGATGGTCTTCTGCATGCCCTGGTTGTGACAAGTGGTTATTTGAAAACTGATGCCTTTCTATTATCTCAAACAATCCAATTCACCTCTGACCTCTGCATCAATAAGGTATTATTGCCCTCAGAACCGCAGCTCACTGGATATTTCCTCTTTTTTGGACTATTCTCTGACAACCCTAGAGATAGAGGTAGTATGTGAAAATCCCAGTAGATTCTGAAATACCCAGACCAGACCAGACCAGACCAGATCAGACCAGACCAGATCAGACTGTCTTGCACAAACAAGTATGCCGCTTTCAAAATCCCTGAAATCAGTTTTCTTGCTCAGTCTGACGCTCAGTTTGAACTTGAATCGGTTTGACCATGTCTGCTGCCATGTGACTGGCTGATTATTTATCTGCATTAACAAGAGGTTGGATTGATGTTCAAGTGGTTAGTAAAAATATTAATATCGATAATAAATCGACTGACAATACATTGAAATGACAGGTACAAAATATTAACAAAGCTTTTGCAGACCACACCATCCTTTAAGGGTCCAGCGTGTAAGAATCTGATGATCAGAATACAGAATATAACTCTCTTCACTCCTCCACTCTCCCAGAATGACCCTTGCCTAAAGTACATACGACAAGCGTTTTAATTTTCAAATAATTATATGCTTAAAAAACTTGCTAATCAGTATTATATTCCATTTCTCTCAATAGGCCATAATACACTCCAGACACAAGTGATGAAGACAAAGTTAGGAGTTTACAGTCCTTCAACTGTTCTGTGACAAAATACTGTCAAGGACGACACAATGAGGGAATGTTTTACTAAAAAGGAGAACGTTTGGAAAGAATCCACGTTATTTAATTCCCTTTAATCGACTACTGGAGGATTCCTGTTCAGGCCTGTCTGTGTCCACAGTGCATGTCCTCCTTATGTGTGCATGGTGCGCTCGAAACTGACCATAGGTGTGAATGTGAGAGTGAATGGCGGTTTGTCTCTGAATGAATGAATGAATGACAATACCGGGGCATCATATTCATCAGAAATGAACCGCATTATTATACTGACTGAGAACATGGCATGCGTTTCAGCGTCACTTCCATTGGAAGGAAGATTTTTAAAAAAATAGCTGTTTCATATGAAGACATCTTTAATGTGCACATATCCATGAACAAATTGGTAAATAATTGTACATTTTCCCTCTTTTGTTTTAGCTGGTGTTCAGAAAAAGTAACCAACTGAGAGGCAACACTCTGTATTGCCTGATACAGCCTTGATAAAACCTTTCAGGTGTGACCTACAGACAATTAGATCGCAAGTCATCATTTTCAAACTGTTCTCAGATGCTCATTTCATGCTTCAGACAAAAGTGCAATTTTCATGGAGGCAAAGCTAAAAATACACCGTGTGAAGTGTTTGAAAGTACAAGATATTCCCACTCTAACGACTGACTTCCGTCCAGATAAACATCACCTGTTCTTATTAGTGGACATTATTGTCTCTCTCTTATAATTGAAGACAGACAAAATGATCAGTCTTTTTTGGGGGGGAGAACCCTTCAGTCTTTAACTGTATAATAAATAGAGTTGTTAGAAGGAATCAAAGGGTAATGGGAGTTATTAAATGTTATACGATGATGGTGAAATATTGCTGTACTTACTTCTCCTCCAGCCTCTGCTGGATATCTCATTAAACTATACAGTCACATTAAGCTGCTGTCTAGCGTCTAACAAGTTTGTAGTTAATTATCAGAAAGACGTATAAAAAAAGAGAAATCTAGTCACATGCAGACTAAGTATGGAGTACAGCAGAAGTGGAACAGGATGACCAGTCCCTGCCTTTAATTACAGAGCTCGACATTTGTGAAAGCACGACTGTGAGTGCATTTACAACAGTGGCCATCTGTGGGTCTAAGTGTCTGTGGTTGTTGTGCTGCACTGTACATCTTGATGAAAGCCTCTACTCTTCACCACGGGGGGAATAAATGTGTGTTCATCATGCAGAATTGCTTTATTGCTGCACCATTGCTCCGGCATTGTGGGGAACCGTGAAGTGGCGATGAGGCGGGGTGAGGGGTGGATTTGTACAATTATAGAACAGATGATGCAAAGACAGTGAGGGACACATTCCCCCTTACACAAGCCTGAGTGGTACAGTCCACAGTCTTAAAGGCAGAGTGTACAGAGCTAGATTTTTTATTCAAGTGTGTTAACTTTGCGAAATAATACTAGAAATGATTTTTACTGTCAATGTTTTGGGAGTTTCTTAAGTCACGTGGTTATTAAACTAATATTTGCTAATATTCAGTATAATGCACTTGATAATGAGACCTGGCTGTCCTTCATGGTTACTCAATTTAAAATAAATGGACAAGCGCACACATGCACAAACACGCCTACACGCCTACACGCAACGACAAATACAGACTCTCATGCCCATGTGTGTAAATCCAATGCAGAATTCCTCACTTGGCCCTCAGCACTACAACAGCGGCTGTATGACAACAACAAGCCTCTCTATTGCCATGGCAACAACTGCACCATTGCTAAGGCAACAGCTGCAGAGAGCTACAACAAGCGGAAAAATTATCAATCTCATTACTTTGTGTGGTTTATGTAAAATCACATTTCTATCCCTGTGTTTTCTAATTTCATTGGGGGTGTTGTTAAAGTCGTCATCGCTGTGCTTTTTTCGTGATGCATATGTAATTCACACTCTCCTCCTTAACACATTTTCTTTCGGTCTAATTCCTTCTGTCTTCACACACACACACACACACACACACACACACACACACACACATGCACACACTAAACCACTCTCCCTCTCCTGCTCTCTCCTTCACTGTCCCCTCCCTCAGTACTTCCTCTCATCCTCTGCCGTTTTGCTGTCTTATTCTCTTTGTCTTTTTTCATTTTCATTCTACACTGTGAACCCCCCTCTTTTCTTTTTTTTATTCCTGCTACCTCTGTTGTCCATCTTCATCCTCCATCTCTTTTCATATTCACCCCATCATTTCTCTGTCTTATCCACTGTTTCACCTGTGCCTACGGAAACCCCCCCGATATACTCTCACCTTCTCTTTTCTCTGCTCTTTTGCTATCTCAAGACCACCCTCTCCACTCCTCTCTCTTTTCTTTGCTCACTCTCTCTGTTTCCCTGTGGCCCTCCCCCTCCCTTTTCATGTTTCCCCCTCCCTCCATCCTCTCTTTCCCTCGCTGGTTCAGTTAGTCAAAGAAGAGATTCACGGAAGGAGAGAAAAGGGGGGAAAGGCAGGACGAGAGTGAGAGTGCAGGAGTGGGGCAGGCTGGGGAGTGGGGTGTGGGGTCTCAGCCCTCTGTTGTGGGGGGTTGGGGGGGTTGAGATACACCCCAGCATTTTGTTTTAAGTACCATGGACTGCCTCTGCATTGTGACTACAAAGGTAAGCCTGTCTGATGTTCATTACTCTGGCTTTCGATGTGTGTGTGTGTGTGTGTGAGTGTAAGAGTGAAAGGTGGCATAACGAGGCATGTGTCATTTAAAAAGTACACCATCTCGATGTCACTTCTTCTTGAAGACACACACATGCTGCTATGATATGCTGTGGATTTGTATATCTCAGAAACATGTCAGGGTAAGCTGAGCCACCTGAGTGGTGTATGTAGACAGAACACTCTTTGATATCTCCCCCTCTCTCCCACTCTCTCTGCATCTCCTACTCTACTGTCATGCCTTGTGAGTGTATAAACAGGGGCTGGCTGACCTGCGTGGATATGGTGTAAAGCGGGAGAGAGCTGACGCTTGGACTGCCAGTGCAGGGCTTTGTGTCACGCCGGAGCTGCAGAATATGTCAAGAAGAGAGCATGGGAAGGCAGCCTGCATGCTAATCGCTGCTTTACTTTAGAGCGACCCACTGTGCGCGTGCACACGTCTGCCTCTCTCTCACACACACAGGGATGTGATATATCATACACATGTGCTCAGCATCAACAGTCAGCTGGCTGCTACATGGAGGCAATTGGCTAATACAACAAGAAATGACACCCGCTTTTATATCGTCTTACCCCGCGCTCACTCCGAGGTCAAAATCGTGTGTTTGCTCAGGCGGCTACAATCTGTTCCAGACCTTCAAAAGTCCTGGTGGACACACTTATTCACACACACACACACACACACACAGGTGAACAGCGTGCTGTAGCAGCTGCAACTGAATATAGACGTGTGCATGAAGTGATGACAAAACTGTAAGAAAGAAACTCACACGTGAACACTCGCAGCGATTGTGAGAGTTGCAAAAGTTGCGGTCATTTGAAAATGTCGCGTGTGCGTGGAATGTATTACGTAAACATTTTTGCGCTTAACTATGGCACATTACACACACTTGCTTATCAACCTCAGTTTCCTTGGCAACACAGATTATTGGTCTGTCAAACACAGATAAGTAGGTGTAGTCAGATGAGCAGGGAGACCCTGTTTTACTCTGGGGAGGTTTATATTAAAGGAGCATTATGCAATTGTTTTACCACAAATGAACAGCTTCAAGAGCATTGTGTTGGTACACTGATGATGAGAAGCGTGTGCTGGTTTACTGCACTATGTCACTATGGACTGCAGTCACCTATAGGAAGAAGTGATGCTGACCTGTGTTTTATCACCTGAGCGATTGATAGGAAAGTGGTCTGAGTTCAGGTTTTGTGTCTATGACACTGCTCCCAGTATCCCTTACCGCTCGAACTCCAAACCCAACAGAGTTTACTGCTCCAGCATCCTGTAATTACCACTTGTGTCTGCAGAGACAGCTGTGCCGCTTTAAATACAGTTTGTTTATACTGTGAACGGAGAAGAACGCATGCACTTGATGTAACATTTTCTTCTTACGAGGCCTTTTCGCTGCCTTATACAACAAAGTTCTCTGTGAGAAAGGGAAAAAAAAATGTAAATGTCACGGTAATTGTGAGCGTGGGACATGTGTGTGTGTCTCTTATGCTTCTTATTTGTCTAAAGTGTGAGTCACTGACTAAACTTGAAAAAAAGAAGGCCACTGTAAGTGAAAGACCACAGTTGGTAACAGTGGATATTTCACAAAACTAGCTCCAGAATCCTGCATCGCTACCAAAGTGAGAAAGGACTTAGTGTAAAGCTGGCAGAGAAAACCTCAGTGTTGCCAAGAGATTGTTAGACAGATGGTCAGCTTATAAAAGAGAAAGTTAGTGAAAGTGTGTAAAGGAATGTACCGACCGAATGGCAAAGCGGGGCTTTTGATCAACCAAAAAGAGAACTGGATATATTTAAATGCTGCTTGGAATCCAACACAAGAGTGAGTTTAAAAAAAGATTCCCCAGTCTTTACAGTTTACCTGAAAGATGGGTCATTGCCCAAAACTTTTTTTTTTTTTTTTTAATTCCTTTAAAATGGGAGTTATTATTCTTTAATGGAGGATAGCTTCAGAGCAGGCGGAGTGCACGGCTTTGTGTGAGCAGCTCCCAAGGTGAACTGTTCCCTGACACCCACATACTGTAGAACAGGTTATGTAAATAAAAGAAGAAGAACCTACTCACCCATGCAGGTCTATTCATACCGTTTAGTTGTGTTGGTGAAGCAACACTGGGCTGGTGAGTGACAAATGTGGGTAACCCTGTGGATAATAAACATCAATCATTAATCGTTAAAGTAAAGAGAGACACAGTTATGTCTGATTTCAGCTGTGTTCCTTCAAGGTCCAGTGTGTGAGAATTAGTGACATCTAACGGTGAGACTACAGACTCTCCCAGGCTATGGTGGCCTTCACGTACCAGAAAAGATGTGGTTGTCAGCACTCTCCACTCTCCCACTCCTCGCCGTTTCCCTCCACCCTCATTGGTTTATGCATCAGGTTTATGTGGGCAGAATCCTGCAGTAGAGACATGGCAACAGAAGATGAAGCATGTTAAAATATAATTCTCGCCAAAACGATATACAGCATGAGCCTTACATACACATAAGTACGAAGTAGGAATAAGTACATGCAAACTGGGCACAGAAGCAATGGGCAGCACTTATCTGTGCCCGGGTAGCAATGTTGGTTTGGTACCTTGCTGTCCTGTCCCAGAATTTGAAACACTTTTCCACTGAATGTTAAAAAGGTGTTCAACGCATTGACAGCTTGCTAATAAAAGGCCAACTTTCGGTCATATCATCCCTATCTAAATGGCAAAGATCACAGGATTTAACAGAGAAAAACAACAACAGAGCAGCTGGTGCACTGTATAAGGCTAATTCTCATGCTAAGTTAACTAAAATATTTGATTTTGAATGTGATTATTCACTTATTCAATTTCGAGCCTCCCTCGTCTCCCCGTGTACGCCTGGGTTTTCTCCGGATTTCTCCGGATTTCTCCCACAGTCCAAAAACATGCAGAGGTTCATTGGACACTCTAAATTAACCACAGGTGTGAGTGATGGTTGTTCATCTCTGTGTGTTGTCCCTGCAATGAACTGGCAACCTGTCCAGGGTGCACCTCGCCTTACACCCTACGTCAGCTGGGATTGGCTCCAGCTCCCCACGACCCTCACGTGGAGGACAAAGCGGTAGACAATGAATTGATAAATATTACATTTCTACCACTAAATCCTCCTAAATGTTATCCACTGGATGTTAAAATGACCAGGATGGTCCATTTTGATCAACCAGTGACACAGACACAGTTAACACATACAGAATTTTGTCACTCGGAGGCTGAAGGAAACCATTAAATAGCAAATGGAACGACACAGAAGCTATAATGCAATGCAACTGAGAGCAGAGAGCTCTCCCCTCCTAGCTTTCACCAGACCAGTCATTATAGAGCTGTTGCAATGGTTCTCTTTTGGTTATTTTATTTGACAGTAAACACTTGTCAAGTAAAGACTGCAATCTATAAAACTCGATAAGATCTATTGTTGTTACCATGACCATTTGACCAACAACTAGTAATAGTATTAGTAGTTATGTTGAAGATCAGTGAATAAAAGTAAAATGACTACAACTGGAGCACAACTGGTGTAATTTAGTGAATAAAGAGCATTTTATTGGTATAGCTCAATCTTACCACCAGAAGGTCTGGGGTTTGATCCACTGGGTCCTCTAGCTTATATGACGACGTGTCCCTGGTCACATAACCCCAAATACTTCATCTATCCAGCCACTGGTGCCAAGTGAAAGGCCGGATAAATGAGGGAAGGGATCCGGTGTAAATCTACACCGAATCAACAATGCCACTGCTGTTGTTGGCCCTCATCAGTAGTAGTAGCTCATGATGCTACTTTTACACGACCAGGTTGTCTCACTTTCCCTAAACATGACCTCAGACAGGTGTTATGTGAGATATCGAGTTATGTCTGCTTTTCGCGATGACATCAGATGACTTTCAAAATCCACAAACAGCGATGAGGTCATGTTATGTCCTTATCTCTGGTGTAGAGTAGAAGCTGCTCCACTGACACCTGAAACTATTTGTAATTTCATCTCAGAGACAAATCAAATTCGGGAACAGTGAAGAATTTAACTTCTAATCCAGTAATGGGTTTGTATCTTTAATTCTCTCTATAATATTTTAACACCTTATGTAATTTTCTGCCTCTTCCTGCACTTCCTGTCTCAGAGAATAAAGACATTTTAACACATGCTGCAATGTATCATACAGAAGTGTCATTACATAACAACTGGAATTGGAATATTAGGGCATATCAGCTTGAGGAAACGTCACAGGATTTATATTTGGTTGCGAGGCTGACAATACCTTTGCCTCTGCCTCCCTTCATGGCACTGAGTCAGAGAGGGTGGTTTGATGTTTGAGAGGCGAGAACAAAGATGATGTACACAGAAATGGGACTTGGAGTTGCACTAAAAGCACCTTATTTTAATGTGATCATTATGTCTGATAGAAGAAAACCGTTTACAATAAAGCACACCAGTATCTCTGGTGTGCATTCCAAGTAAATCTCACTGTCTTACTCCATTATCACTCCTCTCCCTTTGTTACCCTTGTTCCACTTCTCTGCTCTCACATTTCCAATTTTTCTTCCTTCACCTCTGCTATCCCTCACCCCGTCCTCTCCTTCCAGTCCCTTCTTTCCTTTATCTCCTTTCACCTCCTTTCCCCTCTTCTGCTTACTCCTCTCTTTCCTCTTAAGCTTACCTTCTGCCTTCCTCCTCAGCACTTTCAAGGCTTCCCTAGTTAGTGCCCCTTCGAATAAATTATACATTTGACAAGATGTGTTCCATGTGTGTGGCTTCTTATATGGCATCATGCTCCAACATGAATATCCTCTTCCCTGGAATGAGTTCTCACTCTCACATTTGTAATACTTTTTGTGTTGCCGGCTGTTCTTATGGTTAAATATATATGAATAGTTTTGTGTGTGTGTGTGTGTGTGTGCAGAGGACGACGAGGCGCTTGCTATGGCTGCTGCATCTTGCTCTCATCCAAAGAGTCTCCAAAATGGAGCTGAGCAAAATCCTCTGCTCACGAACCAAAGAGTCTCCTCAGTGTGCATTCAGCTCAAGCTCATCCACCTTAACAAGTGTCCGTCCACTCTACTGTTTGGTGTGTGTGTGTGTGTGTATCATACACTGACTGTGCTGTGGGGTAGGATTAGTGATCCAGTTGAGAGCTCATATGATCTCCACTCAAGGGCATGGGAGTCCATGAGGTCTGCCTTTGTGTGCAGCCACAGAGACACTGATCCTGTCAGGTTGCTCCCAAGACACAGCGAGTGAAGTAGAGCTTTACCTCGGCACAAGTCTGATGTCATGACTGGAGGTTCTCTGATATCCAATGTGTAAAAAAAAAAAAAAGTTTAATGGGGTAACAGACATGTAATTTAACACAGACAGATGTATTATTCATCATCATTTCAGCCCAAAGGACAGAATTCTCATGACAAAATAGTCATACATTGGCTGGTCAGCTGCAGATTTGTTTCATCTTAGGCACATATTGCACCACTCACCCACACATTCAACTGCCTCCCTGGAAAAAAAGGCCCACACCTACATGATCAGACAAACTGCAGAGCATTCTGCTCTTGTGCAAGTGGCTTCTGCACTGTGAATTGTAAAACTGAGACTTGGTCTCCGGGTTCGTGCCTGGGTTAATGAAATAACAAGTAGAAGTTTAACGATGCCACTTGTTTTAGATGCTAAATTCAAGCATGGCGAAGATGTCTTTTTTTTTTTAAACAACATGTTAATCAAGTACCTTTCAACACCTCCACGAACTAACAGAGTTAACACAGGTGATGGCAGCTTACCTAGTTCACCCAAGCTCAGTCACTACACTATGAGTCACAGATGTGACTAATTAAATGGGAAACCTGAGTAAATGAGTGGGGACTCATTATGAACACAAAATGCTCCCACACAGGTAAACTGCATGGTACAATTACGCAATCACAAGTCATTGACGCTCTGCAGCGTTCATAAATGCACCCTGATTAGACCCCGTTCATTCTGATATCTAGAGAGAGGACTCATTAGGTGCTTCATGGAGTCACAAGTCCTTAAGACAAGGCCTGACTCCTTCCTAGCATTCAGGGAACCCATAAATGAAACTTTCACCAATTGATAAATGGGAAAGGTGAGTGGACATTGATGCATGCAGTGAGTGAGTTTACAGAATGAAATATGTTTGTACATGCAACTTTGCTGTTTATGATAACTAGTTATGTCATCCATCCATCCATCTTCTCCCACTTTATCCTCCACATGAGGGTTATGAGGGTTGTGGGGGTTGCTGGTGCCAATCCCAGCTGACACAAGGTGACAGGTCGCCAGTCCATCACATACACCACATACCACAAACCATCAACTCTCACACTCACACCTATGGTCAATTTAGAGTGTCCAAGTGGCCAGTCGAAATTACATCTAAATAAAATGAGCTGAACGTCTCCTGTAGCTAGTAACCAGGTACTAGCTGGTTATTGCTGTGGTAGCTCCGTTTTAATATGGTCAGAAGAATAAGTGTGTGGGTATCCTACACAGTGGAACAGTCCTTCAGTGAGGCTGGATGACGTAGCATCCTTGAAACTCAGCCATCCTTATTGTCAGGGCAGACATGGCAGAAATCTTCCGTCACAAATGGTCAGTGTTGTCATAGAAACTGTGATCAGTGTCGCTCGAGCATTAGTGTAATACGTAAATCAAAAAAGAAGGAGAGGTGACTGAGAATGTCAGCGTCAAGAATGTGACCGTGTCAGCAGGAACAGTCCGCACAGAGAGGGTTATAGTGAGGTTGCAGTGCGCAGACCCCCTCATTACAAAGACGAATGCACATTTGGGGGTTCAGTGATGCAAAAAGCCAGAGATGTGGATAAAAGTGACATGTCCAGTTAAGTTCAGTCATCCCTCACCACACTCGCAATAAGTGGGGGAGTGCATGTGTGGCTCACACCGACAGAAGAGTGTAGGTCGTATTGGTTGCCCCCCACAGTGAGTGGATCTGGTGGCGGTGTGTGTCAATTTGCTGGCAATATTATAGGGTTTTTTTTTATATTTATACCTCTGAAATTGGAAATGAACCTGTTTTCCATTCAAACTTACCACAAATTGACATTGAAAGAAAATATAGGTACTGTATGTGCGTATTGGGAGTTAGTTGATTTCAGGTTTGATGCACCATTAGAAGAAGGATAAAAACAAAAAAAAAAATTTGATAACATGAGTTGTGTCAAATTGTCTGTGTTTCCGTTCTAGTTTTTGTTATGAGTAAAACCGGCTGATGGAAACCCACCTTTTGACAGTGAACAGGAAAAGTGGGGGCGAGTTGATCATGTTACATAAATTTCCTACAGTGAACTGGTGCTAACACCATGCAGTTAAGCTTTACATTCACATAATCAGAGGTGTAATGGAAGCTCCAGGTACTGCCCCCACTCCCTCAGGAGGAAACATCTCAGAACCTGTTTTTAGTCATAAACACTTTACATCTCTGAAAGTATGCTCTTTTAGATACAGCATTTCACCTCCATGTATGCTGAATAGGGTAATGAAGTGCTTGGTCCCCAGATGTTTTTGGCATATGTCTCTCTTTCATATAGTTTCAGATTATACGCTGTTCTTTTCTTTGTTCTCACCTCTTTTGTTGCCGGTGGTTTTGACCAGTATGGTTGATATTGATTGTGAATATTATATTGACGCACCCCCGGCCTTTAATGCCACCAGGACTCAACCTCAAGCTGAAGATTTTGAACATTCTCATCAACATCAACATAAACACTTCACGACAGAATATCTTTTAGACAAATGACATGTTGTTCAATGACCCAACAAGTCAATTTATGTCCATTTGTCCATTAATTTGCCGTCTGTCTGTATGGTGCCAATGCAATGCTAACCTCTGGCTTGTCATCAACTCTATAATGCCCCATCAGGAGCGTCAGCCAACAAGGAGGCTGTTGAGAGCTCCTCTTCTTTGTCAAATGCACACAACACAATCTGTCCTCGGTTCTATCCAAACTCTCTCATGATTTGAGAGAGGAGGAACAATGCCTCATCATTTCCTTGGAATAAATGTTTAGATATCGCTGATGATATTTGAACATGTCGCGACGTGAAGAGGCCACAGGCTCATCTATATTGCTTTATGGTGTTTTTAATGAAGAAGCTAATCACATTTTTAAGCCAGACTATCCCCCTTTAGACAAGTAGACTTTCATTGTGCGGAACCCTAAAGCTATAGTCTGTAATTGCTTTCTAAAACACTTTTTTTTTAAAAATTCATTGAAATCATTTATTCACATCCTGATGGCCATCAATAAAAATAATGTAGTGTCCACAGCCAACGCAAAATGATGTATCTGTTGGAGCGTATGTGCCACTACAACCTTTTCAAGACTCCTACCACACCACATTTTCTTTTAACTCTTCCCCAGATAACGTATTTGCTGGTGGCTATCTGAATGTCAAGTGGATTTAGAGAAAGTGTCAGTAACAAATGATGGACTTTTACGCTTTGTGACCTGAGGAGAATGTACCATAATTAGCCCTTTCTTCGTAAACGCACAAATAAAAATAAATCCTCCCAGGGAACATACAGTACTGTCCACCAGTGGACCTTGCTTGCACTCCCTGCCGCTTAATTTCCATGTTTTGGCTGTCAGCATTGCTGTCTGTGCTAAAATTGCCCATATGACAGGTGACAGATTAGATCCATCATGAATTGTTTGGGCTGGAGACTTTGTCATATCACAGTGTGAGTGAGAACATTAACTAGCAGGAGGAGTGTGGCTGACAGCTGCACAATCTTCGGCTCTGACACTGCTGTACATGCGCTGACTAGACTAGAAACAACACATTTGTGTGCTAAGTCTGTAATGAATAAATCAATATAGATGGTACTGATGTATATTTAAAGTGGAAAGAAGTCAAGGTTTTGATGAAACTGAAAATGAAATAAACACACTAGTGGCATTATTGTTAAAGGAGTCAACTAAACTAACTAGTGCTTGTTAAGTGTGTCTGTGTGTGTGTTTGAGGTGGGATGTGAATGTATGTGCAAAAAAAAAAAGGAACGGTAGGAGGAAAATGACCAAAAAAAAGACTGACGAGGAAGGCAGTGCTGATATCATCGATATGAATAGCACTTGTATTAGCCTTGCAAATGAGTTCAGACTTTTCTTGCAGTGCTGTGTGTGGTCATATTTTTTCACAACAGTACACAATGACACCTTGTGGAATTTTGTTAAACTACATCGCTGGAGTCCATGACGACCCGGCTCAGGGATATTGTCAGATTTCAGCTAGTGCTGTCGGATGGTTAGATGCTCAGATGCTTGGACGCTACATCAGGCTAAATAAACCCAAGGACACACATTCTGTCTTCTGTGAGGTCGAGGCCTTGTGTTTTCCCCAGTGATTATGAAATAGCAGGAAGCTGTTATCACTAATCAGTTACTCATGAGGGTTTTCACCTCCTATTTGGCACAAGTTCAATCAAATCTGAGTTACATTCCTCACAACTCTTGCTGTATACATACATATGAACATTTATAATGATTTATATCATTTATAATAATGAACATTTCAATGAAAAAAACCCTCACGAGCTAATGTCACCATGAGCGCTTACACCCGCCACAGTAATGAACAAGTGCACATATTTCTTTTGGTGTGTGTGTGTGTGTGTGTGTGTGTGATTTGTTTGTCTCTGGCTTTGTATCTTCATGTTCCCCTTATAGGTGATGTCAGTTGCCTAGCAACCGAGCAATCAGGGCCCGATTGTTGCCATGACAACATGGCAGGGGTATCATCATGGAGAGAATAGAGATGAAAAGGAGGAAGGGAGGGAGAGGAGAGAGCAAAAGAGAGATAGTGAGTGTGTTTGTGCTGTGTGTGTGTGTGTGTGTGTGTGTGAGAGAGCGAGAGAGACTGCCATTGAGGGATGTTGATAATGTGGAACCCACAGTGTGCAGGTAGGAGGATGACCTCTGTGTAGGCAGCAGCAGCAGCAGCAGCAGCAGCAGCAGCAGCAGCAGCAGCAGCGAATGCTCCCGACTGCAGAGAAAAGAAAATTAGCGTTTGGTCGCACACTGTACATGCGGTGGATTGGCGGGTTACACAGTATTCCACACCGCTCTAACAGCACAGGCTTCATTCCAGATGGAAATGTCACAATGTGCTCCAGTTGTTTTCCGTCACAGACAGTGAAGCTGCTGCAGCTCAGCCACCGCTCAGCGTGTCACTGGGGTTTCTGATGGAGGGCTGTGGGCCTAACCTCTGCAGGTGTCATAACCCATCCATCACCCGGATGCAGTCCGACAGGGTAGTGGGGCATTGACTATGTTTATTCCCTGTCACATCTCTGCCCTTAATGCAGCTGTGCAATAGACATTGGTGCGAGCGAGAGGAGGAGAACGAGCAGGAAGTACACCCTAACACACAAATTACGATGACAACCGACTATATGCACAGAGCGTCACTCACAATTTCTGCCTTTACTTCTGTCGCTGAGGGGAAAGTTGGACTTTGTAAGTGATTAACACACCAATCAAAAATGTTTACATTGTCTTTTAGTAGCTGTTTTAGTTGTTAGCCCTGAGGTATGCAACATGACCTTAAACGAAAAAGGTGTTTCAATTTCAGCATCGTGAGGGGACACCAGCAGAGCATCGCTGGAAATAGTCAATCTGGATTATTAAAAACCAGGCAGTGACCGCGCATTTAGAGAATTGTGATACTTTACGGACCAGAGTAAATACACGTGTACATTTTGCACCTAAATTATAGCCATTATTGTTTATAAAGATGGGTCAAAGGAGAGACTGCAGTACATAAAAGTACAGGCCTGCTTTTTGAACCACTCCAGCCTCATATTTGCACAGGATAGTTTGTTCTGCCGATTAATCACATTCAGTTTGTCCTGTATAAATCCTATCCTGTCCCAAAAATGTAAATTTGTTGATTCCATAAAATATTTGACACTCAACTATTCGTGTTCACTTACAGGAGCACAAGCCAGAGGAGTAATCCAGCTTGACTCCTTCGGGCGACAGTTACAACAAAACATGTAATAAATCATTGCTTCAGCTTCACAAAAGAGACTTGTGCAACGTTGTGATGAAGACTCAGAAATGCATGCTTTGTGAGAATGACGTCTTTCATCATAAGGGATTGCTTGTGTCCATGGCAGCAGAGTAAAGAAAGAAAGAAAGAAAGAAAGAAAGAAAGAAAGACTGAATCCTTTAATTTGTCAGCACTGTACAGTATAAATGGAGATAGTTATACTGTGTTGAGTCTTTGAGTTTAAATAAATTGGTGCAGATGTTACCAACGACCGTTCCTCTGAGATAGAGATGTGTAGGATTATTTGGCCTCGATGCAGATTACACAGTCTCGCTCAAATTTGAATTACGTAATAAGGTCTTAATCAATGAAAAATAGTGAAAGGTTATTGACAAGTCCTTTTTTTTTAACATTGCAGCTCAATATGACAGACAGTGGAAGGGAGCTGATAAGAATAAAAGTAGTAAATAAAACACTACACAAGGTTCCCTCTCTGTCGCTATGTGTCGCCGTCTTCTCTTCCTCACACACTCACACACACACACACACACACACAGTGTGTGCAGTGACAAACATATTTTATGAGTCACGGCTGGAACAGGCTGCGTTTCCTTGATATTCAGACCCCCTCTCCTTTAACAACAAGATATATCCCACACCAACAACTCCAGCTTCCAGGAAAACTCTCTCTCCTTGCCTGCTACGACACCCGCCCACCCTCCCCCCTCTTCCCCTCCCTCTCCTTCTTTTTTTTTATTTCCCCTTACCCTTCCATAGCCTCCCATCTCTCTCTCTCTCTCTCTCTCTCTCTCTGTCTCCCCATCCCTCTCCTCCTCTACTGCGGGTGTCTGGGAGGCTGTTTTTCCTCTGTCTCTCGCTCATGAAGGGCCGCACTAAGCTCCCTTCCCTCTGCCCGTGTGTGGTAGGTAAATCCACCTCTCCGCTTGTGTCGTTCTTCTCCTTCTCTATCTCTCTGCTGTTGCTGCCTCTGTTTTGCATGTTAGCCTAAAGTCTAGCTAGTTGTTCTGGCAGGATTGAGAGACGTCTCCATGTACATGTGTGGACATTACATTGAACACGCTTGCCATCTTCTCCACTCTCACAGGTTGATCAGTGATATGTGCTATTCTTCTGCATGCGTTCTTGGTCGGGTTATATCATGCACTTAGGGTATTACGTATGAACGTGGCCTGGTACATGTGGGTGTGTATGTGTGTGTGTGTGTGTGTGTGAGTGAGCACGTTAAGACATACAGTCGGAGTCAAACTCTAGCAGACTTGTTGAATGGATCATATATGCAGTGGGTTTCATTCTGTGTTTGCACAGGTATATGCTGCATATTTGAATGCATTCATTATGTTGTGCACCTGTCTCCTTGTGAGGACAGGAGGACACAAGCACAGTGTCTCTCAAAATTAGGAAAAGTCTCTGGGGAAACAAAATCAACCGGCATTCACTGAAAAAGGTCATGTCTGTTTAAGTGATTAGGGCTCATTGCAATTAACATCAGACGTTAGAGTTAGAGGTGACAGCATTGGTCACTGTGTTATTATGTTGAATACAATAAATGCAGCTGTTTGATGCAGTGCCTGTTTGTGAAAATAAAAACACTGAGCAGGCAACAGAAGTCCAGAGCTCCTCCAGTCTTAATTAGCTGAGTAGACATGATGAGGTCGGTTGAGTGCCATGGCACCAAGATGCCATTTTTAATGCAGCTCTGCAGCCAGAAACTAGTGTGTACATGTGTGCGGGCGTATGTGTGTGCACTGACAGCAATTTGCACAGGTTACTCCAGCGTCATCTGTCAGTTTCGGCTGCTCAAACTCATTGTGCAAAGATCCAAATTGAAAGTGGTTCTGATGAATGAGAATCCTTTTTTTTTCAGTGACCTTATTACTGGAATAGATATGATGTGATCAATAATTCTTAGGGCATCGACACACTTTTGTTGTATTGCCTTCCTCATGTTAGATTTGAGAATGAAACCAATGACTAGCTACAGTCATTAAAGAAAATGTAGCAAATGTTCAGTCAACTAAATAAGGGATTGATTGATTTATTTGTATTTGTTGTCGCGGGGACCAAATACATCCCTGTGACAGTAAAGTAGGCCAACATTAGCTGAACAAAGTACAATAACTATTACTATCTTGTTAAGCTGGAGACACAACACAACTTTACCGAGTCTTTACCCCTCACACTAACAGATTTCTGTGCCAACTAGAAACTAGTCCTGACCAGCTTTGAATTATGGGTAAAATCGGGCCAAAAAATCTTGTAGCGTGTTCCCAACTTTAGTGAGTTCAATACTACAACAGCCTACAAGACTTTGCAAAACAAGTTATGGCAGTGTATAAGATATAAGACAGTCTTACGCAGATTAAGGAGCCACTGCAGCATATGAACATGTGTCAAGACAGGACAATGCAAGCATCACCTGAGCGGGTTCACCACAAAAACCGAACCTCAAAAAAAGGTCAGGTTACAGTCTGCAGCAAGTACGCCAGGAAACCTGTAGAGTTCTGGATCAAAGTGTTGACAAAATGGAAGGCAAACAAAGACTGATCAGTCCAAGTCATACTATTTCATTAGTCCATGTAGAGATGATGCAGTAGTTGTAGCATCATGTGCACGACTCAGATCCAGGGCAGTTACTTACGTGGCTCTAATGTCTTTGGTTCATTTGAATCACTGATGCAAACCATGTAACATATTGATTGTTGTTTTTGTGACTGCAGTTGGTTTAACCCGATTGCCCCCCTGATATCAATACAGTTGTCTCAATCTTACTCTGAATAAATGTATTATCTCTTGCTTTGTAAGTGAGAACTGAGCCACACTGGGACCAGGGCCACTCCTAAGTCCACAGGATCCTCCAAGATTCAGATTATGCTTGCTTACCCATGTAACCTAATACTGCAACATGAGCCCTAATGCTGTCCATTAAAACTTTATTACAGCCCCATTTATATTGTTGTGGTATGGGTGGTATTTCTCATCAAATATAGGTTCTCAAAATCAAACTCTATTCAATGATCAATGTCATAAAACTGTTTACATAAATATACTCCATATTAAATAAGGCACACAGGTCACCTAAGCTATAGGAGTGGCACCTGGTGAGGTCTTCTGCTGCTGTAGCCCACCTGCTTTAAGGTTTGACAGGTTGTACATTCAGAGATGGTCTTCTGCATACTATTATGTATACTATTAATATTCATTATTAGTATTATTATTTGTTATTTGAGATACTGTTAGGGTTTGCTGTCATTTTTTGATCGTTTTGTACCAGTCGCCATTCTTCTCTGACCTCTGGCATCAACATGGCATTTTTGTCCAGAGAACTGCAGCTCTTTTTATTTTTTCCTGACCATTCTCTAGAGATGGTTGTGCATGAAAATCTCTGTAGATCAGCACATTTTGAAAACTCAGACCAGCCTTTCTGGCACCAGTAACCATAGCACATTTAAAGTCACTTAAATCATGTTTCTCCCCCGTTCTGGGGCTTGGTTTGAACTTCTGCAGATTGTTTTGACCATGTCTACATGCCTAAACTACATGGGCTTGCTGCCATGTGATTAGATGATTAGATATTTGTGTTTAAAAAGGAGTTGAGTAGGTGTGTTGAATTAAGTGACAGGTGAGTGTATGAAAACAATGCTGAACTGACTTCATTGGTCATTTTGTTTTTCATCGTTAAACCAAAGTTGCATTCAATTGTCCGTAACTTTCCACTCATTTGTAAAACTCATGCCAAAAGACCCCACTTTGAGATGTCTGTGCTGGACACATGGACACTTAATACTGCCAGTTAGCGCTACCTGTTGGCACTAAGCGACTGTTTTCATCATGCTGGCTAGAAACTGTGCCATGGCTGACCAGACTGGCACCCTGCAGTGCTCGCTGCATACCAAGCCAAAGCGATATCAGCAGTCGCCCAAAGTCTTTGTTGCATTTCATCAGAGGCAACTCCAAAAAGTTTTACAGTCTGTGAGGCAACTTCTTACTTTGAGAATGCACACACACACACACACACACAGTGAGACAGAAACCAGTGTGAGCTTCATGGCAAGTTGGTTATAATTAAAATACAGTGGGCCTCTTTCTCTGTGGAGATTTCATCTTCTCTGCATATGTACGTGGGTTTTCTTTGGGTACTCCAGCACTCTCCCACATTCAAAAGACATGTAGCTTGAGGTTCGGTTAATTAAAACTAAAGCAGTGTTTCTCAAACTTTTTAAATAGGGACCTACTTTTTAAGGATGACAAACCAGTACGACCCAATTCACAATACAAGTTGTGACAAGAGCACATTTGTGCATGATATTATGTTTCTATTTTTACTGCCACTTCTGTAACTCTTATTACTTTGAATAGCTAAACCCTTCAGTGGTGTGCTGTAGATATAAATTCGGCAAATACTTTTGGTGACCCAAAAGAAATATCCTGCTGCCCATTTGCGTGTCCTGCTGTCACCCTCTGGGAATGGCTGTCTGTGAATGTTCGCCGTGTGGTGAACTTTCCCAATTGAAGCCTAACCCTCACCCAATGTCAGCTTTTAGTGGTTCCAGCTCCCCTCACAACCCTTGGAGTACAGGTAGTAGTGGAATAATGAATGACTGCAGAAAAAGGAGTGAAATAGGCTAAACATTACACAAATATGTAACAATAATATAGTCTAGCATCACACAGTGGATATAACATGTTATGGCTGTGATTCTCAATTAGAGGTCAGTGGTAGACTACCATGAGGTCCTATAGATTGCATATAAAAATAATAAATAAATATGAGTGCTGTCAGCTTAACGTGTTATTAACAGCGTTAACGCAAACCCATTTTAACGGTGTACTTTTTTTGTATCGCGAGATTAACGTTCTTTGTCGTTTTTTTCACTTGCTGTCTCTCACAATAAGAGGAATAACTCAAAATCAAGGGACATTTAGAATAGATAAAAATGTGCGATTAACTGTGACGTTAATGCGATTAATGGTGATTAAATATTTTAATCATTTGACAGCACAAATAAAAATGGAAGGAGTTTGTTGAAACAGGTTAAACAGGTTAACCAGGGACCTATTGGACGATACTAGCCGTCAGTCACACTGTGTCCACTCACTGGTGCCATGCTTTACTGTCTCTTTCACTGTAAATGGGAACATAATTATGATAACAATTAAGACCATTACCTCCTCAGGAGAATGTTTACTGATAAACATTACTTATAAATCCACTTTTTAACCTGGAAGGCTACATAGAGTAGGATGTGAGGTCCATGAAAGGTTTCCACATCAATCAATAAATAAATTGAGAACCTCTGTATTGTGGCATATACTGTCTACGCTGACACTCTATGGTTGAAGTGCTGATGATGCACATAGTGATTTTTTTTAAGTGAAGCTGGGGCAAAAATAAGACTTTCTGGTTGATAAAGTGCAGATTTTGGTCTTCTCGTCCACATTTTTCCACATCAGACATGTATAAAGCTCAGATAGAGGACAGCTGGCAGAGGGTGGTCTCAGTACATCACTGTTGTCTTTAGTGTGGGAGGAGGAACAGCAGAACCAGGCTGTGACAGAGGAAGTGAGGTGATGGTTGTGTAGAATTAGACCAGTAGTCGCTGTGACACAGTCTTCGCCTGTCACAGAGAGAAGATCATCTGTTCGGGTTTCATGATTATGGTGTAGAGGTTCTCATCCCATAATTACCCTGCATGAGCACTGTTTAAACACTGTCTCAAAACATGTAGCTATACCAAAGAAGCAAAAAATACCCAATCCCATGCTAATTGATTTTTGGTGGCTATTGTGAAATGTGATGAAGATTGGCCTGAACAATTAATTGTTTTCAAATTGAAATCGCAGTTTGAAAGAAAACAATTAGCAGATTGCAAAGGCTGCAAATTAATTATTCTATATTTAACACTCTGTTTACGATGTAAGTGTAACTCATACATGTTGGAACCATTTCAATGCTTTACATGTTATCCTTGTATTAAACTATAGAGGAGTTAGTTTTCCTTGTGTCGTGTGGTAATGCAGTTAATACTGAATTGAAGCTTGAATATATCGCGAAGCAATCGCAGTTAAATTGTTCCGCCTTGGTTAAACATGAAACATATACACCGTTTTATATGCACAATGCTCCAGGTCTTGTGATGACTCCATTCTGACATGATACAGATAATCAGACATAAAACATTGCAGTTTGCCTGTATAGTGAACCTTTGAGTACCGCTGTTGCACGTGCAGCTGATCTGAGGCAATGTTCCTGCTGGTTTCATTCCCTGTGCAACACATGGGAAATGAGGGCAGGATTTTTTATTTTTTTTTCAAGAGTTTTCAGTCCAACTGGCCCAAATCCAACCTAACTTTCTATTGGATGCTTTCCTTTAAGCCAACCATGTCCTATTTGGCATGACATTGTTTTCTAGTAAGAACAGGTGAAATCAGACATTCCAGCAGAGAGAAATCCAATACTGCAGCTTCTGTGTAGGTGTGAATACCACAATTCTCACCTTAGGTGGGGGTTTTTTTTGCTCGTGGGCAGAGGTAATACAGCCTCACGAGATTCCCAGGTGTGTTTGCACTTCAGTTTAGACTATTTCATTGTCAAAGCAGCTAAGCGCTCCGGGTTACAGAAGGCTGAAGCCTCGGGACTTGCTGAGATAAACATTTTTTCCTCCAAAATTTATAATGTATACACTCTGTTCATGCAATAGTAGTTATGAATCCCTTTGACGGAGGACTTTAATATCTGCTGGTCTGCTTCTCAATGCAATGCGTGGGCTTATACCTGATTGTAGCTAGCTACGAAACTACAAATAACTATTTTGAGAAACGTTAAAATGTGCTGCACTCCCTTAAAGAGGAGAAACATCATTAGAAAGAGTCCAGTCAGTACAAACAAATGTTGTCAAACACTCATGTGGAGTGACAGTATTGTGCTTTGTTTCTTTCTTATCACAGCAGAATCTCGAGATCATTCTCAGGAGACAGTGGAGGAGGTGGAGGAAAACGGGCTTTGTAATCAATGAAGTGAAGATTGTAACAAACCATTAAGTAATGACTGCATTCAATTTTGCGGTTTGACTAAAAGATAGGATACACATTACAGGACAATTCCTATTGATGATGCATTCATTTTTGCCCATAAAGGTATCATCATTTTCAATCCAATTACTATAGAGTTGACTGTATGTAAGCCAATATATACAGTACGTATAGTCTAAATGTAGTATCATGAATCAATGTAAATATGCATGTATTTTATAAAAGAGGAGTTCCATATTTATTGTAATTGTGATGACTGCCAAGAGTATTATAAAAAAAAAAAGATACAAAATAGGATTCAATATGCAGTAATTTAAAGTAACCAACAGTCGTAGTTGAGTGTGCACGTCATACCAAAACAAAAGCGATTGTGGCTAATGCCAGTAAAATAATACAGTAATAATACAGACCAATATTAACCCTGGTCTTATCACTCTCCTTGTCTGAAGCCTTTTTACCCCACAGCCATTAAAATATTGAATGATAATTCACACATGTGTGTGATACCTGTCTGAAGGGCTTGTGCAATAATGCTGAATAGATGTCTGTCTTTTGTGTTATATTTCTACCCTTTTCATTTAGAGTCTAATGCGACATGTGACAATAAAGATCTCCCTTTTCCCAAATCGTTGATGACAGCACATGCGCACTAGTGACCAGGAACAGAATGGGAAGCGACACCATGGAGGCGGCTGAAGCGCTCGAACACATAACGACAGTTCAAACGCGATATATGCAGTTACATCACAGTCAATATTATAGCAGCTCAGTCTAAAACTGCCGCTACTGAGGTTTCTAACTCCGGATAACCTGGTTGACGCGCTTTGCCTTGGCAATCGCTCTTTTGAACTCTCTGACTGAACGTCCACGCTGTTCGTTTAGTTGCAATATATTGGCTTTATTGCTGTGCGTTTTCTTTGCATAAGGAAATTCCATCAAACAATCCAAAACAGTCATGAGAAGCGCCTCCCTCCGCGGTACAGCGGTCGAAAACCTAACAAGGACAGTGATAATGCCACCTATATACACCTGAGCTCCCCTTCTGAGAGCACAGCGACCCCACACACACATTGAGTGAATTACACCAACCCTCATACCACAATCAAACACATTCGGCTCCTATAGTCAATGACAAGCATCTTGCGGTGAGATGTGTCATAAATACCTGTATATTGGCCGCTTGTCTGTTGTGTTTTCTTATCCCAGGGTAATAATGTAAATAAAAAGTGCCACGCTCCATCCCAACTAAGTTAGTCGTTACAGTAGTCAACGACTAGTCGACTATTAAAACAGTCATTAGTTGCAGCTCTACCTATGATCTTTTGTTTCTGGATCAAATGCCTTCATATCAAGTGGCTATTTTTCAGTGCTGGACATTTTGATCAGGCTTTGATATCGTTCTCTTACATTAAGGCAAACCATAAAAGCATACGTTCTTCTCAACCACTGGAGATGGTGATGAGAAGATTCAAAAATAGCTGGATGACAAAATGTAACGTGTGACACATCTGCCACTACCTAGAGTGTATTAGGCTTAGTACAATTTCTGGCACTTACAGGCTCAGTAAGCTGGTGTAACAGCCTGTGGTGACTAATGCCAGCACTAGCAGCCTACTCTCATAGTCATAGTGATTCTTTTTATTCTTTGTGTAAAGAACAGTGGCTTTTTTCCCACGGCAGTGTGAAGGCGCCTGCTTTGACTGTACGTACCCAAATCACCTGTGATATCAGCAGCCATGTTGTAGATCTGGTGACCAAAATGTTGCTGGCAAGTGGACTATTTGTTAGAGATCTGCCACCCCCTGCAGATGTTGTCATGGAAACACTCCATCTCTTTTGGGTCTCTCTCGCTCTCTCGCTCTTTCACACAATGCAGCATTAGGATGTTAATGCTACACTCAACATTGGAACATACACAGTTCAGATTTCCACGTGACTGCCACACTTGCATAATACTGTAGTGGTAGAGTGAAGCTACTTACAGTATATAACCATCATAGAAATGATACTGCCTCTATAATGGTTATGGATAGAATAAGCCACATTCATCTTTATGTATTATCTCTATGTGAACTGAATCTAAATGAAATGTGGACAAAATGTGGCTCCATATACAGTCAGATCTAAAAGTCTTCACGACGTCCTGCTGGTTCTATACATGTCAGAGGTTGTTGGCGGGAAAATTGAAAATGTACTGACACACAGGCAGCACATATCCAGAATGAGACACAGATGGTTGCCCTCACTGAAAACATGAAATAAAATATGTGATTCAAGCCACCTGACATAAAAGTCACCTAATAATATTGACCCTTGCTTAAGGGTAAATATAATGTCAGTGTGTGTCACTTTGTGACCGCTCACTCTGCTCACTCCCTCCACCAAACGCTAAGAAGAAAAAAACAGGTTTAGGTGGATTTAGGTGCACTTTACACACTTTCATTTCCAGCTGTCTAACTCTTAAATAATGCAGAGCTATGAAATACTTAAGTATAAACTGATGATAAATCACCTTGTGTCCCTGCTGGCAGACAGGGTGTCAGTGAAAGCGAGTGTCTGTGTCTCTTCCCAGTAATGGCAGCACACTGGCAGTGCGCATGGCAAAGTCGGCAGCACCAACCTTATTCAATAGCTTACAATCACACTATAAAAATCCTGAATATCCCTTCAATGTTTAATCATTTTTAGACACATGAGACATGGGAAAACAAACGTTGCGCATCTCGTATCAAAATCAATTCAGTGCAGCAATCCAGGAAACTGGTGTGGGTTTGAAAATAAACACTGTGGTGGGTGAGCACAAATGTCATACATAAAACAATGATTGAAAAATAGCCTATGGCCTGAAATACTCAAACATCATCTAAACTACATAAACAAGACAGAGCACTCTTTATACTCACTCAGTTTCACAGTAGATCATAGAGCTATGCTTATTAATTGTATTGATCTGCTGGTTTATAGACTGGTTTAGTGGCTCTCTATGTGAGAGTGAAATATAAAGAATATCTTTGCAAAGAAAGTAAAAGTAGTCTTCTTCACACTGTGCTGAAAACCACGACCTCCCTCTGAAAGGCCTCAGAGGATCCTGCTGATGTCTTTAGCACATTGCAGATTTCCCAGGATATCCCCAACTCTCGGAGAAGGTGATAAGGTTTGGAAAAAAAGGAAAAAGAAAAACCTCATCAGCTGCACACTGGGCTATTTTGAACAGTCTCAGTGTTCGATATAACGCTGACGTCACCAGGGAGAGTTGAGTCCTGCGCCGCAGTCGGTCCTGAGATGAATGCACAATATTTAAATCTAGCCTACCTGGTTCTCTCACTCCACCCTGTGGGCTCACCATGTCAACACAGCACACACTGGTGTACAGAGTAAAACAAAAAAAACTCATAAAAGCAAAATGAGACAATCACCAGGTGAAAGAGAACTTAAAAAAGAACAGGAGCCCATTCATTATATTATTGTTTATGTGTAGCACTAAAAATATTCTTGTTTCTTTCATTATTTTCTTAAATATTTAGATTTTTTGTACATTGAATAGTATATTCATTCATATTCAACTATTAGGATTTAGAAATCAAAAATCACGAGGTATATTTTTATTTAAGCTTCTTACACACACACAGCTTTAAACTGTCATATCAGAACCATTACAAATAAATATTAAATAGATAAATAACTGACATTTTACTTTAATGGCTCAATGTGTTAGTCTGACAGAGAGACATGTCAAATCGGCATCCCTGTTTGTGGTTGTGAATTCATTTTGCTTTTATGAGCACGTTTGGAGGCAAAGGTCCAGTTGTGGTATTTGGGCTTATTCATTTAAAAAAACAACAACAAAAAAAACAACTAGAAGCTAACAGAGATAGTAGCCTCATGTGACAATAATAATAATTAATCTGAGTGGATCAATCAGCAGCACTGATTTAAAGTCAAGTTAAATCATATTTATACTCATCAGCCCCAACATTAAAACCAGTAATTTAATATATAGGTCAACAGTGACTACTGTATGTGTGCCTCCTTCTGAAAGAATCCAGTGTGCACCATCAGTCATTCCATTTTTTGTAGTGTCAGGTATTTTCCAGATGTCCACAGTTTGAGTATGTCAAAAATACACAGCTCTGCCACAACAGTGAACGGCTTTAATGCTGTGGCTGACCGGTGTATTTACATGAGACATTAAAATGAAGAGGACTTAAGCCAAAGTGTTTCACAAAGGGTAAAGACAAAGCACGTAAGACAAAAGATACAACGCTAGTACAAATATCAATGGTGAGAGACGACCGATGCTGGATTTCTAAATGAAAAAAGGAGACTAAATACTGAGCTATATGATCAGATATATGAGCAAGGCCATCATGGGCTTTGTTTTATTTTAAAATGTTGTAGTGAATTCTGTCAACCATAGGTATTACAAATACTGCAAGTGTTCCACAATGGGAGTGATATTTTAAGTCTGGCTACTTCAGCACCTTGGACAGCTCGGCTGGGTTTTTTTTGTAGTGATCCAACAGGGGGCGCAGTAATCACACTGCAACCTTTTTTAGCCACAGTCGGCAACTGTTGGATCATCATGAAATATTTCTATTTCGATATTGTTGTTGCTTTTGTTTTTTTTTTTAATAAGTTTACTACAAATGATGTTTATGCAGCCTCGGCTGGTGAGTGATGAATGGACAGAGTCTCCTCTGCTGGGCTTGATCATTATCATTATCATTATTATTATTATTACAGCTGCGCATAGAGTACAAACTTTACGGTCTCACACACACACACACACACATATGGAGCTATATATACATACACATGGGGAGGGAGAGAGTGAGAGAGGGAGAGAGAGAGAGAGAGAGTGTGTGTGTATGAATGATGCTGCTGCCACTAGTAACTTAAACAACACGGAAATGTAGACGCAACAGCGACAGAAAATCCACGCAGACATGAATGATCTGTAGTAGTAACTTCGCCTTCTGGACCCGAGCATCGCCACGGTCACATTTTAGAAAGAGGGGCATACCGCCTCAGTAAGCGACCCCCACTCCCCACTCCCACTCCGCGGCTCTGCTGCTGTGTGTACCGAGAGTGGCGGCGCACAGACGAGCTCTGGTCCGCGCTGCTGTGCGCTTTTTGGACTGATGTCTCTGGCTCTCAGGAATTTAAAGTGTCTCTCGCCGGTCATGTGCCAGTGTAAGGTCATCTGCAGCAACCGGACCCTCTCTCTCATGTTCGGGTGCAAGGTAGGTACAGACAGCGCGTGGACAAAGTGAGATTTGTGCCAATTTGTAAGAAATAAAAACGTTTAAAAAGCGAGGCCTTAGTGGAAGGAAATGTGCGTTTCGAATCGTGACAGTGATCGCATTAATTCCCACTAACCTACAGCTTCCTTTCTGGTCCATCTGCTCTGTTAGCACCTGCTTACTCATACAAAAACATACCTTTACATTCGCGCGTGGGCTGTTTTCTCATACTTACATTTATACAGCATCACTGGCCAGCACGACTGTGTTGTTTTTAATGAATGAAACATTAATCACTTGCTGATTGGTCCATTTTATTTTATTTTTTTTGTTTTTTTGTTTCCATCGCTGTAAAAAAAAGCAGCATGGAATTGTGCTTTTGACCTTGGGTAATTCACTTTATTGCTCAGGGCCATTTAAATATCATTCATCATCACAGAGATGGATGTTCCACTGCCATGGAGGCTTAATCCCAGCGTGAAATCAGGAAACAGAGCACTGGTCCTGCTGTGGCCTTCACTCATCAGGCAGAACCAGGTTACTGTGCTCTTATAAATATAATCATTTAAAAAATGGTGAGGTTTAGGACTGCAACTAAGAAGACTGTAGATTAAAATGTATGTAAAAACATACTTTTATTTCTTTATTTCCACAATCAAGGTAGCACGTGTGGTTGTTTAGAGTAGCAGGAACATTATTTAAGGATTAAACCATGTTCATTATTTCAATAAAACCATGTTGGTTTTATTGAAATAATTGAGTAAATATCTATTTCCAATATTCCTGACAAATATACAGTATATTCTGTATGTTATTGAGATGTCAAAATGCTTCGGTTAAATCTAAACTTTGCCAAGATAACATCAAAATACTATACTTCTATGCAAGAATAAGAACTTACGACATGTTTACATCACAAGACATGGAACAGTTTAATTGCAGCATTTTGCGATTTGCAAATTGCATAGTTTCAAATTGCGATTATGTTTAGAAAATGAGTCATTGTTCAGCCCTAAAAGGGAATAATGCATTTCATTGTGTTGAGTGTGTGCAGAGGCTACTCTGTGTCAGGATCACTGCAAACCCAAAACAGAGAGACACCACATCATAGTGTCATTGCAAAATTCAAAGTTATAGCATGTTTTCTTTATATCCTTAAGCCCTATTTTGAACTCTATCATGATGAGAATATCAGTGTGATGGAAAGGACAGAGTCATGGCCATTCATACTTTCATTTATTCACTCACTCCCAGCTTCAGGTAGCCAGCTCAGGGGTTCCCACACATACAGTAACAGTGTTTCTGTGTACAGAACCACAGATAATTTGTTTGTTGATTCAGTTTCCGACGCTTTGGTTTGAGTTCAGTCTTGTTGCTGGAATCAGTTGCACATGAAGTTTAATTAAATATGAAGTAGGTGGATAAACCTAATTTATTCCATGAATCATGATTATTTTTACATTGACTTAAATGTGCTGGACTGCTGGCAAAAGTAATGTGTCTATTTGCTTAATGTTATATACTATAGCACATATTATCCCATGTGTCCCCACAGTGCTGTCATGACTCATTTCTTCCTTTGAGACGCCAAACTTTCTTTGGGGAAAAACATATTAAAACGCTCCTCCCACGGTCATCACAGCCAACCAGCAAAAGTTAACTGAACAGCATCAGCATCAAATGAATATTGTTCAGCTCAGTTTAACCATATTACAAGTGCATGGTGTTTTAAGTGTTAACTATTGCTGGATTGACTCACTCTGTTTCAGAGGTTCCCCAACGTTTGAGCCCCCCTACCCTCAAATTTAGGGACCAGAGACTCTGGATCTCCATTATCACCAAGGACATTAAACACATAATGTTGCTTTTGAGTGACCTGCTGCAATTATAAATATAAGAAAATCAACATGGCGATGACGCAATTTCATAATTATTTTTTGGAACTTTTGGAACGTATTGCTACAACATACAATTCTTAATTATCTGTATTGTTTGATTAATGAGAAATCATCTTAAAAGATCATTGGCTCGATTACAAAAAAGGGATGTTTGTTTAAATGCTTATGGGTGGGAAAATAAGCCTAATTCTAACATGATTTATAATATCAGTAAACATCTTCTTGAGTAGATAATGGTCTTAATCACTAGTTTGAGAAACTATATATACAGTCTATGTTATAGATATATAGTATCCTTTATTGATAACCTGGGAGAATCAACTGAGAACATGTCTGTCATTCAAAACAGTACCATGCACAACCATCAGATGTTAGACAATAAAACAAAAATAATGTAAGAATACTTTTAATTGTTCACCATATTGTTTTCATGTTTGTTTGAATGTGTCCTGCTGGTGGAGTAGTCTATTAACAGCTTGTGTTCAGTCTGTTGCAGTCTTGTGGCAGGTTGTTATCAGTGGTGCTTTTTTCAGCCAGATATTTTGGGATGTGCTTTACTGTTACTTGTCACCCAGGCCACATTTTCTGTACATATTTCTGTTTTTTTTTTTATTCCTTGCACTCTCCAGGAGTTCCTTATGTCTTGCTGAACATCTGCGTTACAATAGCTGCACCACTTGTTTTCAAGGTTATTTGTTTGTATCACCTTTGTCCTATTGTCAAAGACTCTGAGTCCTTTCAGTCATCTTTGACTCATGACTTTAATTAAAAGAGTCTTTATGTGGTTGGAAGCCTTCAGCAGCACTTTAATGTGCTCTTTTATGCCTAACGCTCATTGACGGCCTCACAACATTTAATCAAGACGGACTGCCTCGCTGAAGTTTGATGTTTTGCATTGCATTGCGGCGCTTCCACAGGAGGACATGGAATGAATGTAAACTAGCTGGAAGGTTGTGTTTGAATTCAAGAAGGACATTAATGTAATGAATGATTTACACCACAGGGATCAGTGTGCCTTCATCTCAATCGGGATCGATGATCACCTTAGTCTGAGAATCGATCCTCAGACGTCTTTACTGGAAAATGGGCAGGAAAAGGACGCGCTGTCACTGATTACCCACTAACCAATCAAATGATCAAGAGTAATGATGTAGAAATGATCACAAGGTGATATCAAAGGTTTGTGCGTTACAATGTGCAGATTGTCATCCTGCATGTGAGGCACTAGTTTTACTTTTCACATCCTCACTGTAGTTGTTACAAACACACATTCCTCCTTTTTGGAGGATGACCTATTTTATCCTGCTGTCTATGGCACCGTCCTTTACAAGAGTGGTCTCAAACATGTGGACCGCAGGCCACATGGGGCCCTGATTCCCTGTGGCCCACCACTTCAGTCATAATGAGTTATTTCCGAATGTTTTTGTTAATGCAAAGATTAATTTTACATCATAATCCATTTTTATTTTAGAAATATATTGTTCCATATCTACACTTTTGTTTTGAAATTCTGTAAAATATCATCACAATTATTGTTATTGGAATATCAGAATATGGTGATATCATTTTCACATCGCCCCACCCTTACCGAACAGCTGCTTTTTGCCAAAAAGTTTTACTTGACCAGACTCAATGCTCAGTGAGGTCTTTTGACTTTGCTTTACAAAGACCAGTGAACCTCGAATCTAACAGTACATGGACACTGAAATTCAATCACCAATTCAGATTTTAAAAACAGATGTGTCACTTCAACATGTAACCCTAGACCCGTTATTTATGTGACATGAATGAGCCGTTTTTGCCTTGACGTCATAGACCTAGCTCAGATCAGGTGTAAGAATGAGCCGTTAAGCGTCAACGACAGCCTCTCCCTGGCTGACGTGCTTCTCCCAGATTCAGTGTTATCAAATACTGCAGCTGGTGTAAAATACACCACCACTAATTACAAACATGACACTTATCCATCTACTTTATAAGAGCCATGCAAAATAAACATGCACAAAATGTAGCTCATAAAACAATTTCTTAATGGGTTTGTTGAAAGAATGCAAATGTTTAAAACTGCCGAATTATATGCAAATTATAACAAGACAGATGCATGTCTGTTGCTGAAAACCTGCAGCTGAGCACATCAAAGCAGCAGAAGTGGTGTTGTTTCTCTTAAACAACCCACATTAAGATACTTATTCATAAAGAAAACAAACCCAGACCATCTGGCACAGATATGCATCATCAACCTTGAAAATTTAATTTGGTGACTGTGTTGTGCACAAACAGAATCAAAGCAACTGACCCTCAGGTTATGAGCATTCTTAGAAAGTGAAACTTCTCTCTCGAACAACACTGAGATGTTGAATATGTATATGAGCAATGAGCTGTATTATCTGTGTTTAGACAGATGTGTCACATATGCTTTAGATAAACTTCCCCTTCTTACTGCACATCTTTAAAGTCATAATTTAACAGCAGCGAAGACAATGATGGTTCAAAGAAGCGAGTCAGACTAAACAATGCTGATGATTATATATATATATATATATATACCCTCAAGTCAAGCTATGTTTGAAGCTCCAGTATGCCATTCAATTGGACTACTCTCCTTGTCATAGTATAAAAGCACAAGTGTGGAATCAATTTATTGAATGAAGCAATGAATTGAATGTCCACCCTTTGCAACATTAGGTGGAGATACGTTTTCTTCTCAGTTTGGTAGTATTACGCAGATTCTGGACGAGCTGGCGCCATCCTGAGACTTCCTACCATCCAACTAACTTAAATATTCAATTGTTTAAGCGGGCAGAGCATAAATGTGGACTCCCTGTCAATACAACAAATGGAGTAGCCTGGATTTCGCCATGATTTTGTCACTTTTGTTTTATTCTTCTGTGTACCAGATTGTTCTATTGTTTGAAGGTTTATATATACATATATATGTATATATATATATACATATATATGTATACATATATATATATATATATACAGTATATATACACATATATATTATTCCACTCCCAGTCACTTTATTAGTCTGATTTTGAGAAATGCAATTTAGTGCCATCTCAGTCGCACTGAATTTTAAAAGTCCAGTTCAGTCCGACTACCTCAATAATAATGGCTTTTTAAACTCAATGACTGCTGCTATTATTGCACATGTTTATTTCTAGAGCAACCATTAACCAGTCCTACAGGGTTGTGTGTTAAAATGGCCTCCAGTGCATCATACATAGAAATGTATCTACTCAGCATTAAAAGAGAGAGGGGGGAGGGGAATAAATAATCAAGACGCTTGTGAGTGTTAGATCTGTGAAGTTGAGGGGAATAGGCTGCACAGCCAAAAAGTATAGAGCTGCTGTCCTGTCACATGACATACAAATGTGTAACACATGAGTGTGTTGCACATTTTTAAAACATTTATTTCCACCCAGGTATTTTCCAAAAAAGGATATTGACTGTTCAACTTAATAGTGTTAAAATAATATGGAAGTGATGCTTTAGATTCATTCAAGAAGATTTAAAGGTTACATTACAATATTTGAAACCAAATTAGCCAAAATGTTTCCAACACTTAAATCTACAGGAATCAATATTTATATTCCAGGTAAAGAACTGATTCATTTTGGTCGCCTTAAAACTTGTCTACTTAATCCACTACTGTGAAATGATCATTCAGTTTAATGAGTGTCAGAATCGGCAACATCAATCCTCTACACACACTCAAATCTCATACAGTCTCCTACGAAGCTAGCTGCATGACATAGTTACCTCAGTCTGTACCGTAAAACACAAAATAAATACACAACCACATTTTTCATACGACCATATACGACAGCTATGACTCGAGGGGAAAACCCATAAGATTGAGCAAATGTTCCATACTACTTGTTAGTCAGCGTGTTGTCTTGTGTTGGGTTTTTTGGGGGATTTTATTCTGTGTAATTGTCACTAAGCCATATGGTTGTTGTAGGAAAACTGGACCCTATATTGATAGTAGGTGAGAGTGGATGGTTGTTTGTCTCTATATGTGACCTTGTAATGGACTGGCGACATGTCCAGGGTGTATGTCAGCTCTCCCGCGACCGTCATGTGGACGATAAAGTGGTAGAAGAGGGATGGATCACAACTACTTATTGTTGGTTAATGCTCGTTCTGCCACTAGAGCTCTCCCTGAACAATGTCATCAAACTAGGTTGTCTGTCAAAGATCATTCATTAACTAGATCAGGGGCTTTGTCATGGGCTTATGAAATCAACATCACTTTCAGATTTTCTTAGACATCATGAACTGTAAATGTAGTCGCTACCTCATCTTAGAAATGAACACCAAGTTCCTGTGAAACCAGGCTCTAGAGAGACAAAATGGGAACCACGTCAAACAACACGCACCAGAAGGACGACAGTCGATCCCACTGTGGCACAATTTACTGTATCCGAGACGCTAATTTGAATTAAAATCAAGGATGATACATGTGTGTGGGTTTTTATCAATGATGATTCATTCAGCAGAAATTATATTCAGAATCTCATTAACTTGTGTTAGAAGAGCATAAATTAACGAGAGACTATGTGACACTGACAAGTAAATGTTGACTTTCTAAATCAGTACTAACTATATATAGGGAGTACAAAGGGAAAATGTTATCTTTGTTTATTTTGGTATGGGTTTTTAGTGTAGCAACATAAGACGCAAGCTTGAGAGTACTTTAGGGATTTTATTTATGTAAAAGTCTTGAGTTAGTGTGGACAGTAATGAGGTTGTATATATACACATATATGTATATATACACATATATATACACATATAAATATATATGTATATATATATATATATATATATATATATATATATATATATATATATATATATATATATATATATATACATATATATACACCACAGAAAGTGTGTCTTTTTTTTCACACAAAGTTTTAATTGGATCATTTAAATAGCGCTGAGTACCTGGACGATCTCTCTGTGGGACAATGTATTAAAGCCGGAGAGGTGCTGGTCAATATGAAACACCTTCACTCTGCAACACACCGTGCACAAACCTACCGTAAATCTTTTTAAACACACACTGTATTGAATTTAGTTTGTATGAATAAATAAATAAAAAATACCGTGAATAATACGTTTGAATGTTTTATATTTCACAGTTCATTTTCAGCAATTCCAAAAAAATATAGTTACTACACCCAACGACAGATTTAACATTGCATGAGGAGTGTCCAATGGAGTGTTTCCATTGAAGGGGATTGATAGTTACATTCAAATCGTTCCCCGGGCGAAGCCGTAAGCATTGTGCCCCATGGCAAATGTAAAGCTCCGCTGTGGCTGTTTTTGTTGTTGCTGCTGCTGTTGTTGTTGCAGTATAGCTACAGGATATGAACACTTGTCACTGTAATAATATGACGGAGGACTCACGTATAGGGGTGGGAATCATAGGGTACCTTACAATCATTTAACACTTTGGTGGGTGGGCTTGGTGCTTGGTGCTGGAGGTATATTGGAGGTATTACATCATTATTGGGTGCACTTTGTCGGCACCAGGGAGAACATCCTTGTCCAAGAACTATTTGAGCTACACACAGAAACATCATTTAAATGGCTAGGATACTGGCTGGCTGGAATACTTGCATCAAGTGATTTAATTGGCTGATGCCTAGGGTGACACTTTGAAAGTTGGACATTTCTAAACTTCTGATGCACACAACATGATCAAAGCAAAGCCAGGGACCCACAATGCACTTCAGCAACGCTCGACACTTCTCCATTCAAAGTGAATGAGAAGCATTTCAGTTCACGCCTCCACCATGTCATTGGGAGTCTGCTGTTAAAGGAATGAAAGTGGTGATTGGGGTTTTTCGGCACTGAAGGAGACACTTGAGAGTGAAAGTCAGCTGAGACTGCAATAATGACAGGATTTCAATTTACTGTCGTGGAAATGAGAAACTTCAGACAACCATCGAGGACCAACGTTTCATAATGCTATGTCACAGTGACGATGGGTGATAACGCTTTGAATGCTTTCTTACACAGCAGATTATACATGAAGGAGGACGCTGAAAGTATCGAGTACTGTTAAGGCCAGTTTACATGTTCTGGTGAGCTATGTGAGGATTTGCTCCGCTAACATCTAGCAGGTGTTGTGGCCTACATACAGTACTGTACTGAACGTGTAATTTGTATAGTGTTAGTGATGGATGAACTGAAGCTAAAGCCTGGGTCACAGTCATAACAGGTACTGTATAACTGTAGAAGACATACATTGTACGTCTTTTTATGCTTACAAAAATAAGTCAAGTCTGATACAATTGCACCCACTGACTGCTGCACAGGACTGACTAATGATCCGGTAATTAAACAGTAACATGAAATCACAGTTAAAAGTGGCTGCAAAGATGGAGAGAAACAAAAGTAGCACAAGGTAAAAATATCAGAGATGTGACTCAGGTCAGACAGCCAGTGTATTTAAGTCTACAAGAAGAGCTGAAAAGCGGTGGTAATGCATTTTTCTGACAATTAATCATTGTTTGTGTATTTGTAATGAATATTCAAATAAGGGTGAGGGCCATGTCTGAACAGAGGAAACTAGGTTATCATCTTTGGCCTTCTTCAAAGTTTTAAACCCAGTATTTAAAACTCTTTACAAGGCTGTTTGCTAATTTGGTTTCCTTCCAGCACATTTAGTTATCCAGATTATATCAGTGCCATGGACTATTTCTGCACTGATTTAAGTTCATCTGAGCAGAAACTGGTAAAAATGAATCCAAATGTAGAAAAATCGTGAGTCATTATCATTAAAAAAATGCAAATAGGTTAACTTGTAAGAGCTTAAATTCTGTGGAGATGCAGTGGGGGAACCAAGGGCTCCTCATGGGTCATGTGACACCTTGCACATTGAGTGCATTTGATGTCAAAATATCTGAAATTATATGCCTGAGAGGTGAGATTAGCTTTCAGTCCATTACCTAATGCGCAGCCTTTTAAACGCTCAAGCTTGGTCCTTGAATTACAAAGTGAGATGACGGTAGATGGAGTTTGACAACTGCTTTACATTAAATTAACTCACTTAACCATCAAAGGCCCAATTTTCCAGCCAAAGACAACATTCAGATTATCACAGCAAAGGAAGAACACATTATATTGACTTTTAAATTAGAATAATTCCTAAAATAAATGAATGTACAGTACAGATACAATACAGTCTTTGAAAAGATCATTTGTTTCTTGGGTGATTTATTGGATTTATCGTTCTGGCCGGATTAAACCCCCCTGTTTGAGAGAAAATAACACATTTCACTGACACAATGTTTATTTATCCAGACTATATTATATTAATTTAGCTAATGGAATGTATTTATTTACGCCTGTGTTAATGTAATGTATGTATATGTAAAAATACTATGCATGGCTTTTATTTTGACACATGAATGGTCACAGAGAGAGAGAGATGCACTTTTTGTTTAAACGTGGAAATATTTGTTTGATGACATAATAAGCAAGTGTGAATGTCAATTGGTTGCACAGTATATTCTCTCCAAAGTGTTATTTGGACGACACTTCACTGTTGAGTGTCACTGTGTGGAACAAATTTAAATTCCAGTATGGTCTTGTGATCAGATTGTGATGAAGTATACTTGCTCCAGTAAAGGCGGCAGTGGGGGTGGAGTGGTACCAAAGCTACTCGGCCATATGACAAGTATACTGGCCCTTGAAGGCATCGTCATCTTCAACAGAAGTTCCCTGTTCTGATTCTTAGAGCGCCCCGGTTCTCTACTAATATATTAATATAATACATATATTACAAGAACAAGAATTTAGAGATACGTGATTTGCATTTTGTATAGAACAATCAAAAAGAGTATGTCCTTGAAAAGGGTTCATTGTTCAGAGCTAGTATTCATCCACTTCCAAATAAATGCAGCTACTACTTCAATTTCATAGTCTATGTCATACAGTGTACTGATGAGAAGAGATGTACCTACAGCTCTCACCAGAAGGACACTGTAACATCGACTGTCACATCCCCCACCAGTGGGACAGAAGGCAACACGGCAGCATGAATGTTGGTCATGCAGAAAAAGGGGGGAGGCAGTGTAGAGCTCAGCCTACTCTGAGCTGTGATTCATGCCATTTACTGATCTCTCCAGGTTTTAGGCTGGTGAGTTGTGTCACTGAATAAAAGTCTCACTTTGCCAGGTTAACTAACATAGAAAGGAATAAAAAGCAGCAGTTGTTCAATTATGTGTTACACTGCCCAATGGGAGTTGGTGGTATACTGGTATATAATTTTTCACCCTTCGTTCATATTACTAAAGCAGTGCTTAATCAAGCAGAATCAATGCTTTCCCTGTAATTATGTTATGGTGAACTCAACAACTATTCATTTTCTCTCTGGTTCACCCCCGAGCTGTTGTTTTCTGCTTCCCTTTATTGACAACCTCACTTGTTTTTTTTTTTTTCATTTTTACCCCATCCCCCTCACTTTCTCCTCCATCTTCATCTCTATTTCACTCCTTTTCTTTCTTGCTGTCTCAGTGTAATGTGATCCAGGACCAATGCTGGCAGCCCCAACCGTGGCACTGCAATCTCTGCACTGGTTGCTAGGCAGCCTATTTGAGAAGGGGCTCGGTGATGCACCTCCCTTCCTGTCTGCCTCCAAAAAAAGTGGCAGGATTGGCCATCAGGCCTTCAGCCAAAATTCAGATGATCCCTCTGAATTTCTCCATTTTCAGACGAGAGTGCTTCACATCTGCAGTGCAGCAGCACAGCTTTTTATAATTCTGAGAGGGTTTTGGGGGTAAAGACCTGAAGAAAAAACACACAAGGACTAACATGCAGGACAGTGTGGGAGATCTCCACAGACGCTGCCCACTTTCTGAAGCGTTTGTGATGGAAAACACTGCGTGCTGATTTTGTGCCATCACACCCAGAATGAAGCCTACCATGTGTGGAAAACACAGTGGGCAGCTGGCAGAAAGCCCAAGTGTGGGAAAATCAGTAGGGGAGAAAGGTTATTGGGAAGAAGCTGCATGAGCTGCTTCTGTAGAGCTGCTATGAGTCATGGCTCTCGTTGCTCCATGTGGTTGTGGAGGACGATTGCTCTGCTCAACACGCAATGGCAACATTTTGAGGCTCACTTTCCATCATGTCCTCACTGTGGGGATCGCACACATTACATGTTATACAAGATATGCGAAAAGATTGTCCATATTTGCTGGAGGAATCATCAGTGATACCACCTGGTGAACGTGTTATTGTAAAGAAAAGGCTGACAGTCAGTTCTGTTAACCGATGAATTGAAATAGTGTACATGTTTGTGGAGTTAAAAAAGAAAGCTTTAACGTGTAAAATGTAATAATTAAGGACTATAACTTAGGGTATAGGAAATTTAGCCTTGGGCTTCGGCCTATTCCTTTTTTTTTTTTAGAATAAATTTGGATCTGTGTACATAACATATTTGTCTTTCTGCCAATTGTACTGTATATTTACATAAATGGTTATGCTTTGTTGTTTATATGACCAAAAATAAAATAGTATAATATACACTAATACAATAATACACTAATATACACCAACCCCTTATACATGACAGCAGCGTAGAACTAAACCGTCTAATTCAGGGGTGTCAAATGTATGGCCCGTGGGTAAGGGTTAGGACGGCCCACCAGAGGGTCCGATGCAGCCCGCAGGATGAATTTGTGAAAATTTCACGTTATGATTAGAATCTAATATAACATTTTTCAGTTCCAGAAACCTGTGAGTAAACGTTTTTGTCCCTATGTGATCCACTGGGATCTGTACGTTGTAATGCTCGTGTGTAAATGGTAAACTTAGGCATCGTTTGGTTGAAATTGCATTTATTTTTTGTCAAGAAATGTCAGGTTGTTCTTAATACTTCAATAAATGGAAAACAAAGAGGATATTTGGAGTTCTTGTTGTTTACAGGTTATTATCAAAATGAGTTTGACACCCCTGGTCTAATTAGTTGGCAGATCAATCAGGTCCATTGCCATTAATTATTATTTAATGAAATGGCGGTTTATTACTTATTTATCTACGTTTACACATTTCTGCTCTCAGAAACCTTACTCAAGTAATGTATTATAGATTTTGATACATTATGCCTCATGCAAACACATTTTGAGATGATTGCTCTGAATGTTGCCTCAGATTTGTGTGATGTTGTTCTGTTCTGTATACTTTTCTGTCCATGTAGAAGTTCAAAATCACAACTAATTGGTTTCTCTAACTTCCAGTCAGAAAAAAAATCAATCTTTATTTGTGTGTCACTTGTAGTGCAGTGTTTGTGGCTGTATTTTCCAGTCCTACTGCTAAAGGAGCAGACTTGTTGTTGTTGATGTTAACAACCTTTCTGGTAATGCTAAGGCCACTGTGGTTCTCTGATGTGATTTAGTAAGTGAGGGGGTGAAGTTCTCCATCTGTTGCAATCGGAAGTTTCACCATTAGATGTCACCAATTCTTACACAGAGGACCTTAATGATAAACTGCACTGTTATATTTGATCAAATAAAGGAAGAAAAACCAGTGGGAAAAAAACAAACACCATATATTATTAGCTGTCCTGATTTCTAAAAATCGACATCAGGTTTACAAAAAACTCATCTACCAGAGACTAATAGCCTTATTTGTGTGTGTGTGTGTGTGTGTGTAGAAGTACAGGTACCAGGATGAGGAGACGCCCCCCTTGGAGCACAGTCCAGCACATCTGGCTCCAGGGAAAAGTGCCGAGATGCTTCATATGAGTGACAAGAACCTCGCTGCCATGGAGGCCATACATGGCTACACACCACACACACATATCTCTCCTGTCAAGGTAGTGCACATACACAAACACACGCACAACACACATTCATTTACTGTATGCACACGGATCAATACCCAACACTAACACAACGGCAGAAGAATGGGCCATTTTTCACCTGATATTTAAATAGGTTGTGGAAAAAAGTGGAATGAGACAGTAAATTATAATTCTAATTACTTTAAATGATAAAAAAAAACACATTAAATCTGAAATAAAACTGATTTTCAGTCATTATACTGTCATTTTTACACTGAGAGGCATAGTATGCTCTAAGCTACTTCTTTTTTTATTTCATTGATCATAACTTTGCAGTTAAGAGGGTCTGTTGGCCGTTTTGAAATCCAGATGATTCTTCAACATAAATAATTTAATGGGAACATAATAAATTTATGAAGACGTCTGGCCTTTGACTTGCACATTGGGTAATTGGATATCAGGTATTAACAGCAGGAAAATCAAAGTCTAAGTGGACACCAAGATGTGTTCAGGATTGAGTAATCTGATCACCTAAACCATTACACCTAAACCATTAAAATGATACGGCCTGAAATCAGTTTATCCAAACCAAATGTTACACCAGACACAAACACAATTTAGACCATGGGTTGAAATAATATCTCTCTGAATTAGATTTGTGCAATTAACACTTATAGTGACACATTTAGCTACACATAGAATGGACTATCTTACAGCTTCCTCTAAAATATAAGCCAGATCCTTAACTTCCAGTCAGTTGTCACTAAGGGAAAACTATAGATCAAATACGTTGTCTTTAAGTAGTTGTTTTCATCATGACCTAAAATGAAAATGCTGTTTTAAAAATGTATGATTTCTCCTGAAAAGATAATTGAGAAATTTATTTCTATCTGCATGGTCACTTCCTGCCAATGAAGCCGAGATGTTCTACAGTCGGTGTCTGAAGAAGTTACCAAAAGTATTAAGCAACAATTAGAGAATTAGGATGTGCACAGAGGGATGCAGCAGTGCTCTGCTTCTTTTAACCAAAATAAGGTTAGGCCTACTATTATTGTTTACAAAAGCACCAGTGCAAGTTTACGCTAAACGTGTACAACACCATGAACGCCTCCTCCTCCAAGTAATGAGAGTTTTGCCTCAAATACGTGTGAAAAATCAAAAATGGTAATTTCTGCTTTCTATTACATACAGTATGTCAGTCTGTCAATGATAGCTTTCAAGGTGGTTGATCTTACAAACAAAGATCACCTACATTTAAACTCAGCTCCATGTTTCAACGTGGAACTTATAGTTTCTCTGGTTCTACTGACACCAACAAACACAAGACCTCCTTGTCACAGTCAGAAGATACAGCTGACATCAGTGGGAACATGAGCACAGTCCGTTTGCCTTGAGTGTTGTAACGATTACTTGTAGTTACTGTAGCTACAAATGCAAGCAGGTGTAAGCTATAATGCTCATTTAATAACGATCCATCTCCTATGCCGACAAAGGTTATTTCACAGCCTCACCAGACATTAAGACCACACAGCTGTATTTATATACTTTGTAGGTGTAGTGCTACTGCTTTCCCCTAAGGCAAGTACACTGGTGTCACTGGGGAGCAGAGACGTCCATTAAAATGTTCTCCTGTAATGAGCAGAGAGGAGAGGCTGAGTTATTGTGCTTTGCAGCTTCAATTTTAAAATATACAACACATGGCCATGAATATTGTGTGCTCGCTGCTCAGGTGGATCACTCCCGAAATTGAAAACTTTAGTGGCACTGGAGGACCCGTTCCAGTTATCATACGGCACACTAAAAAATATACATTATTTGACACAAGGGGACATAACTAACTCTCATATCAACTGTTAAATTATCATCAAATCAGTTAATCATGGGTCACAAAGGAAATCATTATTATAAAAATGATAATGTTTGAGACACAGAAAGCATGCAAAGCTTTAATGCCCAATGTTGTGTTAATGTAAATGAAATAGATGCAATTACTCCTCATGTGACCTGATTTACACAAAACCTACAGTTTTATTTTTATTTCATGTTGCCTTTATCTCAGGTCTTCCACTGATTATGTGCATTTGACCCCTGAGTTCTGTGAATGGGGAAATTTCAACAGGCAATAACCAACGTGGAGAGAAATAAGCCCCTCCCTCTGTGGTTGTTCTGTCCTGGGGGGATTTTACCAGTCAGTGACATCCACAAAAAAATCCAAACACCATCAGCGTCCAGTATTTTTATATAACAGTTACACGGCTTGTTACAGACACCGTGAGGATGATTTTTTTGACAATGTGCTGTCATTTTCTGACGGTGTGATTAACTTCCTTTGTCTCAGTGGAGTCTGACACTCAGCAGATGCAGTGACGGATGCACCATTTACAAGAGTGTCACTCCTTTTGCCTAAAATGCACCTTTCCGTGGGGTAATTTGAGTCTGCTTAATAAAAAGAGTTTAAATGTGATATGTGACTGCCAGTGTTTCACATCGATTATGTGACTTACTCGGTCATTTCCAGAAAATCTGACTGGCTCCTCGGTGAAGTCACCTCCAGCAAATTCATTTTATGTTTAAATCTGTGAGCAAGAATGTCAGTATCTGCAATAACTATTAAGAGATATTAAGTGGCTAATATTTAATACTTTTCATATAGACAAACAACAATCAGCGTATCATATATTCTAAGTATTGCTCATGTAGCTGAAGTGCAATTTAGCTCATTTGTCTGTGCCACGGATGAGCTGTCATGTCCAGAAACTATTAAAAACATCAGTGAGTCACCACACCATTGCAAAGGGTGACATGGCCTGTGGACACTCGTCGGTTTTTACTCAATCCCACGTGGACTGTCTTGCTGCCAGAAATACTCATTAACGCATCAATTTGTGTTAATCCACAACTAAAAATAGTCCGTAAAGAAGGCACTACTAACTCACTGTTGGAGCAACATTTGCAAAAAAAGCTACAGGCTGAAAATCACTGAGTTAAAATGACACAAAGTATTTATGACCTGTTTCAAAAGATCTGTGCCGTCAAAGAGAAACTGAATGTCACAGTGAGAATCCAGACAATAGATTTGTTAAGAAGAACAAATGGTGTTGTCAAGCCTATAATCAGCACAGCCACTGCCTTTTACCATTCCTCCATCAAGATGTCTCATTATATACAATAGACAGAAAATAACTTTGACTGCATGCAGTGGTAAAAACATATACAGTATATATATATATATATATATGCTGTCTGTACATGCACATGGTAGGTCAGTTAAGGATTTTCATTACATGCAGAAACATTCAGAAAATGTTGTTAATGTCACATCTTTGCACAGATCAATCATTTTGCCTGGCTGTACTTCATGTCTGTAGTGTTCTAATTGTTCTGACTCCTACGGTGTTTCACTCAAATCAGTGAATGAAGAGCATTTTGCTGGATGGCTGCTTTTATACGAGTGATCTGCGATAATGGAAGGAGCAGACACAAGAAGCAAGACTTGTCATCAGTCAGGGATGTTTGTGTGACATGATTTCTCTCTCCACACTTGGGTCCATCTTACTCATGCGTTTGTGTTGCATGCTTCCCATAGGCCAAGGAGCTTTTGAGAATAATCAGTATAAAAAAAATCATTTAAATCATACATAGGAACAATCTGTTTACGTAAGAACTATGTTATATACATGGTCTTGCACTTGATGCAAGTCTGTTGCCTGAATGAATGTCATCAGTCAGCACTATCGTCTTCATATCATCCCTCCAGACAAATACAGCACAATGATAAATGAACCTAGAGAGCTGCATCTGAGAGGGGTCCCATATCTCTTTAAAAGACTCCCTAACAGGGAGATTGCCTTCATTTACAAAAGGGAAAAAAAGACATCCTGCTGCTCAGTGTGTTGACTGAATCAAAAGTTGAAACAAAAACTGCGATAGTGGGTAAAAGCAACAATAACACTGTTACTGAGACACCTTCACTGCAGCAAAATTCCATCTGGGGGATGTTTTCTTCTATCTCGTTGTTCACAATGTTTTGGGAACCCACACTGGTGCTGTTTCTATTTCCGGAATCCTGTCATTATTGATGGAGTCTGTCTCCTCAGACAGAGTATAACAGCCGGGGCTAACTTAACTCATCATGAATTGTTTGAATCATTGCACTGTATATCAACCGACTGCATCCTTGACCAGTTAGAAACATGTGTGTATGTATGTACAACATGAAATATGTAAGAAATAGCTGAGCACCAAGCTTGAATAACTGCCTGATGATGTGTGTAACGAATGACAAAGATTTAAGGAAAATCCTGATGATAATGATGACTGTTTCAATTAGATTTAAACTGATGATGATGATGATGATGATGATGGTTGGTTTGTCAAGTGTTACCCCTCGTTTTCCGTTACTATAACTAGGGATGTAATACGGCTCAAAAGCACCACACTGGATATCCGAAAAAAGAAAAATGTAAAATACAATATGATCCAAAAAAACCTAAACTTCAAAGCAATGTTTCACTAAGCAATAAAAGTAAAAGTAAAAATGTCTATTTGTTCTTTAAGGGAGCAGATTATTTGTTATAGAGTTTGTAATGGCTGGTTAATGTTATCTTAGTAGTTTAAAAAACAAAGTACAATTACCATATTGGTATTTAAGGTAGTTTATATTGGTACCTGCCAAGAAAAAGGCTTTTAGAAAAAATGACTTGGGTTACTTACAATTAGTTCCTTCTTCTTCTCTATAGTTTTTCCATTTTCACATCCCTGCCCCTGCTTGTTAACCTTTAAACTAACTGCTTAATGGTTAACACAGGTGACTTGTAGCCTAATGTCTGTTTGAACGTCTGAACAGAGGAGAGAAATCTTGGTCTGTCGAGTACTCTGACAGCTACTGTAAGCAAAGCACTGAAGTTCAAAATGTATAACAGGGCATGACAATGACAAAAGGCCATGTTTGTATACACAGAATATATCTGAACATATCATTTGCTGACCCCACCTCGCAGGTAGCAGTCAAATGATATCTCTCCCAACATCCGTACTCGTGCCTTACTGGAATAGAAAACTTCTCCAGTGGGAGGGAACGTGTCTCCTGACAAGTGAAAAATGCTCACACTGCTGCTACTTGTTAAATCCATAGCATGGTGTATTGTTTCCAGTGTATAGCAGCTTCAGATGTACAGGGCAAAAATCCACTGAGCTTTAACAGCAAAATGACCCCATTGTTCTTTACAGCTGATTCTAAATAAGCTTGTTCACATTATTCCATCAACAATAGACAGATAGGTTTTTTTTCCATATAAGATTATATATAATCTTATATAAGATTCATTAAATAGATTCATGAAATAAAGTTGTGATACATTTATCCAACATGCAGTATATCCTATAGAAATGGGGGGTTTCAGAAATAGCAGTAAAAAATAGTCAGAAATGTTATATTGTGAACAAATTTGCTCTTGTCACAGTTTCAAATTTGTAGTTTACTATACAATTAGAGGTGGGGAAAAACATTGATTCTTAGATGCCTTGTAATTTAGACGTAGAAAACTCTTAATCGATTCACAAATGTCCAAATTCCGATTACTTGAATGTTAAATGACGTGAAATAGTCGAGATACAGTGAAACAGTCGAGATACAGTGAAACAGTCGAGATACAGTGAAACAGTCGAGATACAGCAGCGTTGTTTCACTGACACACGGATCACAACACTCAACAATGAAACCAAAACAGAAGTCACGGCCTCACGGGGAGGATAGAAATTACTATAACTTTGCACTTCATCACTGACAACTGGAGCCTGATGTCACATGTGCTCCAAACACGAGCAATGACTGACCACACGGGTGCTAATGATGCTGAGCTGTTATTGCACATAAAAGCATGATTCATCTTATGTGAATTGTGATTCAATATGTTACTCCTTTACGATGCATTTGTCACTTTCTAGTTTACACATTTCATTTAGTTGAATAAAAGATTATGGAAATGCATTAGACTCTTGTTTCTCATTACAATTGCACTGTTGTTAAAAATAGCAGCGGCGAAGACTTTCAAAAGACTGACTGAAAGTGTGCGTCAAGATGCATCAAATTCAAGATGTATCGATAATCGTTTTATAGTCAAATCCTATATCGTAATTGTAATCGAAACGCACCTAAAGATTCCCTATCGATGTAAAAACAAATCACAGCACAATTACTGAATACAGACCAGTGACTCGTTTGATTGCCCTACAATGTACTCTTGGTCTGATCATACTAAAATTATAGTATTGAGATCGATAGGCATTTAAAAGACTGATAACACAATAAATCCAGTATCATTAAACAATTTGATCTAATTTTGATACATACCTCTGCTAACCTGAAGGTAAATCTGTGAGATTATGACAAAGATTAATTTATCAGCGTCTCCCCAGGGAGGAGAGGTAAGAAAAGACAAGGCAGCACCCACTGTTCCTCTTCTGTTCCCATTTGCATGCTTTTGCACAATTACCCTCTCCCCTCTGTTGTTTTGCAGCCTGTGTTGATGTCTACGGGACACACTCCAATGTACACCTCCGCTGTTTCCACACTGGTAAGAGCAACATGATCCGTGCCGCTCCGTCACCCCCCCAAAAAAGTTACCTGTGTCATCATCAGTCATCAACATCAGTGTGTTTTGTGTCCTCATCTCTTTACACCGCGCTTTCTGTGAATTCAGAGACCATCCTCTCTGTATACTTATGATATGAGTGTTTTCATAATCATTCAAATCTGACAGATATGTTATATTTGTTTGAGCCTGAAATCATGGAATTTTGTCCATGTGCGAATCGATTCAGAATCGTCCATGTCTGAATCGCGATGCACCAGAGAATTCAAAATGTTCTTATTTAACTGTAAACACATCATAGTCAATGACTGAGAAACACACTCACAGATAGATAAATGCCAGAGAGGAAGACTTTTTTTGTTTGTTAAAAATGTTTTTAAAGAAGTTGGAACAAAGGTCTAGAGGGACCGAAACATTGAGATTGTTCAATTGGCATATTTTGTTCCTGGAACAAATCCAGTTTAATGGCAAATCCTTTGCATAATGGAGCATCATGAGTGTTTGACAGACGTAGATGTAATCTTTTTGCAGGACAGACTGAAACCTGTAGGGGTCAGTGTGAGACTGTGCAGCAACTTTCATCACCTTGAAAAGATAGTTATGTTGACAGAAAGACTTAGCCTCTTGTGCCATGAATTAATCACATGATATTTGTCTTTTGTCTGTCTTGCAAAAACAAATGACAAAAATACAATAGCAGAGGATTTCATACTTAAGCACCAAATAGATAATGATCAAATTGTTTTGTTTTTTTTAAAAAAAAACATTCTTCAGTAAAAATAGCAAATCGGAAGATAATTAAAAGACACAGGATCATGAGTATTCTTTTAAATTGTTCCATCCAAGTCTCTGGTGAACAAATGAAGTTACTCTTGTACATCACTTCTGCTCACACTGTCCTTGAACGCATCCCGTCCAACAGTGTCTGCTCATAATTCACAATTACACGGTTTAACATACAGGACATCTGCAACCTTCAGAGTAAAGTCATCAATAAATATGTCTCCTTATACATTTCACTCACACATGTGCATGCTTTTTAATTTACCGCACTGGTTTGTTATATATGTTGTCTGTAGTGTCTGAAAGATGCAGAAACGCCTGTGTGTGTGTGTGTGTGTGTGTGTGAGGCTGTCCAAGCAGCCGCTGTGCCTGTGTGGCTGTCATTGATGTGTAGGTGGTGTCGTCAGTCTGTCTCTTTATTGCGTTAATGGCGTGGGGTTTGCCAGTACCACTCCAGGCGCTCAATGATTTATGGGTAGGATTGTCTCTGGAAGCTCTGCGATGGTTTGGCAAAGTAAGTGGAGGTCTTTGGGTTATGTACATGATTTAGCAAAGAGGTGCTTCAGCTTCAAATGACATACATTTTTAAAAAAAAACTTAGAGTGTAATGTAATTGGGAAGATTTTTTTTTCTGTATTGATCAGTTCTCACATTAATGAATCTTGCTGCCTCTAACACTGTATATGACTCTATAAGTCTTCTGTATTATGCTCTCCTCTTATTATGTGGCTTCATAAATTTAAGCGGGGTGTGATGAAAGTGATTCTTTTCGACTGCAAACACAAAGTCAAAAGACATTTCATATAAACTGGATTTAAAGAAGCAAACGTATGATTTGATCTAGGTACAGTGTGTAAAACTAAGGTGAAATCATTAATAATGACACTTATTTTTATCAGTGTGCAATGATCTGATTGTATAAATTGTTGTTTTTCATTATTTACATATACATCTTTTGAGTTTTGATGCTAACTGAAGGCTACATAGGTTGTCTCCATAGGATATATTAAGCTGCAACAGATAAATGTCGCAGAATCTTTACACTCTGTACCTTAAAAGACTAAATCTAGGTTCACAGGCATGAGGCTCCAGAGCTGCAGATACCTTAGCAGCAAATTCTATAGGCATCCATTTCATGGCTGAGTTTACTATGCATTCAAATTCCACATATAGTGTGTCAGTCTCTGAAGAATTTGGAAAAACATACTCAGAAAAGAATCATTATAGCTCAACTGCTGACAGCACAGCCACAGTGCTATAGCATCTGAACAATGTATTCATTGATATTACATTTCTATTTAACCTTCAGCTGAAGAGCTGGGAGTGAACAACAGCAGCCAAAATGTGCTTTAACTGACGACTCCCACTGCCCCCAGTTTATGTTACAATCCATTTCAATGAAAACCAACAGTATATCATGTTTCCTGCTCAGCTCACCACAGCCCTGACACAATACTATTTTGCACAAGTCTTCTTCAGACAAAACAGTCAACCCCTCCAAGATAAGTGTATGGCACTTAGCATACAAACAATCGTTTTTAATGTATGGATTCAATTAATGTTTTCCTTTTCCCCCCAAGAGTTCTCAATTCACACCCTCCCCTCTCTGCTCTGCACTCTTGTCTGGTTGGTATCTGGTTTCTATCTTCATTTTCTCCGACCTCCTTAGTTTTCTTTAATAAATGTTTAAATATGTCCCTGCAGCTTTGGTGTAATTACTGTGCAGCAGCAGCAGCAGCAGCAGCAGCAGCAGCTCAGGTCCTTCGGGAAGGAGAGGGAAGCAAGACGGAGGGAAAAAAATAATATGCACTCAGAAAGAGAAGGAGAGCGCTGTTCATGTTAAATGGTGGAGTAAGACGGATAGAGGGGGCCTTGTGTTTGGACGGGTGAGAAAATTAGATAGATAGATGGAGGGGATTTTATTCAACAAAATGGGAACATCAGCTGCCAGCTTGTCCTTCAGTCTGTCCTAAGTCTGTTAAGTGTGCACGCCTCTGTGCTCTTATGTGCACATAAAGTATAGAGCACATCAGCTCTTTGTCAGCAGAAGAGAAATTAAAATGCACTGACTAACTTAAATGATCAGATGTCAAGCTGTATGTTCCAGCATTAGTGCTACTATTGGGGTTTCACTGACCTGATTTAGTAGAACCCAGGGTTTACATGTCTCCAGTCCACATGATTTTTGTTTAAAAATGTACAAATCTTGCTCTGAATACGGTTGCCCTGAAACTAGGAGGTTGAGAACACGCCTGGCTCTGTTTTTGTTCGAAAACGCCATCATTTTGTTCTGGTCAGACAGAAATGGAGACCTTTGAAAACAATGACGCAGTTACACACACACACTCACATCTCGGTAACAGAAATCCTTTCTCTGACTGTCTAAACATTGTTTTTTTTTCTTCTACGTCGTAGTCTCGGAAATTAAGCAATGAACCGCAGGGACAATCAGCTTCCTGTTTACACCAGCACATGCATGCTTAGTGCACCTGAAAGGTCAATGATACACTGTGTCATGCAGAGCTTTAAAAATGCCATTATTGAATGAACATGTAGTAGTATTTTGTAGTCTCAGATAAGACAGGCCAGTCTGAGCTGCTTGTCCTTCTACATCCAGCCAAAGAACAATTCCTCCCCCTCTCACATCACCAGCATCGACATTATACAGAGAGACAGCTAAGTAATTGCCATCAAACTTTCCTGCTCGCTCTCCTTTCCCTTGGCAGTGGGATGGGAGGGGTACAGTACAGAAGCAGCAGAAAATATGAACTGCATTTTCACTGAGCACAGACCAGGAACAGGGAGGCACCGCTATCACAGTCCACTGCCACGGATGACGAAGAGCGGAGGGATCCGTTTGTAAATCCTTTTTTAAAACTCTGGATGGATGATTTCTGAAGACAGGACAAGTGTGTCTCGGATAATAATATGAGGTTTTTTTGGTGATGAGTAATTTGTATAATTCGAGCTTTGGGTTGGCGGATGATTATGGGCTTCCTCAAATGAAGTCTCACCTACTCAGCAAGAAAAGGATGCTAATTTGGCTGTGCCTTCACTGCGACTCTGAATTACAAAGTGTACAAAGGTACATCCTTTGTCATACTATTTTTAAATATTATGATCTATTTAGATTGAGTGGAAAGAAACACTTTTTAATTTAGGTGATCTGGATGCTCTGAGGTCTCTGAGTGACTGTTATGGCAGGGCCTAGACCTGATATCTCACTTTACAACAATGCTTTTGTTGCCCTTTTTAAACGGAGACACTTGGAGAGCTTACTCTAACTCTCACCGCGTGTGTGTTGGTCATTTTGGAAGCGAGCAGGGTTTGCTCCCCAGTATCAACAGTGACTTCAATTTTGGCCCTTGAAGCAGAATGTTCATGTCAGTGTGGTACGCCAAAAAGATGGGCTGCCGTCTCCTCAACAATGTGCGGAAAGTCAAGAAACGTCGAAATCATAAGATGGTAGGCAATTTAAAAATGTTATCTATCACTGTGCCTCACTGTACTATAACAATCCCATTGTGATTAGTAGAAATGGTAAATCTAGACTGTTATTACTGTGGAACTAAGATACAAAGGTTTGATCTTGTAAAGCCAGCACAGATACACATTTCAGGTTTAGACTGTGGATACACATTTTAATCACAGGCCTTAGGTCTGGGAAATCAAATGTGGTAATACTAATCTAATGCTACTCAGGCTGTGTGTGGGTTGCCATGATACGTTCCTGAGGCAACCCAAGTGTGGTCAGTGGTCAGTCTGGAGCCGATAATGCTCGCAGTTGTATTTTAAAAAAAAATCACTTTTTATTCAATCACATACAAATTCATAGTTTGACATTGCGTATTTCACTAGAGGTCACTGTCTTGTTTATTGACCAGTTGAAGGCTCTCCAGCAGCTGCATGCTGTGTAGAAGCACTAAAGCCTCTAATGCAACCGTTGGTTTGAGTCCAAAAAGCGCTCATAAGCCCCACCAATGATATAATAATATTCTTAAGCTTAACGAAACCGATGACTGTCATTATAATTGGTGTCATTTGAAAAATAAAAAAAGTCTCCAGGTAGTGGCAGGAGTGTGCACCGAATTTGCAGGTGCACATGCACAGAGCAGCAGAGGTTGATCCGATTATTTGAACGTCTTCTGGGTCATTTTAGCAGCAAGGAGAGGTTACAGTACAGTATGCAGCTACAGCCTGAAACAGACTGAAGCTTTGTGGTTTTCCACAGCTAAATGCCAAGACTAACTCTACTTATTATATTAAAACACTGCTTTACACTTGTGCTGCATGGTGTCTTGCCTCAGTGCAGTGCATGCATGGAAAAGAAAGTGTGTGCCTTCTTACCAAAGAGTGTTGGATGCTATTCATTGCTATTCATTACTGAAACCAGGCGGCTCTGGGGCAACATTTTGAAATACCATAGTATTATGAATTAATTATATATATATACACAGTATACATATACATATGTATATATACATATATATATATATATATATATATATATATATACACATATATATACACACATATATATGTGTATACATATACATATATACATATATATATACATATACATATACATATATATATATATATACACATATATATATATACACACATATATATATATATATATACATATATATAAATAAACACCAGTGGTGCATTAAGTGTCAGAAAATGTTGAAAAACGTTCAAACAACTCAATTAATTGAGAAAATAATCAACAGATGAATTGATTATGAAAACAAACAGCCCTATGAACACTGCATATGGATTCATGAGAATGTCTGGATGAGGAGGCCTGTAGAGACATGGCAGAGGACACATTAGCTGAATAGGTAGTGCTAAAATATAGGTGGGCAACAGCAGCCAAACACTGTAAATCCTAACAACCCTGATGTCCAAAGACTTGACAGGGCAAAGAGAGGGAGAGAAGGTTCTGTCTAAATCCCTCCAGGGAACTTGGATTTCTGCTGGATTTCTGCTGGCTATACTCATTATTTCTGTCTCTAGATAAGGATGAATTTGACATAATGTTCAGCAGCTACATGGTGGAGCTCAGCACAGTCAACTTTTAGCAAATTCCTTGTTGGAGCAGATGCTCCTAATAATACTATACTGTACATATGTCTGATGGGAATTCAATGATATACTGTACATAGAGTGTGTTTGTGATGTGATTTGGGTTAAACAGTGATACTGGTATTTAAATCAGAATGAGCTAATATCATATTTATTACACGAGAGGCTGCAATCAGCATAAGCTTGATGTTACCATTTGAGAGGTTGTTTAAAAGTAATAGTTATTATTGCACAATTGTCATACGATGATACTGTACACTGATATATTGCGGCGCCAGTAGCTTGGTGGCACAGCGAGTTGTCTTTCAACTGGAAGGTTGTGAGTTTGATTTCTGGCTACGCAAGTCTGCAATGCCGATGTGTTCTTGAGATGCAAGACATTGCACCCAATGTGTATTAACCAGTGGGTGTATAAAAAACTGTAGTGTAAAAACAGCTTTGAGTGGTCATCACGACTAGAAAAGCACTATACAGTAAGTACAGACCTTATAGCATGTACACTAACTGTTTAATTGATTGCAGTGAGCCTATATATTTATTTACTTTTTAGGTGTTTGATGGTGTAGGAAAAGTGAAATCTATTTGAATTTATAGATAGCAAATTTGCCACACAGTTCAGTTTATTTCTATTGCAAACTTAAAAACAACCTCAGTATTGTACATACAATGCAAGTACAAATATAAGCGGTAGTAAAACTACTTTGAGATGTTCTATTTTTGTTGACCGTTATTTCAAGATTGTGCAAATGCAGCTACGTGTTTATTTCTGAGATTATAGCCAAAGGTGTTGTACTGAGCTACATTAAACTGAGTGTTGCATCTTTATTCACAGGCATGTGGGAGGCAGAACATTAAAACTCTGACAATCAGCTCAGTACAACACCATCAATGAGTAACTGCGGCGCTAAAACATAGAACTGAATTAACAGCTGTATGTCAGAAATATAAAGGAGCATTATAGGCCTCATAAAGGCATAGGCTTTATGGAGCAGTTGCAGTGGGTTGCACCTGATAAAATGGGGCAAGTGAGTGGATAGCTCTATTTTCAAAGACAATACAAATCACTGTAATAATCTATGAAACTGTTCCCATGACAACTTACTCTCACTTACAAAGACTAAAAGTAAGAAAAAGAACTCCGCATTGTTTCACATAAAGATCAGTGAATGTGAAAATGTAAAATGTATAAAGTTGAGAAACTGCGTTGAGTTATGTTGTGCATTTGTGTGTGTGTGTGTGTGTGTGTGTGTGTGTGTGTGTGTGTGTGTGTGTGTGTGTGTCAGGGCTGTCAGGTCTGTGAAGGTCAGTGAGCTATGTTTTCTGCTGCCGTCTGCAGTTCTACATGCACTTTAGATGTGCAGGGTCTTTCCCATGCTAATCAGCATGATACAGAGCAATGACAGAAATAATAAATACACAAGCTTAGTCAGACTGTGTCCTACGCAGATCACTGCACATAATTGTGTACTTACATCTTCCAACATCAGCTACGCTGATGAGAGTAAAGTCCGTAAAGAAGCACAGAGAAAGGGGATTAACAGGAGTGAGGATTAAGATGCGTGTAGTGTCACACTTCATATGAGCTGACAGAGAAACCTACGGTGGCCGACAGGGGCAAACAAGTCCCAAAACACCAGCAAACCTGACAGGCGGTTAAACCCAAACCATATCAATACCAAAACCCACTTTGTTCCGGAACAACAACCTGCTCACGGGTTCCGTGTGCAAGAATTAGAATTCTACTGGAGAGATTACAGACTTTAACAAACACGGGGCACAAGATGACGGGTTATTCCAACTTTACAAAAATCCAACAATTTTAATTTTAAAGTAATAATACACAAACACAACCATACTTAGGGGTAGTATATTGTATATATTATATTATATCACACACAAGCTGTGTGAGAAGATATTCAGACGAGATGTGCTGTCTGTCACTGGTTTTGATTGTCCATCATCCTCTGAGTGTGCTGGGAGAATAATGCTACCATATGTTGTCAACATGGCTGTAAAGGAATGACTGATTTTGAAACGGTTGATGGGCAGATGGCCGATAAACATGTCCACACAATTCAATAAAAAGCCATTTAGCATGAGTAATACCACACAATATGACATGATATGGTGTGACAATACAACGTCGCTGTCAGTTAACACTGAAAGACATTTAGAATCCTGAGGCAGCTGAATTCAAGTGAACACTGTAATAAAACCAGTCTCAGCGATACCTGAGAACAAGAGTTTGTACAAAAACCTGAAGGCTCACATGAATTATTTCTGTGTCCATCATACTGTGCATGGAGTGGATAATAAAAAATGGCTCTTGAGCAGCGCTCTCTATCCTTGAGCAGAGTGACAACCATAGCAGAGCGAGAATGGTGTTATCACAGCTGAGAGCTAAAATGGCCATCACTCTTGGCTGTGACTGTAGGTTTGGAGGATACACTGAGAGCTCATCCGGGAGCTACGTCATCTCCGATTCTCTGTTGTTGCTTCTTAATAATGTTTTTTTTTTTTTTGTCCTCTGTCTCTAGGGAAATACTCCTCCAGTGGTGGTGAACACCGACACACTCGATGGATCCCCATATGTAAGGATTATGTTTAATCCTCCCTTTATTGTAGTCGTATGTTAGGCCCAATCACATGACTCATTTGGCTACTTTCACACTGCCGTCTGTATGATCAGTAATTCCATTTTTGTCACCTCCATCCAGGCAGGTCTTTGCTCATTGTATCAATCCAAAGACAGTCATTCATTTTACTCATTTTTGATTTAAATAAGATTTTTCTGTTTGACAGAACAGAAACATTACTCACTTTGATTGATGAAGCCTTTTCTAAATCGGAGGCAGTGAACATATTATCATGAACTGTGAGGGATTAGAGGACGAGGCTTCCCAGAGAAAAGTCTGCCATCGCAGAACCGGATTTTTCTGCACCGCTACAGAGCTACGAAAAGTTATTTTCTAGGTCAGACACCATAACAGTGAAGTTGAAGTTTTTTCTTCACTCCTCCTCAGGGACAGGGCTAAGGCTGATGTGTAGCTTTAAGCTATCCCATCAGAAGGCAAACTTATCAAGCAGGTACCACACACACCGATCCACATGTGCAGTGGGTCAGAGACAAGCAAAACCATTTTGGATTAACCTCAATGGACAGAACGCCTGGCCAAGAGACACTTGAAGTAGATTTCAGCGATTATGACGCTGTGTTCAAGTACTGATGTCAAACACGGTCAAGCTGAACCAACGTAAGCCGACATTCTGATTTAGACTCTTATTTTGGCTTTACACTGATAATGTTAGAAAAAAGGGAAAAACAAACTTTTCTCTCTTGACAATATGAACTAACATCTGTTTCTGACAGGTAAATGGGACAGAAGGTGAAATCGAGTATGAGGAAATCACACTGGAGAGAGTGAGTCTGAGAAACAAGTTGACTTTTGAATTATTTACTGGGCATTAATATTGGATTATTTGATTATTCACGTGGTTGTAAAAAAAAAGGTCTAGGGCTGCAACGACTATTCAATTACTAATCGATCACTAAATTAATTGTCAATTATTTTAATAATCCATTAATCAATTTGAGTGTTTTTTCAATAACTAAAACAAGTTTTCTGATTGTTCATCTTCTTAAGTGTGAATATTTTCTGGTTTCTTTGCAAAGAAATCAACTTAATTATTTTGGTTTGTGGACAAAACAGGATATTGGAGAACATCATCATTTCCAGGTTTTGTAAACACAGATCAACATTTTTCAACATCTTTATGGACCAAACGATTACTCGATTAATCGAGGAAATAATAAAACAGATTAATTATTTGCAGCCCTATTCCCATTTAATACTTTACATAGCATTTTTTTTTAATAAAATGCCCATCTTTGATAATAAGTGACTTCAGTCTTGATCAAATCGAGAAAACATGACGCATGTAGTTGTGTATCTCATTGTTACTGCAGGGTAACTCGGGCCTGGGCTTCAGCATTGCTGGGGGAACAGACAACCCCCATGTGGGTGATGACCCCAGCATCTTCATCACCAAAATCATACCTGGAGGAGCTGCTGCTCAGGACGGACGGCTGAGGTAACCAAGTTACAGTAAACACAGAAGCCTGGAAACAATGCACTACATTCCCGGAGGACAGTACATATAAAATCCTGCAGTCAAAAATCCCAGAGGAAGAACAGAACAGACCAATGTAAGTGCGTAAAATGCAGCTCTACTGACTTCATGCCATCAGAGAGAATGTGTCATCAGGTACGTTTATGTGGCATTTTCAGTCAGTTTAATTCTTTCATATTTAGAGAAACAGAATCAGAACTTGCTTTACTTGACAAGTATTAGTCCATCAAAAAATACTGTAACTGTATAAAACTTACTAAAGGTTGGATCGGAGTACATAAAGACTGTATGTACCACGTAGAAAGCACATACAGTTTATATAATATACTGTATGTATATACATATATACATGTATTGTATTATTTGTAAAAAAAATATTGCAGTTATGCAGTTTCCACTTTTTTTTAGCTCAAGACATCAGTAGCCATTGGTTTGGGGGCTCATTTTTTAATTTCCTACGCCATCTCTTTTAGGACTGGAAAATGAATTTTAAACGCATGAATAAAATAGCGATAAGTGTAGTTTTTAGGCCCTCCGAGGAAAAAGGCTATTTTAATCAAAAATCATGCTTTAAAAACAGCTTCTCTTCTACACACAGCCTGTAAGTCACTACATTTTAATGGTTCATACTGTAATTCTCTGGAACAGTTAACACAAAGAGAGCGAGACTGTAGCTAAGCATTAAGCTAGTATCAACCAAACAAGGGTTTCCTCCCTTGAATATTGACATCTGGGAGAAAACCAATAATTGATTATTACTGACAGCACCTGACCACATGTGGTGGAGGATTACACCCGATATTCTGCACCACAACATAAACTCATGCTGAATTTTCACTATCCCTCCCACTGTGTCTCTGTCTGTCACCCTCCCTGTTTCTTAGTGTGAACGACTGCATCTTATTTGTGAATGAGGTTGATGTGAGGGAGGTGACACACAGTCAAGCTGTGGAGGCTCTCAAGGAGGCAGGTGCTATCGTCCGCCTCTATGTTCTCCGCAGGAAACCCGCAGCTGAGAAAGTCACTGAAATCAAACTCATCAAAGGGCCTAAAGGTATGTGGGAGTATGGATCGTTGTACAGCACCAACACTTCTGTGTGGGCTTAAGGATGCTTTATTCAGGGCTAAGCTTTACCCTCTGGATTTAACAAATCGGCTCTGCATTAACACAGAATTCCTTTTACTCACCCTCTCTCTCTCTCTCTCTCTCTCTGCCTTTCTCGTTGATATCTTTCTCTCAGGATTGGGTTTCAGCATCGCCGGAGGGGTGGGAAACCAGCACATACCAGGAGATAACAGTATCTATGTCACCAAGATCATTGAAGGCGGGGCTGCTCATAAAGATGGCCGTCTGCAGATCGGGGACAAGATTTTAGCAGTCAGTCAATCATATGTAAAGCCATGTGCCCACACACATTCTGTACATGACGACCTCCAACTCTCACCTCTTGAGCAAACACACTCACACTCACACAGTCATGTATCAGCTGCACTGAAGTATCAAGAGCATAATACAGCGGTTATGTTCATGGCTCTGGTTTAACATGCGAGTAGATGTGTAGGCTGGGATGTTTAAGTATAACCACAGTGAAATACAAGCAGCACTACTGCCATCTGCTGGAGAACAGGGAGGCTTTAACTTAGCAGCAGGTGACAAGCTCAGTGACGGCAACTTCAAAATGGTGCATATTTATTTATTTATTTTAATTAAATGGTGTCTGAGCTAAATAATGCTTTGTCTCTAAACAGGATTATATGGAAACGTGCTTATGGTCATTAAGAAAATACAATTACAATCAATTATTGTATTAATTAATAAGCAATAGTCAACATCTGTGATCTCTGATGGCAAATAATCTATATGGTAATGTAGGTAGAATATTACAGTAACTCTATCCTTAATAATTATGTTGACACGTCATGACTTGAGCTATGATTATATAGTGTGTCTTTCTTTCTGTCGGCCTAAATCTGTCTAAAGCCATTTCTAGAGTAACTAAAGCATTTATGATGCATTAAGTTAACTTCACACTTCATACTTAATGTTCTGTATGACCTAAACTAACATTTTACAGAGCAATTAGTTGATCATTAACATTCATGTTATTGTGCCTCTTGTACACATAGACAGCTGATCACTCGCATAATCTGATTGCTCTATAAAAGACAGAGCGACGATCAAACATGTGAATCTAAGAATACTGAGAGTTTAGAAAAGCTGCTGCTGGTGATGCTGACTGATTTCCCTGCCTGCCGCAAACCATCAGGTGAACAACGTGTGTCTGGAGGACGTGATGCACGAGGATGCGGTGGGGGCTCTGAAGAACACAGCCGAGGTGGTGTACCTCAGGGTGGCCAAGCCCAACAACCTGTTCCTGACCAACTCCTATAACCCTCCAGACCTCACCAGCAGTAAGTCGCTCTTCATGCACACTAAAGCCAAGCTCCTGACTTTAAATACAGATGCAGCACACAATGGATTATGTTTGTACAGTTTGTACAGACAAAAACAAAAGGTGCTCTGTTTGTTCCTTTGAGCTTAATCCACCTCATAATGAAAGTTTCAACTGATACTGCATCTGTGTGCCGCACACCCTGGTATATTATACTCAATTGTGTTTCTGTGTGTGTATTTTTCCAGCATATTCCCATATGGATACTGAACTCAGCCACCCTAACTATCTCGGCTCGGATTACCCACAAGCGCTCACTCCCACCTCACCAAGTCGATTTTCTCCGGTCCTGCATGGCATGATGGGAGATGATGATATCCCCAGGTGGGCCAACATCTGGTGACGATACATTTCTCACCTATATCACATGTATTGACTTATTGTTAGTGTTTACAGTGTGACTGCTAATGCTATGCAGAGTTGTAGTAGTAGAAAGAAGATTACCAGTGATAGTACTGTATTTGTAAGGGTTTCTAATGTGTAGCTCTCACCATGTGTCTTTATCAGGGAGCCTCGCAGAGTTTTGATCCACCGAGGCTCCACAGGTCTGGGATTCAACATTGTTGGAGGAGAAGACGGAGAGGGAATATTTATCTCCTTCATTCTGGCAGGAGGACCAGCGGACCTCAGTGGGGAGCTGCACAAGGGCGATCAGATCCTTAGTGTAAGGACACTTTCATGTTCATGAAGTTGTCATACATACACGTCTGTGCATCCGATGTGTGACTTTTGTGCCGTAACTGCTAACATTCATACTGTGTGTGTGTGTGTGCATCAGGTGAACGGCGTGGACCTGCGTATGGCCACGCATGAGCAGGCAGCTGCGGCTTTGAAGAACGCAGGACAGACAGTGACCATCATCGCTCAGTATCGACCCGACGGTACAGCCACAACTACACCACAGAGCAACTCTCAAAGTTTATGTCAAATCAGTAAAATGTACTTACTCCCAGATCAGTTTATTTGCGCTTGTATGATTCGTAACAGGCCCAGGTGATAATTCAATAACAATATCCACCACACTATGAATTCCTCCAGTGATAAAACCAACATATATATCAATCTGTGCATGCAAGTGTCACTTTCTGCCTGTAAAGAAATGTAAAACCACCTTCTTCTTCAAATTTTACTCCAGAAAAAAACATTATCACAACAGTATTCAGATTATTTTTTGATATAATAAGCTTTTGGGCCATATTATCCAACCCTAAAACCTCATTACAAAAATAAATTGGAAATCTAGGCAATGGACAATGTAGTTAGTAAAATTGAAGTCTACTATCAGACACATTCACTGAATTGTGGCTGAGCGATTGTTTTCAGTATCATCTCACTCCCTGGCTTTGAGTCACTTTACATTAAATGATTTAATCTAATTCTTCTACCAGAAATATTTTTATATATATAATAATGGCTTTTTTTTTTTGCAAAATGTGTTTTTGCAATATGTTTTAATGGCTTATGAGGCAAAGCTATCATGTATGTGACTATAAGTCACAACAGGTCATTATGGGCTTGTATCTGTGTTGTTTCAGAGTACAGTCGTTTTGAGGCGAAGATCCATGACTTGAGAGAACAGTTGATGAACAGCAGTATGGGCTCTGGGACCACAACACTCAGGAGCAACCCAAAGAGAGGCTTCTATATCAGGTCTCACACTTAAATAGTACAAACACAATGAAACAACTTTGACTGTGAAGCACAAATACACCTGGTGTTTAAGAGAGAGCATAGTCCTCTGAAAGTTCTGAATAAGAATGAAAAGCTTGTGTTCACAACATTGTTCGTCACAGGTTCACAGGTTGTGTTCAGGGTGTCTATGACACTAACTCAGACATTTGTACTGTGCAAATTTAAAAAATAAATGCCCCATATTTGCACTTTTTAATGGAAAAACTGTCAACTTTGAGAAGAAACACTCATTCGAAGCACGTCACAGCGCCGCACAGAATACAAATGTACCAACACAGGAATGAGCCTTACCTTTATAACAACTACAGGTGTCACCTGTAAATTCCCTCTTTTTCCAGTAGTCTGTCCTGAGTACGCCATGTCTTTAAAACCCTTTACGGTCCTAAACTTCCACCATATTCAGCTTCACGTTAAACTGCTTTTTAGTCGCAATTAAATGCGACTTTTAAATGCACTTTTGTAAGTCGCTTTGGATAACAGCGTCTGCTAAATGACATGTAATAAAAGTAATAATAATAATAATTATCGAGAAACGGCTCCCACTCGTTTTGCTAAGTTTACGTGTAAACGTTAGCAATTAGCTTGTAATGACACCGAGGGAACTGTGGGTGGCGGCAACGCAACATGGCGGATGTCAGCTACTGTACGGTTTGCGAAGAAGACGAAGAAGAAGACGTAGAAGCTCTCGCGCTTCCTTATTTACGGAGGTGATTTTTCCTCATCTTTCATATTTGTATGAAAGATGTTTTTCGAGGTTTCTTCTCCACCCTGTGCAGTTAAATCATTAACTAGACGACTACTTCTCTTGCCTGCTTGTATATTTATGTCAATGCAAAGTTACCAGCTGTGTGTGAAAGTTAGTATTCAGAAGTCTTTTTTTTTTTAATTATGAATGTGATGTTTTCACATTTTGTGAAAATATAGTGCAATATGAAGTAACCTAAGCACAAATGCAAGTAAGGTGTTGAAGACTAAAGATGATTAAAAATGCTGACTCATATTCCATCATCACTCAGGGCTCTGTTTGACTATGACAAGACCGCAGACTGCGGCTTCCTCAGTCAAGCACTGGGCTTCAGGTTTGGGGATGTGCTGCACGTGTTGGACTGTGGAGATGAGGAATGGTGGCAGGCACGGAAAGTCAGTCCCCAGAATGAGGCTGAAGAGGTCGGCTTCATCCCCAGCAAGCACAGGTCAGACACACTGACCAACCCCAGCTTAGTTAAGCTCAAGTAGCCCTCTCTTTGTCAAAGAATATGGTTAGATAACAAACACATTTTGATTTATAGAAGGCTAAAGTAGCTGCTTTATCATTTTAAAGGTAGTATGTCTAATTAAATAAGCGTTGCGTAACAGCCATGATGACTCACAACCAGCTCCACCGTTTTCTCCATTATCTCCAAATTGTAATGTTATTCTTCTCCGTCCTCATGTGGACAGGGTGGAAAGAAAAGAGTGGTCTCGTGTTAACACCAAGGAGAGGGTGAGTTAATTCACCAGAGGCCTGTTCTCCTCTCAGACTGTCTTCACCTGTGTTAACCTCTGACCTTGTCTCTCTTGCAGGACCATGGTCGAGACAGCTTGAGCACAAAAGGTGAATGAGTCCATTTTAGTAGATTACAGATAATACAGATAACACACTGTCCCGTTTATTTGCACACACATAATGCACCTGGTTACATTCTGTACTATCTCCTTTGACATTTACCTTCAGACAGTGGTCCAAAGCAAACTTCCCCCCCAACACAGTAACACCTTCCCTGTTCATAATCACATCTGATGCATTTGCTCCCACGTGCACACGTGCAGAACTACAATGTCATTTTTTTAATGGTAAAAAGAAAGTTGGCTGAATGCCTCTGTGCTCCGTCTACAGGAAGAGATAAAACATTACAAAGTTATGAGACGGTCACCCAAGTGGAAGGTAAAGTCAATAAAAAAAAGAAGTGCATTTTTAAAATTGTACTTTTGACTGAGTTCCTATTTTTTTGACTGCTCCATTTTTTCCCCCCCCTCCTCATTCTAAGTTCATTACGCGAGGCCCATCATCATTCTAGGTCCTGTGAAGGACAGAATAAATGACGACCTGTTGTCCGAGTTCCCTGATAAGTTTGGATCATGTGTCCCACGTAAGTAACTGCATATTTATAGTCAAGAGAGCGTATACTCTGCGTTTACACTTTTGTTCTTTGTCGGACAGACACCACACGGCCAAAGCGGGAGTATGAAGTGGATGGACGGGACTATCACTTTGTGTCATCGCGGGAACAGATGGAAAAGGACATTCAGAGTCATCGGTTCATCGAGGCGGGCCAGTACAACAGTCACCTGTATGGCACCAGTGTCCAGAGTGTCCGCGAGGTGGCTGAGCAGGTGTGAAAGTCACATGCCCTGAAATAATGTCATTATTTTTCTTTCTTTTTTTGTAGTCAGATAAATCACTTCCACTCTGTGCTAAATAACAACTTTTATTTAAAAAAAGCCAGACTCATTTGCTGCAACCTCCCTTGGATTTTTGCCTCATTAAGTGACAGTTTTGAAGTCATCATCACTAAGATAACAGTGCTTTCCCTGCATGTGTGCACGAGCAGCAGGGGAAACACTGCATCCTGGATGTATCGGCCAACGCTGTGCGCCGGCTACAAGCAGCTCAGCTTCATCCCATCGCCATCTTTGTGCGACCCAAGTCACTGGAGAATGTCCTGTAAGAAAAAGTGACACGGAATCATACGCGTATCTTTGATAAACTGTGTGATTTACATTAGATTGTTTTGTCTGTTGTGTCCACAGAGAGATCAACACTCGGCTGACAGAGGAGCAGGCCAGGAAAGGAATGGACCGAGCCCTCAAACTAGAACAAGACTTCCTAGAGTGTTTTTCAGGTAAACATATCACAAACAAGTATATCTACACTGCATATTCACCTGTAGTGCTTTACAACATGGTTAAAAAATCCTTGACAGCTATTTCAATTGAATAGAAGTTGTTACATCTAGTCATTTTTGCAAAATCACAAAATCTAAATCATGATGATTTGACTTTTTTGGAGAACGTTAACCAGCAGAATGAACTTTTTCATTTTGAGAGAAAGATTTCTGGGCCAATCTTAATCAAATATGCGTTAGGATTTGGAATATGGCAAACACAAGACGATTCACCTGTGTTTGTACGCTGACTGTTCGCTTACTCATAATTAACTTGATGCAAATCAGTGATCACGGAACGTCTTCATTTGGTGATTTAATGAACCACAGTTCAGAGATATAACTTGTTTCACATTGTCTTTTTTTTTCCCTTTACTTTTCATTCAAACTATTGCGGGAGAGAAACACAAGGATCAACTCCTCATTTACATACTCCTGGTATTGCCTCAGTGAGAAAATGAGCGCTTCCTTGTGGGACTCGGGGATTTTTAAAGTTTAAGAGACACATTTGGGGCAACTCACAGCAGTTGGCCGTAAAATGAACGTTAGGTTTCCTGACAAGTCCACACCAGCCTACAGTTTATGACAAATCATGAGCAGGAGCCATACATGATATTTCATGAATATGTTTGAGACTTTGTTGGAAAGTCATCGAGATTTCACAAAACACTTTTATAAACTTAAGATCAAACTGTATATTTGTTATTCATATAATCTTCCATCTCTCTCCGTCTCTCTTTTCCTCCCCCTGCCCCTGAACGTTTCCTGCTATCTCTCTTTTGTTTTCCTCTTTGTTTCACTGCTGCCTGTGCCACATTTTTCCCTCCTCCATTCCTAACCGTTGTCCTGTCTCCCTCCCTGACGCATCCTGCTGCAGCTGTCGTGGATGGGGACAGCTTTGAAGAGGTCTATCACAAAGTAAAGACAGTGATCGAGGAGCAATCAGGGCCTTACATCTGGATCCCCACTCGAGAGAGGCTGTGATGCTGCTGCCCCTGCCCGCTACCCCCCTCCAACCTCTCCTCCCCCCGCCCTCACAGCCACCGACTGACGCCACCCTTCACCCTCACAGCCAAGCTAGCCTCGCCTGCCTGTCTGTCTGTCTGTCTGTCCTCCAGCAAAGTCAGTGCTTAGGCAAACACGGAGAATGACACAGAGAGACGAACGCAGAAACAGAGACAAACACGGGAAGTGACACGGCGAAGCAAAGAATGAAACCAAAAAAAAAGGAGACTCCGAGACAGATGTAAACACAGTCATGTAATTAGACTGAAAGACACGGAGAGAAAAGACTTCATCCGTATTCTACTTTCATGAGGCAGGACTGAGTATTGATGTTCTTTTCACATTTAGCGTTAAAATGCATCTTGGCCACAAATGGGCATTGATTGCACCCAGACGTGGGAATGCAAATGTCCTCGACACAGTTGATTTATCAATGCCAAACAACTTAGTTTGTTATATTAGGTCTTTCAATTTAGTGGGTTTTTTTCTGTTTAGATACAGTTGCAGTTTCCCAAGAGAGATTCCCAAGTGGAACCGGTTCATGAATACTTTTCTGATGCATTTTGATGCCGGTTGTGGATCTAGACTGAACTGGGTTTACCTCGGCACACAAAGACCTTAGGTGTGAGCAGGGTTTGAAAGAGAGTAGAGAATGGCCCAGCAGGGACAGAACCCGAGGTGGTATTAAGATCATGTCACCATCCCCATCTCTTGGACATCTCACACTGAACACCACCATACAGCAGTCCCTGAGATGGAGATGCCCAAAAAGACGCTGGCCCCTCTTTTTATATCAGCTTCTGTGTTTCTGTCGTTCCCCTTCTGTCAGTTCTGGACAGGGAAGGGGGGGAGACTAAGAACAGGAAGGCCCAGATCCTGCTCCCTAGTCCCTCTAGACCAGGAGTCCTTTCTTGACATAGAGTTCATGTTTTTGTGAATCTCTTCTTGATTCAGGGTTTGAACTCAAATGTACACGTCTGTGTCAAAGACTGGCATTTGCTCAGTCACCCACGTTGAAAATTGTGAGGCAGTATTTCAAAGCAGATCTAATAATTCTAAGGATTTAAAGACTCATATGCTGAATCTGTGCATGCTTCCTCAAAGACAAAGGAGTCAGGAGAAGAAAACAATGGAAAAATTTGACTTAAAAAAAAATTATATATATATATATATATCATGAAAAGAAAGGTGAGTAAGTCGGGTGTGTTCTTCTTTGCCACCTCCTTATTGGCGAGGATATTTTGTTCAGCATGTCTCATGAAAGAAGAGAAGAAAGAGAGAGAGAGACAAGGTCATGTGACATGTTCATGAGAGGCCAGTCCTGACATCTAGTTCAGCCTCTGCTCTCTTATCCACACACACACACACACACACACACACAGAGTCGTAACCTCAGCTGTAACCTAGCACAGTCCACTACAGGGAGACTGGCTGTTTTGACCTGCTGGTCAGAATCCAGATGAATGTTATCTCTCTAGGCACAAACAGCAGAACTGTTAGCTCCATCGCACTGCAGCCAACTCACCGTTCACTCTTCCAAAAGGATCCCTCAGCCGCAGACGTACACACTGTTTCCATCGGCCGCAGCAAAAGCCATGGCGCGTGTGTGTGTGTGCGTGCGTGTGCACATTCATGTGCGGAAACTCCCCTGTGTGGGAGGAATCCGTCTTCTTTTCTTCCTCTCGCCCATGTTTTGTCTGCTTCTTTCTCTCTCGTGTCCACACAAATTAAAGCTAAGTCATGTTTAATGAATAAATGGCCTATATACATAACTATGAATATAAATATATATATATATATATGTATATCTTTTTTATGAAAATTTCTAACGGGACTAGGTCTGTAACCATCAACATCTGCAAACAATATTCCACTCATTTCTTTGGGTAATATTGCTGTTTGGTTGTTGCATTTACTCACGCTCCCATTTTAGTGCTAAATGACATAACGGCATCGTTCCGGTCGGTGTAAAGCAGACCTCGCTCTAAAGCTTTGAACGGACGTTTTTGGACACGTTCTTGTGTGTGTTGACGACGAACTGAGACACATGTACAATGCAGCTGTGTGTGTGTGCGTGCGCGTGTGTGTGTGTGTGTGTGTGTTGCTGCTTGCGTGTGCGGGTGACAAGAAGGTGTGCGATAACCTAAAATATACTATGTGAGATGATCTATCCTTGATGGCAGTGTTTCCCAAACATGGGGACCCACTTTTTAAAAAGTCAACTGGTGCATAATGTAGTGCCTCATGACTGTAAAAGCAAAATGTCATTTCCATTTGGTAAACAAATAAACAAAACAGATGTTTGCACATGATATTTTGACATAAACACATAAAAATTGGGACCCAAAAAAAGAATCTCACGCGACCCACATGTGGGTCCCGACCCAGTCTTTGGGAATCACTGCTTTACAATGTATAATACAGGAACACATGGTTCGTGCGTTTATGTGCGTGTATGTGTGTGTATGTGTGCGCGCAAGGGCGAGAAAGTGAAGACATAGTGCAATATTGCTGTGATGTTATGCAATGAAGATGGTTTATACATGTGTCTAAGATTAAAAAGAAGAGTATTTATAAAGTTTGCACTGATGGCATTATATGCCACAGGCTTCTGCAGGAAAAGAATTGTGATGGGAAACAATGGGACTGCGAGGTTTTACGAGCATGTGTTTGTATTTACTTATAATTTCTCCTGAATTATAAGAGTGAAGGTGGAAGTGTCGTTTGGAGAAAAAAAAACACACACACACGTTCACATTTAGCATTTTGTTTATTTTGGCTCGGTTGCTTCTCTCGGCTCAGGCTGCGACGAAATGACGAGTTTCTACTCTGTTATTGTTTGTGATTTATTATTTATTCAGAACTGTCACTGGTTCCATCTCAAGTCTGTATATTTTTGTATTTTCTTTCTTTTCTTTTCTTTTTCCACACTGAAGGAGCTTTTGGGTCTTGGCGAGAAATGCTGTAAATATAATGGAGTTGTTGGAGTGCTGCGCGGCTTCAGATTTAGCCGCGCAGCACTGCTGAGTCGATGCAAGTCTAGAACCCATCCGAGCCACAGCCCAGTTTAACTGCTCAAACAAACACACACACACACACACACACACACACTTACATTTACACACCGAAGGAATCACAGAAACAACACATGGCAACACAACCATGAATATGTTTTACAATTTCTTTATTTGAGGGTTCAATGTATTTCTTAATATCTCTCAGCCATCCGTATCATAGTGTGATATTCCTTATAAAATATACGAATTTTTACAGAAAAGACTGATTACAAACTTACAACAAAGTCAACTGATGCAGAAAAATATATTTAACGATGACAATATCAAGCAAAATAAAATGTTCCAGTTCAGTGAAAGCGCTTGTTGTAAATTAGCTATAAAATAATAAAAATTAATTTAAAAAATGCTTTCTGAAAATGGACTCGGTGGTCTTGTTTTTGTTTGTGGTGATGAATTTGTGTCTTATTGTTTACAGCAGCAAGAAAACATCACTACGTCCAGGGGAGGGCACTCATTCTCTTCTATCTTCAGATGTTTTCTGTGCACAAGTCCCTCTCGGCCTCTCGGCTGCATTTGCACCGACTTTCTCTGGCTTTTATTTGCTGGTCGACTCCCTCGCTGCTCTCCCTCTCACCAGGGGAACTATGTTCTCTTAAAAAAAACAAAAAAAACATCCTTATATCTGTGAGGACATTTTGTTCTTGTAAGGACATTTTAGCTGGTCCTCATAAATCTAAAGGGCTTTTTTGGGGGTTAGGTTAAGGGTTATGGTTTTATTCTGCATTTATTTGTGATGGTTAAATTTTAAGGGACTATGGTTAGGGTAAGGGACTAGGGTTAGGATAAGGGACTATGGTTAGGGTAAGGGACTAGGGTTAGGATAAGGACTATGGTTAGGTTAGGGATAAGGGCGGACTATGGTTAGGTAAGGACTATGCTTAGGATAGGGACTAGGGTTAGGATAAGGGACTAAGGGACTGTTAGGATAAGGGACGGGGTTAGGATAAGGGACTATGCTTAGGATAAGGGACTAGGGTTAGGATAAGGGACTAGGGTTAGGATAAGGGACTAGGGAATGCATCATGTCTTTGAATACTGTGCAAGATTGAGTGTGTGTGTGTGTGTGTGTGTGTGTGTGTGTGTGTGTGTGTGTGTGTGTGTGTGTGTGTGTGTGTGTGTGTGTGCATACTTTTATATGTTTCCTGTTTATGACCTTTTCTGACGTTGAGTGGTTCTCGTGGAGACCAAAACCTGGTCCTAATGATTTGAATTATGGTTAGGTTAAGGTTGGGGATAATGGTTTGTTTAGGACGTTCAAATGAATGGATGTCAATACGGTGTCTCGAGAAGAGTAGCTGCAAAAAACCTGTGTGTGTGTGTGTGTGTGCGTGTGTGTGTGTGTGATATGACATTTGAACCCTCCAGCCTTGTTCTTGCATCCTAATTGTGACACACGTGTATCATCTGCACAATCCATTGATATGATGTAAACACAAGATTCATCCAACCACCAAACACACATGAGATGTGACTCTCTGTTTAAAGTCCAGACATCTGCATCTAATTTCAGTCTCCTTGTGCCGTGTGTTTATGCTTTTCTCATATCATTATTGTGCAGAATGTGAAGTCTGTTTGACTAAGAAACGCACAAAGGCAAAGTCACATTTTGTTTCCATTTTTAAACCGTTTTTATTTGTCATTTGGATTCAATTAAATTGCATTAAGACACTATTGAGTAATACTCAACAGGACTTAACCCGTTAGATCTGGTTTTCCAAGCATTACAAAAGATAACACTAGATCTTTCCACTATTTGAGAGATCTTTGTCAATTTTTTAACCTGAACTGTTTTCTGATCCGATCCAAAATAAATAAAAAAGTAAAGTTATCGCCTATAGTTTGCCCTGAAATTCATCTACATGTTATTGAATGATTTCACACACAGGTGAGAACACTACTCTGCTACACCCTATAAATCATGTAGGGTAAAAACATTATATTTCATTATTTTCTCACTTTCTCACTAAAACTATTTAAGGAAGGGAGGACAGAGGAAGAAAGAAATGCAACATTACAGAAAAACTGTCATAAAACACCATGATCAACAACACACTTCAGAGCTAAAAGAATGTGAAGGGAGTGCAAATATTAATCTATTACTATAATTCTTTGCCACTTATCTTGTTCAAGGTCAGCGTGAGCCGATGGTATTTCATGCCGAGAATGTAAAACATAAATCAGCCGGTTGATTGACGGCTGGTCTCTGCTGTGTTCCAGCTGAAAGTGATATAAAGGATCAGAGGGAGGAAGGAGAACGTCCATCATGGGTCATAAACAGGATTTCAACCTGCAGACTGGTAATGCCTTGCAGCCATCAGGTTCCTCCCATCCACATTTTGTGTTATCCTCCTCTGAGCCATTAACCAAAAGTCTGTACCATACACCGACACTTGCGATGCTTCTTCTCATAAGCAGGAGGAGGAGTGCACGGTTTGATCCCAGAGCAAGAGGAAATTTGCCAGTGTCAGAAATAGAAGCTCATATTCCCTCTTGATGAAGTTACTGAGTCACTGGATAAACTCTCTGTGAAAGTGAGTCACGTGTCTCACAGAGACAGTCCGTGTCAAACTGTCCTAATTATTGGGAGCAATGAGATTCATTGAAATGAATGGTGCTTACAATATTATTTTACACCAAATGAAGACATTAGGAAAGCAGCAGACGTGAACGCAGTCATTATTTAGTCTCATTCAGTCCTGGTGATGGAGATATGCCTCCGTGAGCTGCAGTGACAGGGAATTCACTTCTGGGGCCTTCTGGCTTTACTAGCACATAGTATAATATAGTACCTCCTCAATGTGGGCGGAGTCATCACAGCACAGCCACAGGAAACTGCTGAGACATTGTTTTCTACGCGACACACACAAACTAGTGACGAGTGACTTGCAAAGCAGGCGGGTCAGACTATACATTGGGAGGAGAAAAGTGATTTATTGGTACGTGTACGTCTGCTGCATCTCTCTGTAAGCTGGAGCATGTTAAATCAGTTTCCTGTTGACATTTACGTCACAGAAGACGGACGGTGAGACTAAGCGTTGTTCATACAGGAGTAATCAGACTATGACTCACTGCATTATCCAGGTATGTTAGTCCGATTAAGACTAGTTTGATTTTAGTCGGACTAACGTGTTTACTTGACGTTAAGAAAACCAAATGATTGTCTTAGTCATACTAAAGTCAGACTTGAGTGACATATTTTACATCATGACTGATGGAGGAAAGGTGGAAGCACCACTTAGCTCTAGTAATGCACGACGGCTGCATAAAACTGGAATATGGCTGAAAACTCCAGAATTCCACAGGAGAAGATAAACGTTCACAACTGGAAGCTTTAAGAGCTGAGGCACGTTTCCAGGAAATAGTTTAATGTGACATTTTAAAAATGTCTTTCCACTGCTTGAGCAATAAGACGGGTGTGTTAGTCAGTATCCCGCTACATGGATTTCATTATTTGGCGAAGATAATCCTGCAGATCCAGAATGATTACACGGCAGGCGTCTTTCTATCCTGGAGTTCCCCCTTGGACAAAAAAGGACGTAGTTAGTGTTAGACTTCACCGAGACGTTTCAGTGTGGCTCTACACAGGAGGTTGTCGCCATCATTTGTTACCTTCGTTACAACATGACAGCTGTCACCTGGAGAAGATCAAACACAAAGCTACTTCCATGTTCGTATTTTATTATTCATTTCCGCCGACAGCTGCATATTGTGATTTTTGGTCCCCACTCTCTCTCTCTCGCTCATTAGGGCGTAGCTGGTGCCCATCAGACTGCTTGTGTAAGACACCTTGAGTTCGGCTCTTCTGTTTATGTGTCGTGGCGCATTAGTAAATCCAAAAAGTGTCCGTTTGGCAAGGTTTCCGCCCCTTTTTTCATGCACATATCAGACTGGCTGCATCAAGATTAGAGGATTTGTCTCCAAAATGGCGCACGGCAGGGTGTGGTGCAGGCTTTTTAAAGTAAAGATGCTTCTTTAAAAAAACAACAACAAACAAAAACAGATGCCTTCTCGGGGTTTATAGACCAAGATAATACAGGCTCCTGTGGTTTTGTGCCAGCGCTCTCAGACTGATGTTGGATTTAACCTAATTGGTTCCTCTGCCTTTATCTGCCTATAATTTGGATTTTAAGGAAAAAAATAAAACACCACACTGCAGCGGGTCTTGTCACAGAAGACATTTGCATACTAATATAATGTGAAAATGAAATGAAATGGATTCGGCGACAGTGTTTTGTCATAGTCATCTGAGTGGAAAAACACGCACCCATCCGACTTATTACAACACGGAAGCAGGTAATATTTAACAGCCTTGAAATGAGCTGAAAAACGAAGCCTTGGAGGCTTATAATACAGAATACACAACATATATATAATCTTAAGGAATGTTGAATGTGTTTGATTGTGTCTGTGAAATGATATACAAAAAACACCAAATACACCTTTTAAAAAAAAGAAACCGTGTCTAGATCAATGCTGGTGCAAAAGAAATGTCTTTTATTAGACTTGGTTTGTGATCAGAAGCAAAAGAGATAATGTGTGTGGTTACTCTGTAATGAGTCAGAAAAGAAAGAAAGAAAAAGACTCGGGCTGTTAAGCTCATTGTATGCTTTGCGCCATTACAGGTTGTTACGGTTGTTAGGGATCCATGACTCAAATCATTGAAAATAACACGGGTAACGTCTCATTGTGTGGCTCCATTTTGGGAGGCAACGTTGTTGTGAAGAATAAATGTACAAATCATAATGGAGAAGCTGAGGCAAGTCGGCCACTGACCAAACAGCAGCTGCTGAGTTATTCTCCAGCTCATCATGCTCCACAGCAGAGTGTGTGTGTGTGTGTGTGTGGGGGAATAAGACTTCAGGCTTTCACAGACATGTACACTATTTCCTGCAGTCTCAGTGTGGCCCCAATCAAATTCATACAGCCCGCCACTTAATATCTAATTATAATGAGTTATTTCTATGTTTTTTTTTTTATGACTAGATCAATTTTGCATCATAAATAGGCTTCTATTGTGAACTATTTTATCATTCCATATCATAATGCATCATATTATTATTTTGACGGTTTGACCTATTTCCCCCCCTGCTGAACACACCTAAGTCCACAGTTTGGACTGTTTGTATTTCTATTTTTCGACAAACACTATATGGTATTATGTCTTGACAGCTTTTTCATAATTGTGACTCTCCAAAAACTATAAAAATGAAGGGCAGTTTTCTTTTGTTTGGACAGAATGACCTCACGAACAGACCTGCCTGTACCTGCGTGGTACATAATAATAATAATAATGATAATAATGATAATGTTAGGGTGTTTTTACAGGTGATTTAGAGCATCAGTGAAGTTTGCCTTCTTGCAGTGTGTGTTGGCGGTGGTGTGAGGTGCTGATGATGCATCAAAAGCTTTTCCAGACTCCCATACTATACAGGATCTTTTTATTTTATGGATAGTTGTCAAGACATGACAAGAATTGAGGTGATTTTAACAGTCACTTGGTCCAATAATGTTTAACCAAGGTTTTTTTGAAATAGGTCTGGGGCAGGTCAGACTCAATCTCACATTTCTGTGCCCTCATTTGTTTGTCCTTGTATTCTTTAAACGCCATAGTTACAGCTGCGTTTGCTGTCTCTTTTGCCATCAACTGGACTGAAAAGGGTTACACAAGGGTTACACAAGTGTTGTACAAGCGATACAAGGTCGTCCCACGTGTATGTCTCTACGGACGCCAAACTGGAGGACAACATGTACATTCACTCAGTCATCATCTGCCGCTTTATCCTCCTCGCGGGGGGTGCTGTGGACATTGGGCGATAGACAAACTCCAAACTCCATGCAGAAAGGCCCTTGTTCCAACCGTTGCTCCAACCCGCTGCAAGGCGAGAGTGCTAACCACTACAGCACCGTGTGACCCAAAGTTAAAGGGTGTTCTCACTAAATTGTTGCTGATGTTGACTGATGTAACAAGCTGTTCACAGGGGTCCAATGCAATTTTTACCCACTGTGGGAATGCCAACCCTGTTGCAACACCCCTGCAAGTCTTTCACCTCTTTGTCCTCCTTCATATTCGTATTAATGGCTCTGATCTGCAAAGTTGCACCCTCCTGTAGACTTTGAAATGGTTTTTAATGAGCAGTAAACCTGGGATGAAATTCAGGTGTCTGATTAACAGCCTCTCCAAAAATAAGCACAGTGCTAACAAACAGCTGATAAATAGCCTTGTTGGTCACTGTGATCTCAAAGCTCCTCTGTCTTACACTCAGGAGGTTCTACAAATTATAGACTTGTTGTGACGATAAAAAATGGAACCTCCCAAGGCCATTTCTCAGCCTCGTTTGTTTCACAATTATATCCTGCTGGAGCTCCCAGTGCAGCCTGCCAGTGCTGGAAGTGAGAGTCTGATTAAAGCCCATGAAGAAGAATTTCATGCCCTGCATATACAGCAAATGTGACAGATTTGGTGAGTTAAAAGCGCCTGAGCATGACCGTCATGTACTGTGTGTCTATGCATGTATCTATGACACTAACATGAACAAAAGATGCTGCATGAACAAAGTGCAACAATCGCTGTTAACAGAGTCCATTAAACTGTACCGATTCTATAATTAAATCCATCTTTCTTGTGTACTGTGCACTAATAAGCATTTGCAGCAGAAGAATACAACTCCTCATAACTGGCATGTGTCCATTTCTGGGAAGTGTTGGCCTGTGGTGACATCAGGATTTCAAATAAATAAATAATAATAATAAAAAAAAACAAGTTGAAATCAGCAAAACAAGAAACACTTGTCTCGCCTTGCAAAAAAAAGAGTAAACACTGGTCTGTCCTTGTTAGTGGTCTTGAATTGTTAATGTCCAATTTACATTTTGTCATTTAGACCCAACATTTGCATTTCCTCTTATTTATGCAGCTGTCTTTCCCACGTCTTCATCAAAAAGTAAATCCGTGCAGTTCCCTCAAAGCAAAACACCCCATTAATTAAAAAAGAAAATAGGCCGCGCGGCAAAACTGATGTAATGAATCTGTAATGTTATGGCTTTCATTTCCATACGCTGTGTTCATGATGGCCAATTGCAGAAACATTTGCACATGAGAGACGTAGTGAAATGTAAAAGTTTCAAAGGGGCCAGTGAGGTGGCATAAACGCATGATCGGTCATTATTTCTCATGCATTGTAAAACTGTTCATTATGCACACACAAAAAAACTAAAAATAATGATAATATGGCAGCAGGGTTACATCATGAGGGAAGTGATGTGTCCTTATTGTTGGGTGTTCTTGCTTTTGTTGTGTGGTTAGAAGAATCCTAACACATCCGCCCAGTTATTGAAGACCCTATGCTCCATTTGTGCATCTCCGTGGGTTTATATTTCATAAAGATTAACTTAACATAATTACACACACAGTATAGTTGTCTCAGCACATGTGTACTCAAGCTGCAGGTCTCATCCTCTGCCCAATTGAGAACAACAGCATGCCAGTGCTTGCAGTTTGGACCGAGTTGTTATGTTGGAGTCAAGATAGACACAAATAGTGCAACTTTTCCCGGATGCTGTGTGAATCTCTTTTCAAACTAAAGCTACCTTTTTTGTTTTTTGTTTTTGAGAGTATAAGAATGTAGCTGATGAAATGAAAATCAAGTTTATATCTACAGGCACATCAAATAAATGAATAAAGTGAGGCATGAATATTTCCTGGTTGGTGCTTCTCCACCCTGGGTCACATGTATGCAATCATTAGTGGGTGACAGGATCACCACAGGTACATGTATACATTAAAATACATATACGTATTAATATAGCCTAGTATTGGTCATAATGTGGTAGTGCTCTATTTACCAGTGTACTTGTATTTTCTCATGTATTCATTAATCCCATTATTGTATTTTTACTGATTCATTTAGAAAAAAATAATAATAATTCAGGTCATGTCAGTACTGCACCTCAGGCCATTATCACGCAAGTATTTTGCATATAGTTGGCTGTATTGTGCAATGAATAACAAACGTTCATTTTTAAAGTTAATAGATTACGCATTTATTTATTTATTTATTTATTATTTTGCAGGCGGTGATTTGCTGAGAAACAGTCGCTTGCCCGAGGGCACGGACGTGAGCATGCGAGTTTTATTTTGAAGGCGTTCACCGGAAGCGATGCATTAACCTCTCGGGCTTGACTCTGCTGTTGTGGGAGTGGGTGGTGCTTGCCGGTGCCATTCGACTCCGGGTCTGATGCACCAGTGGATCCCAGTGTGAGCGGCGGCGGCGGCGGCTGTAGTTTGTCAATAACAGTCGGTCTCTACGAGCTTCGTCTTCACAACACGACCTTTAAAAAGCTGCGCTTCGTCCACAGCGTGTCCACGCACCCCGACACCGGGACACGACTGGGAGACATTTCCCCTCCGCTTCTGTCTAATTTGTCCTGTGAATTCAGGCCAGACTTGACCTGTCGCGCGTTATTATCGGGGTTTTTTTTTGTGTGTGTGTGTGTGTGTCTCGTGTTCGAGGAGGTGAAAACAAATGAAAAGAAGGGAAAACAAAGCAGACTTTGTGAGGACAGGATGTGGACAAGTGAGCGATGATGAGGACGGTCACCTGTGAGACTAAGAGCAGCGAGGTGAGGTCCTGGTCCACGGTCATCATCGAGGTGACGGCGAACAAGTTTCACTCATGGAGGCTGTGAACTGACAGACAGACAGACAGACAGACAGACAGACAAGAGGAGGTGAGGCGCGAGAGCAGCTGCGACACCGCGCTTTGTCCCTCACTGTTGTTTTCTGTCCTCACTTCCGCCAAACGAACACAAAGTTGGACCATACGGGAGAAGTTTCCAGCGTGTCCGCTCAAATCCACTCACTGTCCTTGCTGCTGCAGTGTGGGGACCACACCAGGTTCAGACTCTTGCGTGGAAGACCACACCAGGTTCAGACTCTTGCGTGGAAGACCACACCAGGTTCAGACTCTTGCGTGGAAGACCACACCAGGCTCTGTGTGAGGCTGCACGTGAACTCAAGTCCACTTTAGATGCGGACTGGTTTCCGGGCAGTGAGTGCGCAGCGGAGCCGCCAGTGCCACTTGACAGTCGGTTTGTTCTTCATCACTCAGAGGCAGCGACATGGAGCTGACACGGCAGAGCATCGTCATGCTGCTGGCCTGCGTGGTCCACAGCTGGGTTTCTGCAGAGGAAGGTGAGTCTTGTTGTGTTTTTTGTTGTGTTGTGCTCTTGTTGTTGTTGTTGTTGTTGTTGTTGTTGTGTGGTTGTGTCACGGCGGAGTGAAATGTCCAATTAGCACCACATCCTGTTCCTGTCCAAGTGTAAAGTGCAGTAAAACCGCAGAAGATCTTTAAAGGCGTGTTGTTCTAACATCACACAAGAGCTTGACCCATATATGGACATAATCACAGAAATATCATAGCAAGGTGTGACATGTAGAGTGTGGTTTATCTCCTCCCTCTTTATTGTGTTATATAGTTTATTTTGAAGAGGGAATGACGTCAAAGAAGAAAGGATCCTGAGTTCCAAGTTAAGGTCCCTTCATAGAGAAGTGGTACACTCATTTCTGCTTCTGTGTACATGCGTTTGTAATATTCACACTAAATTGGGGTCTCCAGGTGCCCCACACACACATAATCAAGCTCACCTTCCGTTCCACCTTTCGTGTCTTTGTGTTTGTGTCTCCTAAGCGATGGTTTGCACAGGTGTGAGAACTGCCAGACCTTTCCTTTTGTAAGCACTTTTCACCAGTGCTGCGATGTTTGTAACGCGCACACTTAGTGCAGATGGTTAACGTCCACGAGAACCATCCTGGCAACATTTGCGGATGTGAAAAGTACGAGCTTGCTGAGATAAACAATAGGTTTCCAGTTTATTATTATTATTATTATTATTGCCGTAAGTCCAGGAAGGATTTCAGTGCAGTGAAATGCACAAGCTGGATTTAAGTGTTTTACAGACATCGGCCTTTAATTCCATTGCATTTATGGATTTGCTTAACTTTTTTTGCATATATATCTAATGGTGACTGAAATTGCGATTTGTGATATGAGAGGGAATGGTAATGTAAAGTCATTTTTTTTTTAGTATATCTGTACAATATTTAATCTGAAATAGTCATTTGGAAATTGCTTAGATTTTCCTTGAAAGCCATCAGAAGGTTCTGCGGCTGCTTCCTGGAGGTCCTTACCCATCTAACCCTAAAATCAATACTAAACCATTCACTGCAAGTGGGCTAATGCAGGGTAGCAAGAGTGGTTTCTGTGGGGGTGACGTAGAGCTCTGGATGAGATAGTTAAGCTTTTAAATCCAACTCGGAGGAAAAGGCCTCCGCTGCTTGTTATCGAACATAAAATCTGGAGTATAATTTAGTTTGGTTTCTGGCAGCAGATTTGACATTAAAACCGGCTTTGTTTGACCACGGAGGAGCAGATAATACCAGGAGACTGAACTTATCTGTCGTGCTGTTAAGAAGTTGTCTGCTTTTACAAGCCGAGTAAAGCTGTGCATCATCAGGCAGCATTACAACAAGGCGAGTGTCTGGGTAATTTGCTGAACGCCAGGGTGGAGGAGTGACTGTTTTCGTGAGTCACACTGACAAATCAGAAGGCGAGGTATTCCATTATTTCTCAATCTCTGGCCATATTGCTGTTTTTCATGATATTAATAGGGGATTTTCAGCTCTGCTGCAACAAATAGAAAATGTTTTTTGTTCCTTGAGAATGTCTTGGAGACGTGTTTACGTAACCGGTCTCTAGTAGTAATAGGACTGTGTTTACAAAGGATCAAGGGATCACCACTGGGTTTCTTCAAGAGCTGTTGAACTGCAGGGTTTTTTAAATGGACCTCACTGCTGTGTAGGCTGCACGCTGTTCCTGTGAAGACTACTGCGTGTTCTCCATCATGCTTGTTCTCATTGGCACAGTCTGTGCTACCTTTAGTGATACAGTATGCAGACCACTGGCATTTCTCCATGATAGAGTGCTAGCAGAACTCGGCACGAGCGGGAATCAAACCCGACAATGCTGAACTGTAGATCAGTTAAAAAGAATCGTGAAAACTGGGGCTGAGCGGATATGATGTGAGTGAAGGATGCAGTGATCGTCCATTTGAATCTAAAAGAATAAAAACAAGCCAAACTCGTGAGTGTGATACTGTTCAAATGAAAGCCTACACTGGACCGGTGTCGGTGTTGGTAGATATCAGTATCAACTTGACCTCCCACTAGTACATGCTGGTCTGATTTGTTGGAAACGAACAAGTCTGCCGTGAAAACAATGAGCATTTTCCTGAAGTTTGCTGAGTCCAGTCAACAGTAGCTGTTGACAGAAGCACCATGAGCACGCATGGCTTCACACACACACACACACACACACACACACACACAAATCTGTCAATGCCATGTACTTGCTGTACTTAGTTCTTATAGATGGGGATTTACATTGTGGCTTCCACTATAGACTGTCAACACATGGATGAATGTGACATCAACCATGCAGTTCTTGAGGGTGTTTTCAAGCTTGGATTGGGTGCATGTGCACACACACACACACACACACACACACACACACACACACACACACACACACCTATGAGAGGAAGATGTTAAATCACTGCAGCCACCAAAGGGCTGAATTCTTGTGGAAAAAAACCCATTGTTGACTTTCTTTTTTCACGAGTAAAGACTGGGATTTTCCCAGATGCTTCTTTTTTCTCTTTCTCCCTCACTGCATGGAGCTTTAGTTCTGTCTTCTGTTTTTCTCAGGGACACAGGGGACACTTGACCTCAAATCTTAGTGTGGGAAGTGTTGTCCTCCAGGTCATCACTGGCAGAATGATTGAAAATAGAATACTCGTCAGAACAGTCACAGTTGAGTTCTCTCTTTCCCTGTTGCTAAACAAAATGCTGGCTCCAAGCAGGTGTGACACAGGCACAATGTGGAGAACAGGGGCATAGGCGGTGCTGGAGCTGGAGGACTAGTGTGCTGTCTGGTGACTCCAGAACATCTCTGTCTTGCCAAGAGTGAGCAAGATGTCTGATTTCCATGCCTTGGGTAATAGCCTTCTCCTCTGCCAGCACACTGTGGATCAACCCCTCTTTATTCTCCACCTAGTAGGGAATTCTGTAATGAACTGATGGGAGGGCAGATGAAGCTCGCAGCTGCCAAATCTGGGCTCCTTTTCCAACTAAAGGATAAATGACTCACTTACACATGCCACTTGAGCGTTGGGCGCATGGATCTCTCTTCCTTCTGTCTCCATGAAGATTAAAACACAGACCTCCCGATCAGATAACTGCTTGGGCTGGAAATTGATAACAACCCTTGGGTGGAAATTAGTAACAAGGATGCACACATATTCTCCCTCTCACGTAAACACACGCTCTGCATATAAAAATGGATCACGCCAGAAAATGATAGGTTGACCGAGAAATTGCAAAGGCCTAGTTTTCTCGGTGTTATTTCTTATTAATGTGACTCTGTTATTATTTGAAAGCGCGTTTGAACTCGTGCATTTTTGCCATAAAGGTTCCGTCTCCTCCCACACGCAGGCTCACTAACCTACAAAGTACCCATTTTGTTTTTTCTCCCTGCCCCACTTTATTCCTTCCACATGCAGTTGTTCTCTCTCTTCCCTATTTGAGTATGCAGCAAGTAGACAAATAAAACAAAATAACCTGTTTAGGTCCGGAGTTATCGTGATGCCAACGCCATTTTCATAGAGTGATGCACAAGTGATGTTTTGTCTCATTTCCATGGCTTTTTATCATTTTACAGCCGGCACTCCTGTGCTGAGGTCAATCATTTAAAGGTGCCATCTAAAATAATTGGTTATTTTGCTGCCAAAACAGTGACCACAATTTATCTGTTGGTATTGTGAATTATCTCAATTAATGTCAAGCAGTAAAAGGTTTCTTAAATATGAGGTATACCTGGGGTTTGTTTGCATATTGTATAATCCTGATATTAATTACATATTCAAGAGATTTTGTCTCCATCTCCTACTGAATATTATGTTGTTACACGAGAGGAACTCTTTCACAGCAGACATCCTGACATGGTGCAGGTGTAAATAATGAAATGAATGTTTCATGGTCCTGGTGTCTTACATGCTTCAGCTGAACAGACCCGCCGTTGACGCTATCAGCAACACCTGTGCCTTGCCCTAAACGCGGCATGTCAAAATGTCTGCTGCGAAGCGGGTCTGCAGCACGCGGCCTCTTTTCGGCTTTTCACGGTACATTTCCGCCTCGTTTGCGCCATTTCGAGTCATTTCCATGGATGTTGCGGCTGCGATTCTGGTGCTCATGTGTGATTGTCTGCTGAGTCATGCTCTGAAGTTAAGGCAAAAGGGTTTATGTCTGGAAGAGCATAAAAAAGAGCAGTATTGAAAATCCATCTTTCTTTACATTGGCAGTGGGAGAGCCTCCTCTCCAATATGGTATGTTACAACAGCTGTTACTTCCTCTTTACACACCATCTTTTAACAAAGTACGCAACAAGAGAGTGCAGCTGTCCGAGTGATTGTTTGGCATGGGCCTGTTTTTATTTTTGGACAGAAAATGACAATGAAAAGGCATCAGTGTCATCCTGTGTCTTGCACACATCACACATTAGTGATGAAGGTGCCCACGAGTACCGGGGTCACAGAGGACTCTTGTGCAGTTGTGTCCGCTGGGAGTCGTAAGAGAGGCCAACACACATCTGTAGCTCGCCTTGACAAAATACTGTGACGTTCACCAGCTGCTAATATCCAGCCTGGTAAACACACCGTAGCAGGCTCAAGGCTCGTATTTATATTATCTCCTGACAGGAGACTGCTTTTAGAAGGCAAAAGTGAGATCAGTCCTCAAGGACTCTTGTTAAAGGGGATATTCTCACATCCTGCACTCAGTCTGCTGTTTATTCCTTTACCTCCTGACTCCTCCACAGTATAACTGATAAAGCATAGAGGTCCAATATGGGGTTTTCAATGGCAGCCAATGGCCAATTATGATGCAGATTCTTGTTTTTGGGCATCTGATGAAATGTAATATAATCAATTAATCTGTCAATTAGTTGTGTGGTCCATAAAATGTGGATCAGTGTTTCTCATTGTTAATTATTTTATTGTTCACTGAAGCAAATAGATATAATTTTTTATATATAATTTTTGTTTTTCAAATAGTTGGCAATTATAGTAATTGATTAATCGCTGCAGCCCCACTTTACTTAATCATTTACTGAACACCTACATTCTGACTCTAGAATCAGATTACATTTTTAATTAATTGGTGCATAAACGGATTATTAGATACATGAAATAGGCCATCATTCAACTTAACTTCTGTCAAATAAGCTTTTGAATAAAGATGTCTTGTTGACTTTGCAACATTCATCAAGTTTCCGTGAATAAATAAATAAATAAATAAACGTTTGTTCAATTAATTAAGTAATAACACAACTGTTCAGAGTGGGCAATAATGGCGCGATTAATCAGCCTGACTGATCAATCGGCTTGACAAATGAATCAGTCTCCCTTCAGAATCTAAACTCTAAAACTCACCAAGAATCTTAAAGAATCTTAAAGCATCTTAAATGCATTAAGGCTGTTTTTATCTGGGAGGCCTCACATGAGCCTCAATCCGTTCTTTCACAGACATGTATCCTTTTCTTTTGCTACTCTCTCCACGTCCTCTGTCTCCTTGATGTTTGACTGCTGCTCTCCTGTTTTCTCCTGCTGACTGTCTCCCCTGCCGTGGAAATGTGGATCGCTTCCCAGAAATCCCTTTAAACGGAACCGGTTTTTTAAGAAAGGGATTTGCATTTAAAGCATCCCCCCCTCCCCCCCCTCCCTCAAAAGCCTGTAGCCCATCATCCTCTGTACCTCAACCCGATGATTAGTTTCCTCAAGAGTTAAACAGGCTTCCAAGTGCCACAAGTGCTCTCAGTCCCTGTCTTTCTCTCACTCTGTCTTTCCTCCTCTTATAGAACGATGCACATGGCAATCTGGAATTGCAGGTGCATGATAGTCTCATTGAAAGGATACAGCACCATCCCAGCCCATACATCCATGTCAGGCGTTCACTTTGGAGAGCTAGCCTGTCCTCCACCCACACTCTGCACTGTGAGAGTGGGACACAATGGGGACAGGCTGCATCGGAGAGGGAATGAGGCCACAGCCTATCAGCCATAAGCACCAAGGAGAATGGCACTTTTAGATGGATGGGGGTTCTCTTTGAAGTGAGTCAAGGAGAAACGGGGAGACCGGCATGACAGAGCAAAGCAATGCAGTGCAGCTAGGGCAAAGAGAGTGCATGCCCCGCACACTGCATAACGAGCAAAGTCTGTGTCTATTACCTATTTGCATTCTGTAATCATGCACACCTGGGGCAAGATCTGTGAGATATATGTGATGGGCTGCATTTGTGATTATAATAAAGGGATTTAAAAGGTCTTTAATTAGACGACAACAACAACAGAGAAGGGAAGGTATTTATCTCGGGTCCATCTTTCTCATTTATCTTGCACATAATCACAGCTGTTACTTGAGGCGTACTGAGTATTGTATCGGAAGAACTATGCCCTGTGATGTTTTTGTCATTGCACTCAAAAATAGAAGGAAATCTCGAAGAGGGGGGGGAAAGGCAGCGTGACACTGGTAAGACGTCTGAGCGTGAATGTGCAGGAATTAATTTAAGTAGCATCTGTATGATAAAAATCCCTCTGTTGACGCGTGCATTGTGAGTCGATGTGTTAGGATTTGGATATTTTTCCTCCCTGCATCAAAGGCTGACCTACATCTGGTGTTTGATATGCTGGTTTTAAGTTAAAATGCAATTGCTTTGGTTCGGCATCAACCCAGAGAACATGTGCACATTTGCCTCCACCTTAATGCATGCACACAGCTTCAGTAGGTCTCTCAGGGCCTGCTTTCATACACTGCACTGAACCAAGTGTCTCAGAGACATTCTTGCAGGCTAGCCAGCCTCCGACAGTTTGCACACAGCTGCGAGCTACAAGAGGAAGCCCAGCTCCAAAAAGCAATAGGTCAGTTCAATTAAAAAAGCATTAAACACCTTTTCTTGGCAGCATGCTGTCTTGTTTTAGAGGAGGTCTGCACACTAATGTTGCCTACATAACCATTACCTCAAATGGCAATTGGGGACCGCAACAAATTCTTATTTTCATTATCGATTAGTGTGTAAATTAATATATTAGTCTGTTGACTCAAAAAGCAGGGAAGGATTAGTGTTGTTGAGGAAACCAGAAAATATTCACATCTAAATGTTCTGTATTTTTGCCATTCACCCACATCTATGTACAGCGGCACCGGGAATAGAACCCACAACCTTTAAGTTGATAGACTCGCTTAAAGCAAAGCTGAAAAGCAGATAACTTGTTTTTATTTTATTTTCTTTTATCCACTCATCCTATTCAGCTACTTATCAAAACCTTTATTTGACTCACATTTGTGATTGCCGATTAATTGATTAATCATTGCAGCCCTGTGGTTTGTCCGTGTTATATCCACTATGTGGTTTTATGAGACCAGACAAATGTGTGATTTTAACGTTCACATAGTTTGTGAACTACTTAATTTACTTATTAAAACACAAATGACTGTAATAATGCTGCTTGTACTGAAGACACTGCCTCCCATTATGTAAATATGACTCTATGTGTCTATGCTGTGTATAAATGTTGTTCTCACCAGCAGTGATGAAGAAAATGAGCTCTCGTGCGTCTGTTGTCGGTTGAATATGAAATATTGTGATGTCAGAGTAAAAGAGGAAGAACTCGCCGCGCTTCTCTTGTGTTTCCACTCAGATGTGTCAATCCTTAGATGGTTTATTTAGCTAGAGTCTACACTGTTTGCTTCAAGCTGTCCACCTCCCACAGCAGATTAGTCACTGAAGGCTGTGTGTGTGTGTGTGTGTGCGAGTGGAAGACGAGATCGTAGGCTCGGCTTTATTGAAGGCTTTGACGGAATTTTATTTTAAGTGCAGCGGTTGTCGTTTTTAGAGCTCTCGGAGAATATGTAGGCTGATCACAGCAGTAGTTGGAGCTATGCGGGTTTTAAAATGAGTTAGGTCACTTGTTGTATATTCATTTACATGCTGGAAGTTTTCCACTTGGAGAAATTGGAGTGAATCTGCTGCTGCAACCTTCATTGTTGTCTCATCACTTCTGCCTGCAGGTCAAAGTTTTGACATTTTCTAAAGGAACCCAGGCTTTTGTAGTCATGGTTAAAAGACTCAAGAGATGCAAATGCTAATTATTAATCTATACTCTTTCAACTGGCAGCCTAATTCTGATTATTGAAAGGCACACCACACACGTGGGTGGCAAACTCTCCTGCTGAATAGGAAGATCATCCCAGATTTCAGCTCTGCGGGACTCCATCCTAAGTGTCCATTCTGATGAGATTCTGACCCCAACCACAGGAGAAAACAGGAAGATGTAAATCCCTCTTTATGAGGAGACTGAAAGTTTTTTGAAAACACCTTCCCATGGTGACAACTTGGCTCATCGCTTTGGCTTTGCACACAATCAGCTGCCCTCCGGCCCTCGACAAAGGAGACAGCTTCACTGGCGACTGCTTGGATCGTGGAGGGCAGCGGCAGAATGGCGATGCACGATACCTCAAGGCTAAAGAGCGGCGAAGTGTTTGTGTGAACTTGTCAGATCTGAATTTGGACTCGAGGGAAAACGTTGACAGCTTACATTTTGAAACCGCTGCACACGTGACGCGGCTTCTAAACTGTTTTTGTAATAGTTCACAAGAGACGGCTGACGCTCATCAGGAGAGTCTCCGTTCTGCCGTGTCACTCAACACACTTCTCTGATACTTTTCAGAATTGCATGACTTGTATAAAATAATAGACGACATTAAGTTTTTATTAGGATGAAATGAGGGATGTCTCTTATTTGCATGTGTTAGTCACTGACCCCAACACCAGTGTGGGTTTGAGTGGGTTAGTTAAGCCTCTTTCAGGCTAAAATGAGTGGGTGTAACCAGGACTTTTGAACCCGGGTGATTAGTCAACACCTCCTCTACTGTTGCCAGTGATTGATCACTATTGGTCACTATTTTGCATCTTTTACATCAGTCCCTGTTTGCTGAATTGTTCCAATTGATGAAATAGAAAATATCTAGTGCTGTACCGAGATGTGTAGGCGGCTCATGGCGAAGAGGAAAGGAATTGGGCTTGTAACCGGAGGGGTGCAGGTTCAAATAAGATGAGATAAGTTCCTGTGCCCGGCGTGTGTGTGTGTGTGTGTGTGCAAAATTAAAACATTGAGAAAAAAAAAAGCAAGGTTCGCCATGAACATTCATGGCCACTGGCTACGCCACTGGCTGGAAAATGAAAGTGTCTTGTTGTACTGGAATTGGTGCAGGAATTTGCATTGCTTCCAAAAATTAAGCAGATGAAGAAATGATGGCGTTCACCTGGGTCTTGCAATCAAAAGCCTGCATGCATCGCAGAGTCGTTAAACATGTCCCCAGTGGGGAAAACAACATTCTTCAAGCGACAGATGGAAAATAAAACATTTTCGATTTGACCTTTGTGTATTTGCAGTCAGACGGGTAAATGTGTTGTTACTTCCCCTAACTGTGACTGTCGACTGCTGTCTCCTCGGCTGGAGTTTCATTTCTCAGTGTCTTTTCTTAATTGGATGAGCTTTGAGTTTTTGTTTACCTCCTTTTCCTTTGCTCGTCTACAGGTGTTAACACTGTAGCCTTTGATAGTACCAAGCAAAGTCAAACCTTTTATGAAAAACATGCCTGGAAAGAACATCAGAAATGTCCTTTTAAAACGGCAAAGAGCTGAAACGTGCTGTGCCGTAACCCTCAATTCACCAAAGCTTTGCTTTAATGGTTTTGGAGCATCGAGGTGAGAAGAAAAAAATACCTATTTATTTTCTCCGTAGAGAAGAGGGCAGGATAAAATATTGAGAAAGGGCAGCATCTTTGACCAGATAAAGAAATGCACAACATGTTAGAGCATTTGGTGATGAAACTCATTTTGGTGCAACTCCAGTTCGACAAAGAGCATACATGCAGGAGTAATCGGACTATGAATTGCATTATCCAGGTATGTTAGTCTGACTAAGACTAGCTCGATTTTTAGACACTGGTTTTCACCTGAGAAAAGAGAGATTTAGGGGTTTAGTTACTCTTAAAGTCCATTAAGTTTCGTTAAGAGCGGCGCTGTTTTTCTATATATTAATGGATGTTAAATTGCAGCAGTCACCGTTATTGCCCTCCAGTGTCGTGATGTGTCGCTGGCAAAAGCCTCTTGCAACATTTGGACTTGGTGTTTGTTTTGAGTTGTTGTTAAAAAACTCTCTCTCCGTACTGTTTGTCATGAGTCTTGCATGGATGAGGAAAAAGATATCGTTGGGACCATGTGTGCGGCATAATTTGCAAGGTAAGGTATTCTGGTCTGTGACTTTAAATTCCCAAACGACGTCCATGTGACAGAATAAGTTACTCTTTTAGATATGACCTCCTTGTTTTGTCTTTGCTGGTCAGAGACTTGCACTGTTCTGTGTCACCTTCACTCTCCTCCATGTTTATTTGTGTTATTCCCTACCTGTATCCCTGTTGCATGGAAAAAGCAAAACCTAACGCTCTTGTAGTTATAGTTGTTTTAGAGGCAGCAAAACAAACGACAGTATAAAATAAAAATGTTAGACATTCTTTCTGAGACAAGGAAGGTAATGTGAGGTGAAATAATCAAATAATAATGGAAGAAAGAGAATGTAAACGTCAAAGGAAAGTGGCAAACATGTCAGAATGGAGAGTCTAGTTCTGAAAGGACATATTGTGAAGAGAGCTGTAACAAGTAGTCCGTTAAATCAGCAACTGCCTTTGATTATTTGCCATATTTGAATTAAATCAGACAAGTTGTCTAAGGCCGACTTTAATTCCAATCTCTTTTTTTTTTCGTTTTCATTTTTCATTTCTCTTTATTGATTGAACAATCCACAATCAAGTTGACAGTGTACCATGCACCACTCCAATCTGTGTATCTAAAACACAGGATTATTTATTTATGTGAAGGATTTGCATTAATATAGCACTTTTCTCGTCTTGATGACCACTCAAAGCTACTTTACACTGTCACCGTCAGATTCTGTACGGCCTGCGGCTTCAGTTTTAGAATGTATTATTTATGGCTGGGGACGGACTGGGACAGAAAATCGGCCCCGGTCATGCGTCATTCCCGTTAGCTCAGCTGGAAAGATAGTTGTGCTTTGGAACCAGGGAAACCAAGGTTCGCAGCCCAGTCCTGACAGACAGATACATTTAACTGCTTATTATGTTATCTGACTCCAGATGTGTTTTTTATTGATCACTGCTGCGTGGCTTAGATTTGGTTATATTGCCATTTAAAAAAAAGGTCCAAAGGAAATCTTAATATTTTCAAATCTGGCCCTCGACACCCAGTGTTGCCATTCACCCATTCACTCGCACTTTCAATCTGTGCAGCCAGGAATCGAACCTTGGTGTTTAAAGATGGCCTGCTCTACCACTGAGCTGCCGTTGCTGTATGTTCTGTAATATATACAGTGTAAAGATGTTCACAGTAAATGCAGCCCAGCATTTCATAGGATAATGTAAATGTAGAGTATGTAATAGTAATCCCTTTGAGACGGAAGATCAGATATCACTCGGTTCCTCTCCTCTTCTTTTTTTCTCTTTATACACTCATCAGCTCCAGACTCTTTCCACTGCAACAGTTGATATGAGTATTATTATAGACATTTAATGTACTACTACTCACTATGGCAACAGATGTTTTCCACTTTATTTACCTCTTTAATGCATTTCCCATTCCTTCAACTATTAATGGGACATACAGTATATAGACTTTTATATTCAGATAATAAAAGTCTAAATCTATTATGTTATACAATGAGCAGACATAGGGCAAAGTATTCACCGAGCGTGCTGTGGATGTTTGTGATATTTTGGTATCGTGGAAGACTTAGATTTAATGATTAAATGAGTTTACACATTGCATTCAGAATCTTTACAGTGTGGAGAGAGTGGGGGGAGGTTTGCATGTGCTGTAGACTTTTTGGATGTTGGCCCAATCAGGGGGAAGTGCCTTAAAGGACGCCTTAGCTAATATTATTATTATCATTTTTTTCAGTCAGAGGCTCAAATAAGGGGCTGCATAACAGGCAGTTAAAGATAAATACTGACTTTTATTTGAACTGTGAATCATGTAGAGCTTCACTAGTAGAGTAAACATATCTCGCTGGAAATGAGCATAGTTTGAAGGAAGCATGGCTGTGCAGAAATGCACAGGTTTTACGAAGGGCAGTAAAAAATGGAATTCTTTAAAAAGACTCCCTTTCGCAATGTATTCGTCTTCTTATAGGATTTGGTATCAGGAAGCCACCGGGTTGTTGGTGTAGCCTCAACAGTGTTTTGAAGATGTCTGGCAGCTGGGTTATTTTTGAAGTTGGTTCGAAAAAGCAGTGACCAAATTGGAAGTAGAATTCACCATGTGTCAGATCAATAATCAAAAGGAGCTGAAACGTGCTGTAAATCAAGGCACTACATAAAAAGGCAGTGCAGGAGGAAGGTATGTGATTAAAGCTTGAAGTTTTCAGTGAACATATTATGAAATTCTGGGATAAATGTCAGATAACTAAATATTGAGTTCTGCTCTTGAAAGAAACAATTAAATTCAGTTGGGTTTTTTTTTACTTTATGGATGGAAAATAACACATCTAAGAAAAATCTTTCACAATAATTGTTACTGAATTTTTGCCCAGTCTAGTATAGAATAAAAATATAACTGGACATGACCAATATTTTGCACTTTGTGTAACTACTGTACACAGCTCGCATGTTAAATTTAAGTCAAATCTTTTGCCTGATAATCCAGTCACAGACACATTTTGCAAGTCGCAGCTAAGCGCTCCTCATAGGCCAGCGATCGGCAGTTGCTAAATGTGAAATATTCAAAGATAAGCTCCATGGAGACCCACCAGTGCCTCGCCAGCATGCTGCAGACCACAATCTCATTATCAGCATGCTGGAAAATGGACGGCACAAAACACCCCAGCCAGTCAGAGACCAGAATTGGTGATTGGCATCAACAGCTGTTCATCAGAAGGAGGAATTCCGCTTTGATTCATCCTGGTTTTCTCAAGGTTTTCCGTGATGAGACATACTAGTGTGGAGAGTCAAGTGTTGTAGCGTTTGACTCACAATCATTGCACAAAGCTCTTTAGTGTTCACTTGGCTTTAGATGCACGAGTGCTGTTCAACAGTTGACACTAAAGGTCAGAACTCATTATTTGTAGGCGGCAGTATGAAGAGGCACAGAAACAAGTCGATGTCTCATATCCTCTTAACCTTAATCTCTCATTTTATGTTCGGGGTCAAAACATTTTTATGCCACTCAGATTTAAGTCAATGTTCTCTTTGAACGCGTGCGCCTTGAATAATGCAGCGGTCTCTACTTTTGCATCGCCGCAGTTACTTGACAGACAGTCGCGTAACCTGTTGTTCAATCTTTGCTGCGGGTGGATTTGAACAGACTGAGCAGGTGATTTGCCCTGAGACACGATCATATGTGCAGCTAAACAATAACTAGAAACGAAAACAGATTCTCAATGCCGCACTGACTTTTTAATGAGCCGAGGAAGAGACGTCTTCTAATCTCTCATTCCAGCTCTACGGTGTGAACTTTGAGACTCATGGGGAGTCTTTGGGGACATTTTCAAGTGGAAATGATTAATGTTATGACTGTCTAGTGACCCTCTATTGGCTGTGTAAATGTAATCAAAAACAAAACAGTGGGCAGGTATCATAAACCTGTGCTCAATCCGCAGTGGCTCAGGTCAGTCGGTGTGCATCCTCTCCAGTAGCATCTTTGGTTTCTGTCCAGCACGAAGCTTCCTCTCTAACTAGGTCTCATCCTGTTCTGGGACAGAAACCAGCTTCTGCACTAATGAATCCCCCGCAGACAAGAAAAAGGGAAAAAGTGTCAAACGCGAACAACTTGTCTTCATCTCACCTTTGCTCCTGTCATCCGCCTCCATGTCAGTCCGGGGCACATACTTGAAGTAGCCTGGGGTATTGTTGTACATAAGGCCACGAGTTGAATTGGCCCCCACCACGTCGGGAGACGGGAAGGGGGACAGGAACCACAGGAAGCTGAGGTCTAATCTCACTAGACACAACTCTTGTCAAAGATACACAAACACAGTGTGTACACACACTCGCACACTCGCATTAACCACCTACACTCACCCTAAAAACACTGGGAAACTCACTTTAAAGGAACAGTACACTTTTTTTTCTTTCATTTGCTTTCTTGTTGTGCACCCATGAAGTCTGTACTTATTATCGGTTGTGAATATGAATGTGAATATTATGAAATGCTTTGCCTGACTTTCCTAGTAGCAACTTTAATATGGCATAATTTAGTAATTTTACCCAGGAGCAATGTCTGACTATTGACACGTTGAAATATTAACTCCACTACCAGCACAGACAATTAGATTTCACTCAGATAAATCATGTTAATTGGTCATTTTTAGAGCTTGTAGGTGATTTTTTGACCTTTGGGCAGTCCCGGGTTCGCCGCTTCCTACCGTTTCCTGTCTTTGTGCTTAGCTAAGGTAGCCATCCTCACACGAGAGCTGTATTCATATTCTCACGTAACTCATGGAAAGAAAGCAAAATAGCATATATGTATAAGCTTCGCTTTAATTTTAAATGTGTAAGTATCAAGTAGCTCGAGGCGCCAGAATATCCCATAAGCATGTCTGATTTCAGGGTCCCGGCTTTGCACAATTTGAAACATGTGGCGGCATAATCTCCTGAAACACGAGGTTCAGAAAGAAACCTGGAGGACATTAAGGAATGATTTCATGACTCAAGGAACCAGGACAAACCTTCATATTGAACATTGGCAAGGAGTAACTTCACTTAAGTTTGCTCAACTTCAACTTTATTGTTATCCCAAAGGGAATTTGATCTGCGGGGGCAGCAACATAAAAACAAGACAACAACGCGCTGAACCAGAAAGTGAAAAGCATTAAAAACAAGATCCATGTTCTCTAAAGTGCTGTACTGTGGAAACAGGTTAAATATAAAGAATAGAACAATCTAAACTCATAAAGGAAAGCAGTAAATTCAGCTTGTCAACAGCCATGAGAATCAAAGGAGCTCTGGCACAAACTAATGTCTTTATGAGGCGGGTTGTCGGGACAATTAAGTATTTGTGGGGCAACTTGAGCCTTACTGGTAAATCGATTACTGGATGTGTTGCTGCCGGACTTGCTGCACCCCTATAACCCTTCACACCACTTTGATGAGATTGGTTAGCCTATTTTTACTGCCGTACCAACCCCACGGTGCAACGTTCAATCCCAACCCAACGAACCACCGCGATACATTTCCGCTTTGATTTATTAAATAATTAGTGTGGAACAAACACAGCACCTGATTGCTGTGTGTATATATGATAATGACACTGAGCTGTTACTGGTCTTCACGCTAACCACAGAGGAACTTCGAGCAAATAAACAAACCCCAAACCGTCCAATATCACTTCTCCGCTTACATTTCTCATTTCCACCGTCCCTGTTCTTCCTCCTCCGTCTGCATTTCTCTAGGTGTATGAGGGTAATTGGCTCTGTTTCTTTAATTAAAATAAGGTCTAATTGTAGTTGAAGCAGGGCAAACCTTCATAAGCCTGTAATTTCTCTTTTGCACTCCAGAGCCTCAGAGAAAGTGGGAAAGTGTGCAAGCCGTGTTGAAATGAACACACAGGGAAGTTGCGAATGTTCCTCTCGAATGTGTGGTCATTTGTTAAGGCTGATGACAGCGGCATAGGAAATGAGGGCGGAGTACTGTATTTGCTGTATGTATACGTCCCCTTTGTCAAAAAGTCAGGTTTTACATTTCAAAAGAAAACCTCATTCAACACCCTCCGCTGTTGCAACCTTTCATCCAAAGAACTTAATACCTTTCCCTCGGCTGTGTTTTCCCGACACGGTGTGATGAAAAAATAAAATAGTAGCATGTTAAAGGTCCACTGTGTAACATTTTAGGCATAAATTGAACATACGCAAGTTTGTGTAAAATATAGCTAGTAGGAGGATTGATGTTTTATTTGTACTTTATCCAAGGGCCTGTCTTTACGGAAGCTGCCACTTATAGCCATGTTTCCACCGAGTGCAGTGGTTTTGGTTTGTGTGTGTGTTCTTATTAGGATTTTAGAAACCAAAATCCTACCCTGTCTTTGGGGTACCAGAGAAATGCTACGCTACGGTATGGGTGGAGCTAGACCCACGACAGTCGGCTGATTGGGCGGCACAAAAGCGCCATGTAGTCTAATCTCATACAAAGGCGGCTTCTGCTATCGTGTTGGGCCCAAAAGGACAAACCAGCCAGAAAATGAGTTTTGTGTTTTGAAGCAGAAGCTTTCTGCACAATTACAACAACATCCTTTCTGGTATGGAGTTCCCCGACGTGCTTGACAAAGGAAGGAAAAACAAAAATGTGTTCATAATTTCTCTTTACAATATAATTTAACCCAGTTTTTTTCCTCAAAGGGTCATTATTAGTTGATGCTTGTCAGTGCCGGTATCAGTTTAGACTCCTCCAGTGTCTGTTATTGTGGACAATTGTACTGTAATTACTGTACGACTGTTTGTTTTGGGTTTTAAATACGGCCACATGACGAATTTTCATTGTTTCTACATTTTTCTAGCACTCAGGGCAATTTTCCGGCAGTGGGTGGCCACCTCTGCTGAAAGAATGCAGGGGAAACGCTGGCTTCCTCTTAGCAGGGCTTAAGCCTGAGTCTGCTTCAGTGAAAGGCAAGGCCATGCATGCACATAATCCAAACACTCACGCATCCTGTCTCATAAACCTTAATGATAGAGCAACGATAAACAGTGATTACCAAGCCTGGGGCATCGTGTTTCTTTTCCTCTTCTTCTTCAAAAAAAATCAGCATATGAAAAAAGAGACAGGTGTTCATATGAAAAGTGGAGAAAGGGCCATCCTCACGCTGCAGCCTTAGTATTATGAAGGTGTTTGAAATGATGCTGGAGTGAACTCGAGGTAGACTCATTGCAGGGAAAGTACCGGTCTGAATTGTGCCACCCAATTATCCTCCTCATCCACCTCTGTCCTCTTTTCCTCTGCCTCTCTATAGACTTTCTTTTCCTCGTCTTTATCGCCCGCCTTAAATTGTTGTTATAAAGCGCGTGGGCTCGTGTGGTTTTTCAAAGTAGAAGAGGGCAAGAGCGACGTTTGTGTTTATTTCCAAGGGGTTTTTGCACGAAGAGTGAAATGAAATCGCAGAGGAGAAACGGGGACGTACAGAGGAGAAAATTCATTTGAGTGACGCTGTCCATTTTCGTCTCGGCATGTCGTAGTGACGTACCTGATGATTAGTGAAGTCACGTTGTTCATATGCTGTGGATTCATTTGTTGGCAAAACCAGGATTTAAAGACTCGGATGTTAACTCTAGATATTGTTCACTCTAAACCTTTTATGTTTAAATATTTTTTGCAATAAAATGTTATCGTTTAGCCGTTAAGCATGTTTTTATTGTGATGGACTTATAGATGTGATGTGGTTTTATAGAACTTGTGATATGTGATATACTAAGTGCAGTTGAACAACAGATGAACCATTTATTTCAAGAGTAGAATAACCAAATGAGGGGGTGACAGATATGAGTTTTTTTCTCTGGCCAATCTGTGTCGTGGATGACACAATATACGATGTCCGTAGCTTTGGTCCATTTTCTCGTTTTTAAGTCAAAAATAACAAATGATAGCCTGCACAAAAACTGAAACGTATTGAATAACACTCACATACATCAGTCTACATCTAAACTGAACCCCCCTTTTTAGTGAAGTCCATCCATGAGCACCTAACCTAACGATTCATCGTTCAATTCCGTCTTTCTCAGGCATAACAAGTCAGATTCTGCCTCATCTTTCAGGTGTTTTCCTTCTTCTTCTGCCTCCCTGTGTGTTTCACTTGGATGTGAGCTATGAAGTAGTAAATATGCCTCTCATTTCCACCGGATCACAGAGATTAGTAACTGTAGGCGTCGCAGTTATTTCTGTAAAATACTACGTGTTGATGGTGAGCAGTGTTGTGCAGAGTGCATTCACGGAGCACGTGAAGCCTCTGACAGCCTTCACGTCTCTTCACTCTCCTAAACAACCCCCGCTCACTTTTCATTTTGTTGAACAGACAATAACGACAACGTGGATGCTGTTATTAGGAGTACAAAGCAGCGGTGTAAGTCTGGGTTTCTCATTCAAATGAATGGGTCGTTATCAGGCTGTTGCAGTGCTTGCCGGTGACCATTTGAATCAGTTGTTTGGAAGCGGGGGAAACGTCTGAAACCCTGCTGTACAGTTTATTGTCTGAAAGTTGTTTTTCCTGCTTGAAAGGCTGCAACCAGACGAACTGATCAAGCAATTCGACTTTGGTTTCAATCAATTCATGGGCGAACCAAAACAGTTTCACCACTTTTGTGCTAATGATGGAAAGCATCTCCACATGAGACGTTTGAGTTTACGCTCGGCACAATTTACAGTTCAATTTTCTTCACTCCGATAACTGTGTTTTATCTCCGCGAACATAAACCAGTATTAATGGAACTCGACAAAATGGCAGAAGCCTTTATTAAACCAGTAGAAGAAGAAGAACTCTCATTAAAGAAGAGCTACAGGTCTGTCAAATCTCACATTTGGGCCGAGTGCAGATGGAATCACTGAATCTGTGTTTAACATCAAACAAAGATGAATTCAGAGCACATGTTGAACTAAGTCGATGTTGTAAACCACGCATCTTAAACGGCGGTTTGGTTTGTCCACGATTGAGAGTGGAGCATTTTCCAGATCTTTATTTTTCTATTTTTTTATAAATGTAACGATACTGTGCAGAGTCTTCTGGTTACAGTTAAATAACGGTAGGCAGCAACAAAAGGGCCCTGAATTGTATAAAGAGTAAATGGACTTCAGATGCTGTACTGTTCTTTATGTGAGGCGTTTTCACTAACATTAATAGTGTGTCATGGAGAAAATAGAAACCGGTTGAAACTGCAGTTGAAGTCAAATTAAATCATAAAAGAAATCTGGGGAATGCATTATTGTGTTTGTGTGTGTGTGTGTGTGTGTTGTGTTCTCGTGGGGTTACGGGTGGCTGACTATACCGTTGAACCTCATATCACAATCTTCATTCAACAAAACATCTTAATAACCTCTCACTGAAAACCTCCCATTTCCTTCAGCATCCACTCTCCTTGATCGCGGCGCACGGAAGAGAGCCATGCATTAAATCCCATTTATTGGTAAAACCAAACTGTCTGACCCTTGAGATGAGCTTCTGTGGAGGGAACATGTTTGGCTGTTAAAGTCAGTCCCAGACAGAAAACCTCATATCATCAATATAAAAGTATGAACTAGTGGGGGGGGGATGATGTCCTCACGAATAAAGAGGTCCACTCAGCCAAGCCAGGCTGTGCTTCACATTACACACACTTCAGGTCCGGGATGTTATTGGGATAGTGAGTCGTTGCAGGGCTGCTCAGATTGTTGGTGAGCGGGCACTCTCCTCCTCAAAAAGATTACAAAAAAATCAATTCAGTTGTTATCACACATCGTGACTGGTAGGGTTTAAATCTTTTATATACAGTGTGTGTGTCTGTGTGCGCGCTTCACGTCTGTGTCTATGCAAGTCTGCCTGATCTTCGTGCGCCCCCGCGTTGCCTCTCCTCTCCCTGGATAGCAGCAGACTCTTTTCCTGCAGGTTTAGTGTGACCGCAGCCATCAAGTGTCTGTGGGGATAACGGGGACATGAGGGGAGTGAAAACAAACAAACAAAGGAGAGGAAAGACAATTTTCCGTCTTCTGATTCCAGTATAAGCAAGTGCTGTGTGTGTTGTGTTTCTCTGAATCTGTCCTCCGACTGATATTATACTACTTGTCTTTGTTTCTGTAGAGGTCCTGATGAACACTAAGACAGAGACGTCAGATCTGAAGTGGACCATCTATTCACGTACCAAACCTGAGGTATGTAACCCCAGCTTCACTGTTATCTGTATTCCTAACACAGGCCTTGTGGTGACTGGGGATTTTTGGCTTCCAGCTGTTCCTTTGTTACTTTGGCTATAAAAGAGTTCCTTATAAGGCCGCTAACTGACAGAATAAAGCAAGCACCAGAGTGAATGTTGGATTCAAAGTATATTGGAAGCAGATGCTTTGATATATCCCATCAACCTTCGAGCTGCCTGCAGTTTTGAATGCAGCCAAGAAAAAAAGAGACATATTTGTAATATGATCAACTGAGAAGTGGTTGCGAGGGTATATTTGCCAATAGCGTCAGCGACCAACGCTGCTCAACTCGCTGATGTCTCAGCAGGAAAATGGTTGCAGTGGTACTGGCAGGGAGAGTCCTCAAGCTGGTTGGAAACGAAAATTGAAATGTTGATGAAGCAAAACAAAGCATCGTTATCATTTGTCACAGTTTACCACGAATGATAAACTTCAAATAATCTGTGCTCCACTAAAAGCTTCAAGTCTTATAAAAAGCACTGTTGTGGAAGTGAAACGCTGGAGTGCTTTTACTTTGAAACAAGTACAGAAAGTGTTGTGACATCTGACACATGCAGACATTGAAAGTGTGGTGAAAAGATGATTTTCACTGACTGTTTTACACAAGAAAATAGACGGGAGCTTGTCATACACAAGTGAGCCACAGTGTAACTGCTGTATTCTGTTTATGTTGGAGCTTAAATGAAAAGCATAATGTTCCGTGGCTCAGATGCACTGCTCGCGTATCCAGTGTCCGAACACTAAATTAAAACTGTTGCACAGAAAATGTCATGGAGACAGACCCAGGCGTCAGAATTCCACATTTTAAAGAATTACCATAATTATTTGGTTTTTAGGCCTGGGGGATTATTTGTAATAGCTTCATAGTAAATGTTTGTTGCTTCTCAGTTTCAAAAATAACTATCCACCAAATGTAGCTAATAATCATTTTGAACCTCCAGTGTTATCCACTTTTATTGCGTCGACTATTTTAATGAAATCATAAATATCATTTCACGGCCTTGTGATCGCGCGCATCCAACTGTGGTGGCAGAATCAAGTCCTGTGTGAACAGCGATAACACAAGATTAACCCTGCTATGTGTATTAGCACATGTTGAATACATACATATATATATATATATATATATATATATATATATATATATATACATATAGTTAAAGGATCACGTTTGTTGTTGTGTGTCTTTTCACAAGTATCTTCCTCCAGATTCAGATTGTTGGTGCATCTTCATCCCTACAAAACATTCCCAAAGTATTCATTTCTGGGAATAAAAGGGGAAATTCAAGCATCAACTGCTTCAAACACGGCTCACAGTGCTCTGCTGCTCTGTAATTCATTCAGACCAGTATTCTGCCTCACTCACCACATCATCTTCAAATGGGATTTTAAAGATTTACATATTTACGTAACGGAATTTCTGAGCCTCAAGTTCAGCGATTCTGCTAAATTCTGCCCCAAATATGTTAATTTCCTGCTCGTGTGGAAGCACAGTGGTGGTGTGCATGTTTGCTGTGGACTCAGAAGTCAAACATGAAAGCGTTTTACACTTCCCAACAAATGTAGATTTCTGTAGAGATGTTTCAGTTCCTGCATATTTGTGATCTCTGCTCTGTTTTTTTCTTGGCTTTTTAATTTGGGAACGTGTGATTGAGCGGTGAACGCCGTGTCTGTCTTGGAGGCCGTGAGCGGCAATGTGCTCCGTTTGACAAGTGAGACTTGGACTCCCACTCGCTGAGCAGTGGCTCAGTGGGAGGAATGATTTAACAACCTGGATTCAAATTTGGTCTGGATCAAAATCTACCGCCTCTATTCCACAGGGTACTGACAGGTGCTTTTACAGCACAGGGTAAACCGAGGATTGCAACATCGCTATGACGAGTAGGACATTCATTGTGATGTCTTGTAGAAAGTGAAAGGATTTATACGACAATTAAAAGCACCCCGGACTTTTGCTCCTTTAAAATAAGCTGTGGGGGCATTTTGAGGGGAAATGCCCTGTATTTTCTATCTATTAAAGGTATAATATGTAACACTTATATACAACACACTTATGTTGTTTATTTGGGTTAAGGGATAAATGTAGGCCAGGGGTCTGCAACCTTTTAGTATTAAAACAGGCATTTTTAAGTTGCATGTATGAAATCTAAAATGTAGAAAAGAAGAAAACAGTTTTTTACCTCTTTGAAATCAATGAACACATGTATCGTAGGATGTGACGCATAGTTCAGTGGACGGAATATTAAACCACTTTTGAAATAAATCATGAAAGAATGAAAGAAAGTAAATAAACTACAGGGAGCCCCTGCAGAGCCGCAGGTTGTAGACCCCCGGTCTACACAAAGTCTTCTGTTATTGTTTTGACGTGTATCGATGCCTAACTATTACTATACTAATGTATAGATTTCTAGATGAATCTACAGATTTCATTCAACCTGTGACCTGACTTCACTTTGTCCTCGTCTTTCTCTCAGTGGGAGGAAGTCAGTGGCTTAGACGACGAGAACAACAGTGTGAGGACCTATCAGATCTGCCAGACCGACAGTTCTTCCAGCCACTGGCTCCGCAGCGACTTCATCCAGCGGCGAGGAGCGTCTCAGGTTTACGTGGAGCTGCGCTTCACCATGATGGAGTGTTCTTCCAGAAGCACCCACCACCGCAGCTGTAAGGAGACCTTTAACCTCTACTACTTCCAGGCTGACTCTAACGACGCCACGGCCACCTACCCACCGTGGATGGAGAACCCGTACACCAAGGTACATGCAGCCACAGCCTCATTATTATAGTCTTGTTTCTCTGTTTGTGTTAACAGTTATTGTTGTCATATAATATTTCTATTGACATTTATCCACATTAGAGTTGTAATCCACCTGTAATCCAATAATTTGATTTATGTATTGTAAAAATTTGAGCTTAAATATGCAACTATAATGTTAAACACGATAACACAGGAGAATGGAATAGAGAAACAACACCGTCAATGTTTATATCGATCTGGAAGTGTTGCTTTTCACAGAGAAATGATGACTCTGTTTATGGCACAAGGGAGCTGCATTACTGCGTTCTTTTCTATCCAAAAAAGACAGAGCAAACAGGAGCAGCTAAGGACACAAAGTTGTCTGTTGCCCCTTTAATGTGAGGCGTTACACTGCGTTAGTACGACAAATAAATTATCTGTAAATTCCTTTTTCTGATGATTTCTAACTAATGAATGACCTCAATTCAAGGTAATCCCACTGATGGCATTTAGATTATATTGGATGATATATTGTTAAACCTATGTTATGTGTAGTGGACGTGGCATTAATAACAAAGTGCTACATATATATATATCAGGAAAGAAAGTCTATTGAAGCGCATTTCCAAATTATACCCCGAGGCATTTTACCTTTCAATCTATTTTAGTACGGTGTCAAAATCTGTTTGCAGAAACCGTAATTTATTTTAATAGTCGTCATTTTGTGACATATATTTTATATCAAATTGACATTATTGTCTCCAGGGATTAAGGGCTGTCTCTACAACTGTTCAGCAGCCTTCATGTTGTTTAGCTGATGAAACATCATGGTTGTCAGCAAAGCCCTGCAATCCTCTGATATCAGAGCATCCTTCAACGCACTGCTTAAGAAAATCATTCAAAAAAATAGTCCCCACACCTCAACGTCGTTACCACTTAATAATTTAACTCTGACAGAAAAATAAAAGGGATGAAATGTGCGGCGTGATGAATTTCCTTTCTCCCGAGCCAGTTCCATGTCCCCGCGAGTTAACATTCAAAGCTCACTGTGACAAATGGGAAACAATGGATGCCAGGAAGGTAGTAAATCAATCTGAAATCACAGTGGTACAAATGTTTAATAATGTAAAGCAAATGTGATGTTTAGTTAGTGAAACACGTGAAACCACTTGTTTCCAGTGTGTCCAGTAATATAAAGGCCTTACATAAGATCTTTTCTCCTGCTTCCTGTTGTAGGTGGACACAGTGGCTGCAGACTTTCTCCTGAGGAAGGGTGGGGAGCGGAAATTTAATGTGAAGACCTTAAGGCTGGGCCCTCTGTCGATGAGGGGCTTCTACTTGGCCTTTCAGGCTCAGGGTGCCTGCATGGCCTTGCTATCCGTCAGGGTGTTCTTCAAAAAGTGTCCTCCCCTGGTCAGTGCTCTGTCCTCGTTCCCCGAGACAATACCCCGTACTTTAGTGCAAGAGGCGCAGGGTGTGTGTGTGGACCGTGCGGCCCAGCAGGGTCCCCGACCTCGCCCCCCAAAGCTCTTTTGTGGGGAGGACGGCCAGTGGGTGGGTCAGCCAACAACCTCCTGTGCCTGCCTGCTGGGATATGAACCTGCTGAGGGACACACGCGATGCACAGGTAAGACAGAGGCAAAGTTCCCAATGGTCGTAATGCTCATTTAATCCTGGGTTGAAATGTTTTTTTTCCCACACAGTTTAATCAGCAATCGCTGACTGTGATTCTGCAGATTTCTACGTCTGCTCTCTTTTTGCCAAAAATGCCGCGTTTCCGACACAGCGCTACGACATGCATTCATCTTCTGGAGCTCTGAACGTCACGTGACGTGATGATTGCGCACGCTGCCGCGGTAGCAGGAAAAGACTGGGCCAAAATGAACCGTGCCAGTTTCACACCATCAGAGTCCACTGTGCACTTGAAACCCACAGAGCCCAAGCAATACATCACAGAAGCAGACAGACTGAATATATCTGGCTCTTCTAATGCCCCGCGGTGCTTTCCACGTGTATGGAAACAGCCGGAGAGGACGTTTATTACAGAACTGCAATAACTAAACATCATCAACCTCCTGATAAACTTTCCGTCATCCTACTCCAGAGAACGCTTATGTGTTGCAATATAAATGTATTACAGTTAGTTTTTGATCACTTCACGAGCGTTATTTTAATTATTTTAGTTGCAGCATCTGAGAATTTTAAGGTGGACCAAAAATGGAGTTTCCTTTTCCCAAAACACCACAGCTCAGAGCAACCACTGGCAATGGAAATGGCGTTAACTGCCTATTTTAGGGGATTTGCCCGGGTTTAAAATTCCTGGGTAAACCCACTAATTTTAGCGTTAAAGGGGCTTTATACTCCTGTCTCACTTGTTAAAAAAACTTGTTTAAGCCCCAATTTAATATGGATTTTCCCTCCCGAGTCAAACCACGCTGTCGTTCATGCAGGTTTTTCCCCGTCAGCTTTTGTCGGAATGAATTTCTTTGTCTGCTTTATTTTCAGCAGTCATTTCCATTTGCAACACCTTGCAAACGGTCAACATTTTATTTTTGTCATTTGGATTAAGTGAAGGAGATTGATTGACAGGGACAAAAAGTAAAATGTCAAAATACTGCGTTCCTTGGTGGTGGTGTTGGAATTTCTTTCTTGTTTTGTTTGACAATTCAAGCATGGGTTAAAAAAAGAAGACGTACCAGGTGACACCGGTCACGTGCAGTGGATTGAAATGCCGTGAAATGTGTTCACCTGGGTTCAAAAAGCCCCAGGTTTACAAACACGCCCCGCACACTCAACAAGAACACAATGGTTAGATGAGGGCGGGTTTGGTCGAGTTCGGGTCGAGGCGTTGAAGAGGAAACGAGAGGCCGAGGATTTAATGAGGGTGGAGAACAGCGCGGGGTCAGGTGGAGCGGCACTTATGTCAGGAAGGAAGAGCGAGGGCAGAGGGTCACTGCTGCGACCACTCATGGTTCAGCTGAGATAGAAGAAGAAGCACACGGGGTGAAGGTAGTGTAGCGGTGGGGGTGTGGGGTGGGGGCGGTTGCTCAGGGTAAAGATCATATCGCTTTGAAAACATCAAAGCAAAAAAGACACACAAAAAAAAAGAAGGAAGAGAGAGGCTGATTCTCTCGGGGGCTGAGCAGCACCTCCGACTAATGAGTCCAATTAACAAGCCTCGCACATCAACATCCCACACACGCTCACACAAGCACACACACACACACACACACACACACACACACACACACAATTGGTCACGTCTCCATGACTTCAGAGGGCATTGCGTTGACTTGCATTCATTTACTGGAGGTTTACTCAACCTGGACATAGCTGACACTTCCCTACCCAACACCTTAGATCATGTCTTCACAGTAAAATTGAATTACTTACATTATGGGACACACACACACACACACACACACACACAAGAGTTACTGCATGTGCAGCTCTGTTTCTGTGTTTCTGTGTCTGAGTGTTGTATTCAGTTTCATCTCAGTGGGAGGTATGAGATTGTTTCACAATCAAATAATAATCATTTGCAACATTTTGCTTCTGGTGACGTGAGGTTGGTATTTCCTGCTTTCAGTGAGCGAGGAGAGCTTTAAATTGGGTGGGGCGGGATAAACACGCCAGACCATAAAGGGAGATTACATTTATACCAAGACTGAACAGTTAATTTGCTTTGTAGGTCGGTCATTTCATCAAATGAAATCGACATCTAGGTTTGAAATGCAGTTAATTCAGCTGTAATGTTGTTGTCTCCTGTAGACAATACACACATTGTCTGTATCGAACTCAACCCTCTAATGCAAAATGTATGAATGCTGTCAGGTTGATTCAGTGTCCAACATAAACTTGATTAGTATATATAAACCACTAAAAGTCGGCTTTCTCCACTGCTGCATGAGAGGGGTACATTTCCACACGCGTGTCCATATGTTTGACATTACATCATCACATATTTTAATAATTGACCTATTAGTTTAAGGGGTTTTTGTACCCCGTCAAAAGACAAATTCTCCCATTTTCCAGCTTGAAAATGAAACAAAAAGAGAAGAATGTTTTTGGTTTGGTGAACAAGAGAGCAACTAATCACTTAATTGGGATAATAATCAACAGATTAATGATAAACCTTTATTTTTATATATACAGTAATATGCAAAATCACAGGTTGGTGACATTTTTAAATGTGTGATATCCCTGTTTTAGCATTTTAACCCCGTAAACTATAGCTATAGCTTTGCTGCGTTGGGTGCAGAACTTTGTTAACATGTTGCGACGTTCCTCTCGCTCAGCAGCTGGAGGTGCTTCTCGGCTCGTAAACACCGCAAGGTGTTCACAGCTCATTATACGTAACAATGTGGGACTAGTGTCGACGAGTGTCATTTGGTTTGCGTAACATGTCCGCGTGTGGAAGCCGAGGCCAGAAAGTGTCCACATGAGCACAACAAGTGACTATTGACATTATCAGCCATTATTCTGTGAAAGGGGAAAAAGTGAAAATCCTCACAGCTGGTACCAGAGATTGTCTGTCATTTATGCATTTAAAAAAAATGTGCATTGATTATTTGTCAGTCAACATTACAGACTCGGTTCACTGGGGCAAATATTTAGATGAATGAGCAAAGGGAGTTCTTTATCCTTGTATTCAGTGTCAGGCAACATACTCGGGGAAATAAATGACACATCACTCCTTATGAAAAAGAAATACGACTTCAAATTGCAATCTCGTAACGCAGCATTACTTTGATCAGTAATTGTAATATTGTATATATAACACGTTACTGCTCAGTACTGCAGGTAAAAATCCACTAATTATTAGCATGCGCGTGTTTATTCAACAAACAGACAATAACTGTCAGATTCATTACTGGTGTCTTCAGTTTAGAGCCCTTTTATTTATTTATTTTTTTTACAAGACTCCGTCTGTCAGTCTCCAACCATCTGGCTCACAAGTACCCCGGAAAAAAACATCGATATATATATATATATATATATATATATACAATACTGTGCATAAGTCTTAGAGCTTTGTTGTTTTTATGTCTGTCAAATTCTGTCATCGTGAAGTGACCAAGTGTAAATGTAGGTCACCCTTTAACCTGTAGAAGAATAATGCTAATGCTAATGCTAATACAACACAGTGACTTTTGCACAGTAATGTGTATTTATGTTTGCACATTTTAGTCTGCGGGTGTGAAAATCTTGGGCTAACAGGCCGTTGTTTTGTTCCCCTGCTTCAGCGTGTCCCGTGGGTCAGTTCAAGTCGGGCTCAGAGGGACAGTGCACGGCGTGTCCCAGATTCAGCCACGCCCCCGCCACAGGGCTGTCCGTGTGTGCATGTCAATCTGGATACCTGCGTGCAGAATCTGACACTCCCAACACCCCCTGCACAAGTGAGTATGCATACAATCATGAATGCACATGCAAATGTGGAGGCGCCAAACGACACAAGCGTCCACTTGTTTATTCTCACCTTCCGTTGCACTTCTTCACTTTGTTTTTTTGTTGTTTTTTTTTACAATCTCTGGTGCTGTTTCTCTTTTCCTTTTCCTCTGGTGTCGCTTGGTCCGGCCTCTTTTATGTGCTTTGTTTCCTTTCTCACAGTGCTGGCCATTGAGATGCGTGTCTTTTGTGACAGGTTGTTAGGGGGCAGGAGGTTTGTCTGCAGAGTAAAGTAGTCATTGATGGTCTCAAGTGACACCTCCATGCCGATTCAGGAATTTTAATTCAGCCACTAGTTAAAGCCTTTGAATGGGAGGGACTTTCAAATTAGGTGCATTCTCTTGCACTGGTCTTAAAGGGGAGTGAAACAATGTGAAACTCTGACATGTTCTCTCCGTTAATGTCTAAGCCAACTTCTATTTACATTCACCAATTGTATTATTCCTGATAACTTTAATTACAAAGGCTTTATCTTAATTATGAATCACTTAATCAGGCCATTTCTATTTTGTGTTCTGTTTTTGGACCGACGTTGCCTAGTGCAGATTTGCACATCACTTATGTTTTCAATTTGTATGCAAAAACTGTAAATCACACCGGTCCTTCCCCTGAAAACAAGCGTGTTACTTTAACCGCGTGTAACCGCTTTCGGGATTTTAATGAAGTGGATCCTCGTTGTTAAGTCATGAAAAAAAAAAACTACTCACAAATGTGAAATTCAGGTTTCACGTGCACCTACATTGTGTGTGTGTGTGTGTGATGTTGCCCCACTTTAGAGCAGCTATTAGCACTTACGTTACCTGCAGGCTCACTGACGAATCTGTCTCTGTGGCAGCAACAGAAACTCATTTACAGTGGCTGAGTGCTATTGCTATTCAGTTATGCTTGGCTTCAGGCAATGGCTGTCTTTCTTTTGAGACAGTGATCATTATCATCCCGTTTCAGACAAGTATAATTGCATCAGTTCAGTTCTGCAACACATATGCTCCTGTTGTATTCCAAAGCCGCTGCAGGAGCTTGATCTGTTTTGTGACCATGTTATAAAATGTCTCTGAGACGGATTATCATGTTTTCAACATATATGGAAGGAGGCAAACGGCAGTAAAATGACACCAGTGAGATTCAAATGGGATTTAATATGTGAAGTGTGTACACTGTGATTCCATCATGAGGACTGGGAAATGAAACATGGTGACACTTTTGACAGTGTAATGTGACAGTACTCGGAGGATGACTTTCTCAAGGCATTTACAAGAAACTGAAATGTTACCGTGTTTTAATGACTCTGCTGAATCAGGTCTGCATGAATTCAAGTGTTGGAATTAACTTCTGAAGCTCTTCTTAGGCACTTCAACCTGGTGTTGCCTCCGCCTGTCTTGGCATGAAACAAAATAGAGATTTTTAAGCCTTTACGTGAGCTTTAAGGGCAGTTTGCGGGTTCATTCCCAAAGACAGAGAAAACATTTCTTAGTTTCCTGTTGTGTTTTCTCTCCGTAGAACCTCCGTCGGCCCCGCGCACCATCAGTTCCCAAATCAATGACACCACTCTGGTCTTGGAGTGGAACGAGCCCCTGGACAACGGCGGCAGAACCGACCTGAGCTACACTGTCAAGTGCTCCGTGTGCGGCTCAGCCAAGGGGCCGTGCCCGCCGTGCGGAGACAGTGTCAGCTACCGGCCGGCACAGCAGGGCCTTCTGGGTCGCCGGGTGGAGGTGTGGGGCCTCCTGCCTCACACCACCTACACCTTCACTGTCCAGGCGCTCAACGGTGTGTCCCAACTCAGCGGCAAGGAGCCTGGCAGTGACAGTGTCAACATCACCTCAAGCCATGATGGTGAGAGACGGAGAGGAAAAGGTGGAGACCTATAAATAGTCCTAGTCATGTGAAGTGGTGTTTATGGTTCTTTTGCCGTGTGTGCAGTGCCGTCGCTGGTGTCCGTGATCCGAAAGAGTGACTCGACAGAGAGCAGTCTGACTCTGCACTGGTCAGTCCCAGCTCAGCAGCCCTACACCATCCTGCAGTATCAGCTGCGCTACTGTGAGAAGGTGAGAGCTCTTCAGATTTCATTTTCCTTTCAGCCGTACTGTGACTCACAGTGCAGATGTAGTAAACAGAGGATGGCAGCAATTCATCTAAATTTACTGCCAAGTGAACTGAAACCAAATGATCATGGAACCTGTAACCAACTAACTAAACACACTTCAAATACTTGACAGTGTTCATGAAATGTTGCAGCATTAGTTGTTGCTCACAAGAGGATTATATCTCAAACACCAAAATATTAACTAACATGGTTTTGATTAAGATGAATCATTTTATTTTAATTGTATATAAAACATTTTATTATTATTTTAGGTCAGATTAAATCACATGTTTTACATATAGACTATATATATATATATGTATATAGACATTTTTAAACTAGTGTTTCTTAATCTTTTCATGTGGGCACCTGCTACAGTATGTAAAGACTAAACATAAGCACGAGTAAATTTGTGCATAATACAACATTTCTGACTATTTCTTACTGCAATTACACTACATTTTAATAGATATATGTTTGACAAATGGATCACAACTAGATTTTTATATTGGATTATCGATTGGTAATATATCTTAAATTAAAGGCTGGATAAAACTCAGCAAAAAAAAAAGTCTCCTGCAGTTCAAGTGTGGCTCCCGGCCCAGTCACAGCCACTAAAAGCCATTTAAGTGCCTTTTTTTTTTTTTGTATCACTCTTTCTGTGATCTCTGTCCTTGTTTTGTGTTTTTTGACTCTCACCTAACGCCATCTTCATTCAGGAGCGACGCAGTGAGGATCAGTGCCACTACAGGGAGAGTAACAGAAACCAGGCTGTGCTGACAGATCTCCGTAGGGCCACTCAGTATGAAGTGCAGGTCCGGGTTCGCACCGTGGCTGGTTACGGCAGCTTCAGTCCTGCAGCTGTCTTTCGCACCCTGCCTGACGGTGAGAAAAGAAAGTGCACATCAGACTGTCGTCTTCTTCTTTCATTTCTTTCCTTCCTATGTTCTTCTCAGGCCTTGTACATCCTCTCATTATGAATGTATTACCCTTGTCCTTGTAATGAGTTAGTGACCTTGTATCCAGCCACTTTAATATTCTATTATAAATTCCTGTCATGTTCTTTCCATCCCTCTCATACTTTTCTTAACTACTAGTATAAACCTCCTGTCAAGATTTCTGTCATTCCTTTACTGTAACCCTCTGTCTTTCTGTTCTGTTTCAGGATACGACTCAGCCTCCCAGTTCTTGGTCCCTGGGGTCCTGATCGGAGTCGGGATGCTGCTGCTGGTCCTTTTCGTCTTTGTGGCTGCTTACTGCATACGGTGAGAACAAGGGAAAGAGGGTAAAAGAACAAGAATTGGACAGAATAACAGGACATGGGAAACAAAAAGTGGGGGAAATGGAAAACCAATAACAAGTATGACCCCAATTTTACAACTGTGCACCACTTTGTTCTCCTGTTTAAACAAATTGTATCTTATCAACAGTGGGTTCGCACTCTGTCACCCACACCTTTGTGTTTTTCTCTGTGAGACAGTTCAGACGCAAAGCAGTGCTCATGACGGCTTCTGCTGGCACAGCGGAAAGTTATCCTGCTCATTAGAACATTTTCCTTAGGCTTCATTGTTTGAGTAAATACTGTTGGATGCCATCAGTGAGAGAAAGTCTGTGTCTGTGTCTGTGTGTGTGTGTGTGCGATGGAGAAACCATGCGTGTGTGTGTGTGTGTGTGTGTGAGAGCAAGAGAGAGAGAGATTGAGAGAAATGGCGATAGAGGTTGAGGGCAGGGAGAGACAGGATGCAGGCGTCCCAACCCTGTTTCCACAGGACAGGAGAACAATAGCTGTGACCTTGTGACTTATACACGTACAGTTACTTACACACAGACCAGTGGCTGAGGCCCAGATCTGCCACTAACACAGGGTGGTGCGTTACTGCTATTTCAGGCTTATGAGGTGGGAGAGAGAGAGAGAGAGAGAGAAATGGAGGAAGGCAGGGATCCAGGAGCTACGTGGTCGCTTCAGTCTTGCGGGGATGAGTTTTTGCCAGCAGATTTATAACGGCGCCGCTCGCGTGTCAAAGGGCAAAACCATAGTGGTTAGCTCAGGTATTCATCACTACCACAAGTCGTCATGCATCGTGCCTGTCAGATCACTGCGGACTGTATAAGGTCAACAACGGCCTGTTTACAAAAAAGGGGATGGTTTTTGTCTTCAAAAATAAAATCATAGGCTTTTTCAAGACACTAGAGAGTATTGGTGTGTTGCTGGACTGAACTTTGACCTTTGTGTAAACCCAAAGGGATCAATAAATTATTATACAGCACGAGTAGAAGCAACGCTATAATGACTGAACATGGGAAATACAGGGAATGAAACAACACTGAAAATGATATGTTGAAAGAAACTGCTTCTACGTCTTTGTGGGTTTTTTTTGTTTGTGTTATATAAAGCACTGGTAATACTAGATTTAATGCAATGACAATAAAGATATTCTCTGTATATACATACTGTGTGTATATACACACATATATAAATATATATATATGTGTATATATATATATATACACATATATATATATGTGTATATATATACACAGTTATATATACATATGTGTATATATATATGTATATGTACAGTTTATGTATAAATATGTGAATTGAACTCATGGGAAGCTCTCTAGTAATATGCAAGTGTAACTTTCCAGTTACATTCCATCCAAAAGGCCACGCAGCATGGAATTGAATGTGACTGGCATAAACTTTTCATCAGCAGGGCGACTCTCAAAACACCCTGGATACTCAAGATACGCCATTCAAGCTGTGACAAAGACATTTCTGTCATTCCTTCTGAAAAGCACCTTATTGTTTTTATTTAAGCAAAATAGCGGATAAAATGCTGACAGTCGTGGACTGACCTCCACAGTGTCCACACCCCACTATAATATAATATAATATAATATAATATAATATAATATAATATAATATAATATAATATAATATAATATAAGAGGCATCTGGACGGAGAAAGAAATAAAAGACAGACTCAATCTAAAGTGGAATTTGAGAAGTGCTGAAAGAAGCATAGTATAATTTACCCAAAGATGACTTGATATTAAATACTGACCTTTTACCTTACCGTGTACATATTTCTTGTATTTTTCATTTGTATTTTAACAACGAGGAAAAATAAAACTCAGCAAGTGTTGGCCTTTCAACTTTGGATAAAAATAATCACACTGTTGATGTTTCCTGTTTGTCTGTGCTCATTAAGGTTCATATTTCAGTCAGTAAGACAGCGCTTTATAGTTTTTTATTATTATTTGAAGAGCTTTTTGCGCTGACACTTCAAAGCAGTGTGTCACGTTTAAAAAAAAGTGCCAAATAAAAGCAGAAAATAAGGCACAATGTTCCCCCAGATATTTGTACTCACATCTTGATCATCCCTTTATTTATCCTGATTTCTCTCTACCTGCAGCAGACACAGCCAGATAAAGGACCCAGAGCTGAGTGACAAAAACAGCCAGTACCTTGTCGGCCAAGGTAACAAAACAAAGGCACATGCTTTCAAGCTCAGCTGTGATTTAACACTCGTTTACATCATGGGAATCGTATTTATTGTGACTGGACTTCTCTGACATTTCTTCTTTTCCTTTCCCACGGCCCTGTTTGTCTTTCTCTCACAGGGGTCAAGGTTTATATCGACCCCTTCACCTATGAGGACCCAAATGAGGCAGTGAGAGAATTTGCCAAGGAAATCGATGTTTCCTTTGTCAAGATTGAGGAGGTTATCGGTGCTGGTAAGCCCCTGCTGCTATGTGCCATATTTTCCATTCTTCATAAATGTGTAATCTCTGTTCAGGTCAACTGTTTATGTGGACTCTCATACTGAATGTTATTTTTGTTGTTGTTGTTGTTGTTCTTGCAGATGACCTACTTTGTAAATAACATTAAGAATATATCTAATTTACAGAGTTAAATGGCATCTGTGACATTTAAAAAAAAAATGTCTGGTTTCTTTATTTGACAAAATTCAATCCTGATGCGTGCAAAAAACCAATTAACTGATAAATATGTTAGCAGTATTAGTGGCTCTCATTCAAACCAAAGGGCACCACTAGCTGCAAGCAAGCTTTAGGACGGCTAAAGATGGTGTTTTTTCCTCTTGATGAGGTGAACACCTGCAAAGAAAAGTGATCTAATGCATGTGTTTGCTGCAGGAGAGTTTGGGGAGGTGTGCCGAGGACGACTGAGGGTCCCTGGGAAGAAAGAAAACTACGTCGCAATAAAAACCCTGAAGGGAGGCTATACTGAGAAGCAGAGACGTGACTTTCTCTCCGAGGCGTCCATCATGGGACAGTTCCAGCACCCCAACATCATCCACCTGGAGGGAATCATCACGGCCAGCTGTCCAGTCATGATCCTCACAGAGTTCATGGAGAACGGAGCGCTGGACTCTTTTCTGCGGGTCAGTGTGTGAAAACATGTTCACTCACACGGTCATTTCTCCTGAGTCTGCTCCATTTTTGGCAGCTGTTTATAGCAAACGTTACATTTTAAACCGGACGTATCATCTAAACGATGATACCAAAAGAAAAGATCCTAAGGACTAAGACAATAAAAATAATCATGTCAACACATGACTCAAATCTGACTAAAATATCTGGATAATGCGATTCATGGTCCGATTATTCCTTCATGTAGAGGCTTAGTCAGACTAGAGTCGGACTTGGCACTCTGCACATGTACATGAAGTAGATGGAGCCGACGTATAAACTGCATTATCTCATTTGTATTATTATCATCATGTACAACAGATACAGAACCACAGCACGATCCACTGTTTGTTTTTCTGTGACATAAAGGTCAACAGGAATCTGATTCGATACACAATTCGATAGCGTATAAGCCACCTGAACGTGTGAGCGTACTGAGCTTCTCTGTCGTCCACAGCTGAACGACAGCCAGTTCACACCCATCCAGCTGGTGGGGATGCTGCGCGGCATCGCCTCAGGCATGAAGTACCTGGCTGAGATGAGTTACGTCCACCGAGACCTGGCCGCGCGCAACATCCTGATCAACAGCAACCTGGTGTGCAAGGTGTCCGACTTTGGCTTGTCCCGCTTCCTGCAGGAGAATTCCTCTGACCCGACCTACACCAGCTCTCTGGTGAGATGACTGTCCTTTTCAGTTATTGTCAAAGAAATCAAAGTTGTTGTTTTTTATTTTATTAACAAATCAGCAGTGCTGTTGATTTTAAGGATCTTTTTACTCTCATACAAAGCTCTCAATAATAAAACATCTTTCCACAGCTGTGATTTTCTTTAATGCCATATCACCCAGAACCCAAAGTCGAGTTTCTGTGCACCAAAATATGGAACACGTCACACCACGCTGTCAGACATAAGAGTTCTGTTTATATTTTTCAGCTAGAAATCTTTCCATTCAGGCAAATATTTCAATGCCACTGGAGGAATTTTAAGGCTTTTCACATTGGATGTTTTTTGTTCCTTTTAAGTCAATGTTTAAAAAAATAAAGAAATAAAAATCTGTATTTATTCTCTTTCCCCTGCATGGGTTTTCAAACCAGTCTGAAGCGCTTTCTTTCTCTATTCGTATTTATCCAGTTATGCACTCATCCTTTCTTCTGTTTTTCTTATTATCACTTGGTCCAGTTTCTGCACAACTATGACGGCATGCTGTGAATTCCTATTTATTTGACTTACTCTGTGCATTTGTGGAAACATTATTTCAAATAAATGACTGAACCTTTTATGATTGTTGATTTTTCCTGCCACGCTCTGTACTAGGACCCCGTCTGACTGTGTTTATTTGAAGTCTTGCATTGTTGTCTGTTCTCCTCGTCTGTGCAGGGAGGCAAGATCCCAATCCGCTGGACGGCACCGGAGGCGATCGCCTTCAGAAAGTTTACCTCTGCCTCAGATGTGTGGAGCTATGGCATTGTCATGTGGGAGGTCATGTCTTTCGGAGAGAGACCCTACTGGGACATGAGCAACCAGGATGTAAGCTTGGGTTTGCACGAAAAAGCCGAGTTGTTTGTGAATCTAAAAGAAATGAATGATATAAAGATGTAGATTATTGGTTAGTTTGTCTTTTAAGCTGCAGTTTGGTGATGTTTGATGTTCTTTATCTGTCACTGTTTTGTTAATTGTTTGCTGTCGGTCAAGCAAAACTATCAGACTTGACCGAGGCAACGTTTAGGCCTCCTCAGTTGCAATTGTAGCACAATGTTACTGTCGCCTTTATGTGTCTTGACACAGATGAAGCTTCATCAGAGGCCTTCAGCATGTACACACCCCTAACTTGAGCACTTTATTTAGATTAAATGCCATCCAGTAAATGAATTTGTTTGATCTCTTTTCCATTCTATTAGGTAATCAATGCCATAGAACAGGATTACCGGCTGCCTCCACCCCCCGACTGCCCCACCCACCTGCACCAGCTGATGTTGGACTGCTGGCAGAAGGACCGCTCAGCACGTCCTCGCTTCACGGACCTAGTCAGCGCTCTGGACAAGCTCATCCGCAATCCCGCCTCCCTGAAAATAGTTGCCCAAGAAGGAGCAGGGTAAGAGAAGAGCAGATGTGTTTGTGGGTGATTGACAAACAATGAGGCTGCACTGACAGTAAATATGCAGCTTGAGAATGGGCTTTAAAAAAAACAACCAACCCCAGCGCTGTCCTTTCGTGTTTCCTTCTCGGCGTCCATTTAGAGTTCTGACAGTTATTGGGAAGACGCCACATTCCCAGTGACCAATCTCATGTACCTTCTTAATGTCCTGCTGTGACCTGTCAGCCACTTGCTGTGCCCATTTCCCTTCCTCCACATTCCGCATACTGCAGGAGACACTACAGCCCTGACAAATTCCATTGTTTGTCCCTGTCACTCACTCAGAGTCAGATTATACCACTGTGTGTCAGCTGGAATGTTGCTGCAGGATACACACACACACATATATGAATAAGCCGCTCTCTGCTGCGTTGATGACGACGTGTGTGTAAGTCTTTCCTTTGTTTCTTGACTCTGCCCCCCCCAGGCCGTCCTACAGCCTGCTGGACCAGCGCACACCTCCCGCTCTCTCGTCGTGCTCATCAGTAGGCGAGTGGCTGAGGGCCATCAAGATGGAGCGCTACGAGGACAGCTTCCTGCAGGCTGGCCTCAGCTCTGTGGAACAGCTGGCCCAGATCACCACACAGTCAGTCTCACATTTCTTATCCAAACTGATGCTTTTACTCACGTCTGCCAGTGACAGTCATTCGAGAAACTGCCAAAGAGGTTATGTTTGTGTTTTCTGTCTCAGCACAACTCGGGAAGTCAAGGACAGAAAAAAAACATGTTTGTTTGTTTATTTACACGAAAATAATCAAACTCTATGAACGTTAAGTTTAAAAAATGGATTTGAGTGAAGTTGTTGAAACCTTGTGGAAACCACACCCAGAAGAATATACACGAGGTAAAAAAAAATCATTAAGAAATAGTCAAATGTGAAAAGAAATGCCGTTGATTCCTGAGTTAGTGATCAATCTTGCACAGAAATGACACTTTGTTTCATTTATAACGCCTGAAATGTTGGTGTATGTACGAAACACAGGATTTGCTTCCACATAGTAACATTAGACCATATGTTAGACCATATAGACCATAACATGTGACCATAAACAGTCATAAAAACGCGCCGGATTAATATTTAAAATCACTTTTAGTGGATGGTTCGAGGGGATACAACACAGGAATTAAATTAAACTCAAAAAATTGAAATATCATTCGTAGCACAACATCATTAATGATAGAAAAACCACTGATCTTTTTAGTTGAAGCGCACACAAACCTAGATTCGTAAAATCTGCCCTCCTGTTTAATTAATACCCCCGAAAATGCATGAGTATATCAACACAATGGTGTCATTTTAAACGTTTAAAGTCATTGAAGTCATTGTGGGTGGGATGCAGATTCTAGCCTAAGGAAGAAAGGATTAGATTTTTGTGTTGGAACAATTGTTAACCGTGTGAAATAAGGGAATACATTCACTGTATGAAAGTGCACGGCCTTGGTTTAATGTTGTTCCTCTCCTCCTCTTTATCCAGGGATCTCCTGCACATGGGAGTGACTTTGGCCGGACATCAGAGGAAAATTCTTTCCAGCGTCCAAACGATGACCTTTGGGAACAAGAGCGCTGCAACCGTGACCTTCTAACTCACCTCTCACTAACCTGGACATGGACACCGTCACGCAGGTGCAGTCATGGGCCGAGAGCACGCTGGCTCCTCCCCCGTGACCCACTTTGAACAGCGGACACCGGGAGAAACTGGCAGAATTTATTCATGAAAAGAGATTAAAACATGACTTTCCCATGAGGATGAGAGTCACCTGGAGACTGGCGAGTGTCACGGGACGAGAGCGTGAAGCTGGTGACGCGTAGACTAATTCACTGCCTCATTTTAACAGCGTGTGCTCAGTGTGGTGTTGTTTTTTTTTTGGTTATTTCCAACTTCCAGAGATCGGGACCCAAGAAATGAGGAGCGACAGATCAGTGTTTACAACGTTCCCTGTCATATCATGTCATGTTGAAAACTGGCAGTTTCACGGGTTCTTGACCCGATTAAACTTTGCTTCACCAAAGGAGACAAAAAAAAACAAACATATCTGTCAGTGACAATTCAAGAATCACTTTTTAATTATAAATAAGAACGTTTCATTTGTGTGTCTTGCATTAAATCCATCTGGATTTAATTATCAAACACAGTCCCCCATCATGGTTTGATTTCAGCGTGACCTCCTCTTAGCTCAGGTGTGATGTGTAAGGCAGAGCGCTGTACTTGTCCCCTAATCAGACGCCCTTCATCTTCCTCAGTCCGTCTCTCAGCAGTGTGTGTGTGTGTGTGTGTGTGATGAAGGAGAAGTGACACGCAGAGACGTATATGGGCACTTTGGTGGCGTCAGAGTTAATTGTGACCTCGAGTAACTCCACGCGTCTCTGTTGGAGTGCGGCCGTTTAATCCCACTGCCCGTGTTTCTGCTGGCAGCTCACTTTGAATGAAATCAGACTCGACACGCACCGAGTGGACTCAGAGACCAGAGAACACTGTTGAATTGGACGATTTCTTGATATAACGTTGTGTTTTTATTCTGTCTTCTTCATCTTCCAGGTGCCATTTACTCATGATTGCCAGTTTTATAAAGCAGAAATCCCCTAATGTCATTTAAATGTACCACAAAAGGGTTACTTTGACATTTTGAAGTTTAGTGAGGTCTCTTCTTTTTTTTTTTTTTGCGGGTTTCCCAGCAAAGCGACACACATCTTGGCCGGTTGTCCGCAGTATCCACTGGTTTGAGGCTGGAATGTTCACGGTATTGTTGAGCTGCTGTTTGATTAGCAGAGTGGCCCCTCCTCGCATTATTACATGTGCTCGTTGAAGAAGAAGAAGAATGGACTGGAGTTCAAAATGTCAAAGTATTTCTCAAAGAACTTGCATCTCTTGACGGATAATGCCGGCCTTTTTGACATTTGGGTCATGTGTAATTTCCCCCCAGGTGGCTCACACGCCTGCAGTGAATCAGGAAAATGGAGCTCAAGCAGCCACTAAAAGAGCTGTATGGGACACAAAATGCCGAGCACCACTTTTCCAAATGGTTTCCTCTCTGTGCCATAGTGGTTTTTGCCCCTCGGATGTTTACATTCCCTTTTTTTTATCATATGTGATCATTTTTCAGGGTTGCAAGAATTGCACGATTCCAATTTACATTTAAAAAGCCAATCGAATTTGATGAATAACCACTTCACTCTTTTTAATGCGCACCTGAAGTGACTGTGCTGAAATATCTGCGACACCAAAACCACGTGTTCTCCTTGATAACACGTGGTATTGTCAGAGGTGGCTGTTTACATATGTACAGTAGAGATTTCTCACAGGACAAAGTAAAAAAAATAAAAAATAAAAAATGAATCCAGACAAACATTGGTGGACATTTGTGTTCTCACTTAAAACCCCTGTGGACAAGCTTTAGAAAAGTGTCCTGAAAGCAGATTGTGGGAAGACTGGTCTTCATATTGAAGATCTCATTTCAAATGTTTGGAATAACGAATAGATAAAAGTATGTTTTGATGACCATCCTGTGTGTAGGCTAATCTGTATTCAGTATTCATAATAAAGATGCGCAGCAGTGTTTACCATCACCGCCTTGTTTTTCAGCTCAGACACTCACTATCAAGAAGATCTCATCTCATGTGTGTCATCATATAGAAATCATATGATGTCTCACTCTGTTTTCACATCTGTTAAAGCTCATAGCAACACATGATAATAGTATTCTCTGACTGTCAGTATCCGTCTTATTCTTCCTCCAACTCGATGTTACCTGATGTGAGTAATCATATATCATCATACAGAAATCTGGCGAATTCTCCCCGGCCGTGAGACCTCTTTTCTCTTCTGGCGACCTCAGTTCACCACAAAGTCGCTCCACCGTTGCCAAGACAAAGTGATGTTCGTGGATTTGTTCGACACTTTATCTTATTGAGTCTCATGTCAATGCTTACAGCCTCTGACAAATGGAGTGGATGGCGTTTTCATCTGTGGTTAGATAAGCGCTTGCCTGAGCTGTGGGAGGGAGGAGCACACGTTGTCACTTTCTCTGTCTCCTCCGCGCACTTTTGTCACAAACATCTAATCCTTATTTCTGGTGCATCTCAACAAATGCGTGTAAAAAGGATTGTTGTAATTATATATATATAATTACAACAATCCTACAACAGCGCGCGTGTGTGTGTGTGTGTGTGTGTATAGTTGTCATAAGATGATCTAGTCTTAGAATCCAATGAGACGACTTCCCATTAGACTTAGTCAGGAGTTAATAGTTTCAGGTCTTCTTCAAAAGAGTATGATGTCAATGTTGGAAAACAGACGTAAGGCGACACAGATCAGTCACACTGGGGTCACCAGTGACAGACTGACAGGTAACAGGTGACGCCTCTGAACTTCTGCCTGCAAAACCTCAACATCTGCGACTCTGAAGGCTTCAAAAGAGGAGGTGAACTTATTTATGTATCGCTGACGTCATGACTCGGTCTGGTGAGACGTTTCTCTTTTCCAGCGAAAATGGAGGCTCCCCACAAAACTGCTCCATAAAAGACATAATGATGTTTCTGAACACTTCATCTTATTGATTTTCAACACCGTTTGACACGTCGCCTCGTCTTCAGCTGTGGTTAGATCACATCATCATTCTCCTCTTCTTCTGCCTCCTTAAAAACATCTATACCATTGCAGTGTCTTTGAGGAACAGGAATGAAGTCTCACTCCCTTTATCTTCCCCCAGCTTTGCCATCTTGCAGCATTTCCTCTTGCCTTCTGTTTCTCCAGAGAGCGTTTTTAACCCCGGGGGCTCGGAGCTTGTCCTCTCCTATGTTTCCCCTCCTGGTCCTCAGCCCTTTTAATCATGAAGAGATGTTCTTTTCTTCTCCTGCGCCTCAGGCTGAGAGCGGCTTATAGCGCAGCATAAGCTAAAACTCACACTCACACACACACACACACACACACACGTCTTTTTTCCTCCTATCTGGAAAGCTGCTTTAACCCCAAACCCCCGGACTAAGCAGCCGGGGGTTTGGAGTCAGACAGTGAGTAGATCCATTGATTAATGTACTTTGATTATCTCTGTGTTTAGTGCTGTTGCTCTCGTGTGGCCCCACAAAGTACAGACCTGAGCATGTGTGGGTGGTTCAGCGGGCGTTCGCCTGTGCTCTCTTTACTTCGGTCGGTGCGCTGTGTGACCCTTGACCTCGCCGTATAGCACACATCTATAGGCTCAGCTTTGTCTGCGTATATGAATGGCCATTCATTAAGGGCTGTTGTTGAGTAGAGAGTGGACCGGTCCTGCCGGGGTTTAGCATATGGAGGGGGGGGTGCAGGGGGATTGTGTCATTCCCCTTGCATTCCTGTGTGCATTCAAGCGTGAAGAGTGTGTGTGTGTGTGTGTGTGGGACAGGTACGTGTGTGTGTGTTTGAAAGGGTTCGGTGTGAAATGGTTTCACCCTGTCTGGAGCAGTAAACAGAGCAGAAAGTGCAGGTGTGATCCTGCATGAAACGTGTGTTGTTAACAACGGACCCAGCGATTGGTGTTGCTTTTTCGTGAAAGTTCGGGGACTCACTAGAGGCTCGTCATTTCTGTTTCCTGAGTGACTGTTCGGATTCAAAACAGCTGAGGCTCGAGTTGTAAATTTGAAACAATCCCACAATACCCATCTTTCATTATAGAGCCAGCCAACAGCAGCGTTTTCTGTGTCTGGAACATTAATCACGACAATCACGTCGACTTCACGTGTCGGTGTTATTTACGACTGTTTTCACAGATGAAACCTATCAGAGCGCCGCGTCGGACAGGACGTGTTTTCCCACACCTGTTGAAACGTCCAAATTCCCAGAATCCATGTCCAACAAGTGATGTTCCGAGGGCAGAGTTTACGCTTCTCTCGAGTGCTCGCAATGAAATATGAACTTCAGTGAAGATTCTAAAACGAGTGGCCACAGAGGACTTTTGGTTTCCCACTTTTCAAGGACGTATCCTTGAAAACTGGGAAACATGAAAGAAGGAAAAACCCACTGTCAAAAGCCTTCCAGGTCAACAGGTGGCGATATATATATCTCTCTTTCTTCTCGGACCCATTCCTATAAAGACAGACACAATGTCCAAGTAGGTAAACAACAACAGTGGAGAATAAACTCTGCATGTGTAACATTTTTAAAGTCCAGTTAGCAAATAGAGGAGACATAAGGTCACAGTGCGGATTTTCTGCACATCACACCTCGTTTTCTAGAGTCAGTGAAAACAAGAGGTTTGAAAATTGCAGGACCCTTTGGAAGACTTAGACCGTGGGTGTCAAACAAACGGCCCGCAGGCCAGAACCGGCCCACCAGACGGTCCAATCCGGCCCGCAGGATGAATCTGTGTCATGCTATGTTTTTGTAAATCCTTTAAACTCGACTTTCTGAAACCAAGCAGAGTTTTCACCTGAAACATTTAAAAGTAGCAGTAACTTTCTTTTGAATACTTCTTTTTGAATCTGCACAGCCGCTGTGACTCTCCCCTGGCAGCAGCAGCAGCAGCAGCGTGAAGATGCAGACTTTGATTCGAGATTGCCGCTCGTGTGCCGGTGCCACGCTCCCTCCCGAGATGACTTGCAGACAATTTGATGGAAATGGCTCGAGTTTTCCGAGCAAATCCACCGAGCAGCCAGCTCAGATTATTCCTCAGCCGCGCGCGCGTGTTGAAAGATGGTCGCGGGCACGTCGCACTGCCACTCTGTTTCGTATTAAATGGATCGATGGGAAAGTTGTCGCTCCCTGCTGTTCTACACTCTATCTGTTGACTTTGCCGGAGCCCGTGACAGGCCATCGCTATAAATAAGAACTTGTTCTTAGCTGACCCACCTGATCAAATAAAGCCTGTGAGAATGTAATTATACCATCATGCTGCGGTACAGTTTGATAAGGAATTAGTCTTCTGCTTTTCATCATGAACCTAATCCACTTAATCAATATAAACCCTTAGATGACAGGCCCCTGCTGTCCCCTCACTGTTATTACTATTATTATTATTTATTGCAACCACGGACTTCAAACATTATTATCTACTTCCCGGCTGCGTAATTTGGTATCATTTCAATTTATCTAAAATAACTTTGGCCCCGGCTACAGTTATAGATCAACGCTGGCTTCTCTCTGCATTTGTTTGCTCATAAAAATGGATTATTCCTGAAGCCAAATAGTTTACCAATACATATTATGACTCTGGTGCTGTGAGTCAGATGTGTTACAGGCTTCGACGAGGAGATCGACAAAGGTGTTAGCGGGAGAAAGGATGTGGACGTGAACATCAACACCTTCAGGAGACCACGGTTGTTGGTCCTGCTCTGTCTCAGCTTTCAGCAGACACACACACACACACACACACACAGCAGCCATCCATCTCCCCTGTGGCACCCTTTTGTTTTCCACTCTGCTAAGATGTGTCCGTTGCCTTCTGTGAGGAAATGAAAGGAGTGTGACCTTCTCGCTTCTTATCCTCTCCCTGTGAATCACCCCGCACCCTGAAACTCAATCCACATGCGTCAAGGACCACTATGCTACAGGGGGAATTAGAAGTAGGAGCAAAACCATCGAATTGCTCTTCAAGTCCAAAAGTGATGCAAGGAGCCTTTGTGTTACTCGGAAATTGAAAATACCACGATGAGACGTGGAAAACATAGCGGTTAACGGTGTTACTGATCTGTGTGATCGATCACTGTTTATTGATTGATGACTTTACTCTGGGATGTTGTGTGTAACCTCCTTCACAAGTCTCACCTTTAGGTCCTAACTCAACCCGACTCCTCCTCACCCCTGAACCCGACGAGTATAAATCTGTAGCATCGGCTGAAGAATGTGTGTCCTGGTCACGAGGACACGTCTCAAGCTTGACCACCAGGAATTTGAATAAACTTCCAAACTCATCTCAGGTTGTTTTCGTGTTCCACGGTTAAACCCTCAGCTTAGTCATGATTACAGGGAATTCTGGGCTTTTTATTTGTGTTGTGGTCACGGATGTTTACTTTGACTCACGTCACTGGTTCTTTTTCAAACTGTTTGTGTAAATGAAGTATTTTTGACCAAGTCTATGGGTTGTTATATTTCCTAAATGTGAATGTTAAACCTTGAAAATGTACCCCCTCACACACACACACACACACACACACACACACACACATATCCATTGTTCACCTATGGTCCGCTGACCCTACATGCACTGTGTCAGTCTGCTTTGGATGAACGACTGTTGATTATACTGTAAAAACATGACCACTCACGTTTAGCACTGACCCCATGAGCAAACTGTGTTTTCTGGGCATTCTGCAGGGCAGGACTGTGTATGTGTGTGTGTGTGTGTGTGTGTGTGTAGATCCCTGCACCTTTGTTCCCCATGTGCAGGGTCCACTTAGAAATATGAGGAAGCAGCATATGGTTATGATTTAACCGTCATCTGGATGCAATACAACAAGGTTTACAGAGTATAAAGTGTGTGTGTGTTTGACTTTCTGTAGTTCCAAGGACCAATTTGGATTCAAAACCATTGGGGACATGTTGGCTGGTCCACACAACTTCAAAGGGGTTGGTTGAAGGTTGCTTTTATGGGAAAGTTTTTTAAAGTGTGCTCCTGTGATGTATTGACACATTGTCAGCACTGACCTCACCTGAGAACACGGTCGTCTCTCTGAATGAAACTCACTCTCAAACGCAATTTTCATTTTTTATTTTTTATCTTTTTGTCTGTGTTCATGCATGTGGTACGACTTTTGGCCACATTGTGTATTTTTATTTATTATCTGCAGCTCAGCTGCTGCAGTAAGGCTAAAATACACTGTGTACAAACAAGTGTTACACTCATACCGTTAAGCGCCAAAAATGTCCCATTGAAACCCATGTATTGCGGCCTCGTTAAATACGTTTGTGTTACTTGAAGGAGTTCAATCCCCACAGCACTGTTTAAACTTACTAGTAGAGGCAGCAGTGAGCGGTTTAAAAAGTAACACAGACTCAGAAAGGTTTCATAGACATAGGCAGGTGTAGAACTTATTAGATTTGATTGTTTTTTTTGTTTGCCATGTCTTCAGTTTGAGTGAGAGTACGTGTTCCAGGCTGTTTTTTGAGGACGGTGGTTAGCAGTGAGGCCAATACTTCATGAGTGTCCTCACGACTGCAGGAAGACAAGGGTTAAGACTTAGGGTGGGGTTAGCACTGGGCTTAGCTAAGGTTAAAGGTTAGGGTTTGGTGTTTACATGTGATGGTTAAGGTTAGGGTTAGTGGTAGGAAATGTCTCTGAGTGTCCTCCCTCAGAATGCTGTACAAAGTGTGTGTGTGTGTGTGTGTGTGCTTTTCTATGACTTTTTCTAAGCATTTACCTTGTCAGGACCAGTAGTCCTGGTCCTAATGAGGCAGAACCCTGAACCTTTCTGAAGCTCTGCTTAGTTTTTGCATTAAGATGTGAATTGTTAGGCCTAACTGTATAAGGTTAAGATAAGGAACAAGGCTTTTGGTTTGACTGTGTGTGAGTGTGTGTGTGTGTGTAGACAGTATAGTCTCCAGTTTTAAAGAGATAATTTGAAAGAAAATGAGATGCAATGCGCACCTCTCTCCTCAGAATATATAACAAGCCCAGAATAGAAGGATTTACCTCCCAACCAAAAGATATACAGTATTTACTGTGTTATGGGCTCCCCCTAGCGGAGCGACAGTGTACTGTATGTGTGTTGTGATGGTTAAAGAAATACAATATCGTTTAATATCACAGTCCTTTACTGTGACTCACGTGTGTTTGGACACTTCACTGAGCTGGAGTGGTTGGTGCTTATTATGATCCGAGCCATCAGCTTCAACTTCACTCACAGAGAAAACCTGCTGTCTGAATCGATGGAGCCCCGACGTGTCACGCATACAGCAAAGCGCTGCAATGGACGGGTAGTTCTAAGGCTGCCACAGCCCGAGCAGCAGCATCATCATCATCATCATCAGCAGCAGCAGCAGCAGCAGCAGCAGCATCATCAGCATCAACAGCAGCATCTCAGCTCTGCTGCTGCTGCAGATCTGCACATCTGTGCAGCTGTGGATGGACTGAACCAGAATTAAGTGAATCCAAAATCATCCATTCATTTATTTTGCATGTCTTCATAGATATAAAAAAGGAATTAAGGTGTGGACGACAATGTCTGTCTCCTTGACACATCATGAGGAGGAGGAGGAGGAGGAGGAGGAGGAGTCCTTCTCAAAATTCATCTTCTCATAACTTTGAGGACTGTAGACGAGACTGTCAGGGGAGCTGTTACTCATCTGCGCTGCTCTGTCGCCCTCTGGAGGACACGGGGCGTGTTACATCCCAGAAGGAAAAGCAGAGTCATGATTTGCTTGGCCGTTCACCACAGAACCACCCATTCAACACACACACACACACAGCCTAATCCCACACCTTTACCTTAATTAGTGAATGCCTATCCCTTAACTTAACTTAACTTAACTTAACATAACCACAATGAACAACTTACCTCTAACCTTAACCAAAACCTCAGAAATGACTATTAATATGTCTTTAAAATGAGGGGAATACACATGTTGCACCACATTTCACGAAACTTGATTGTTGTAACATGTCACAGCCCAAGACGAACAAAAAAGTCTGTCGCGACCATGGCCTCAACTCAACAGGAAGTCGGACATTTTGAATTTGGCGTCCATCTTGGGGATGTGCATGTTTCATCTGTGCACACTGTGTCAAACGTGTCAAAGAGCAGACATGAAAAGTCAGCAGAACATGAAAAGTAAGACAAGGGCATAGCGCCATCTGCTGTGGGCCAACACAATCATTATTATTTTTAGTAGTAGTAGTAGTAGTAGTAGTAGAAATACACAGTATTTAGTATTGGCATAATAACCCATGCTCGTCCCCACAGAGCTTGATATGTTGTGGTCTCTCTGTCTGCTTTCTCTAGTCCATACACTGAAGTCAACTAACTACTAATAAATAACCTCGATGTTGTAAAGACCGTTTAAAAAAGAACACACACACACACACACACACACACACAGTGTTGACGTCTTGTTATTTATAGTACAACAAAGAGTGTGTTGCATGTTGTCACACTTCCAGACAGATCTATTTTCAACAGTTTTTTATCTGAAGTGTGAGGAATCATGAACAAAAGCCCTGGACAGCTTTTCAAATAGTCTCTCTCTGTGTGTGTGTGTGTGTGTGTGTCTCAGAGTTATAGTAAAATAAGTCTGAACACTGAACCAAACTTAATGTTTTTTTAATCTTCTTTTTCCAACTGCACTTCCAATGCCTGTGGCCCCATCATGTCTCTGTATGTATACTTCTCCCTACAGCTGGACATATTACATTAAAGTGACAGACAGTTATGACACAATATTATCAAATGTCCTTAAGATTTAAAATGAGTTCACACAATCCTGATTCCAATGGATTTCCTTTGTATCAGATGCAAAAATGAGTGGAATTATGAAGAGATGCCAGGACATGTCTCAGACGTGCACTCACAGAAATGCAGGCACGTGTTTTTCTATCGACCACTTCATCATTTCACGGCGCATCATAATAATCCCACAACTCGGAGAATCACGCTCCCATCTCTGGCTTGGAAACGCTCGGGATTGCAATTTACACTGAAGATCGGGACTGAGCTCCACCAGCTGCCTGAGTAACTGTGGTCGCTCTAAAAGAGAGATTATAGCTGCGGCTTAATCCCAGATGATCTCTGCTTCTAAAAGCCACTGCAGCAGAGACAGGACTGTGGTGCCTGACCACCATGACCGCTGGAAGATGGAGGAGCACAGACACAGAGACATGAATGGATTCTCACACAGTCAATGAACTGTCAGTATTTGGAATTAATCAATGATACATTGTTTTAATTTTACATGAATCGATCGAAGTTTGATTATCGATCAATAGTTTTCTTTTGAAATAGAGACTTCCACCTTCTACCATGACACAGTGTTGTTGTAATTGTTTCCATGTGTGATTCAAATCATTTTTTGTTCAGTATTAGATCTTTAATCCAGATTAACAGATATGCCTGCAGGAGATTAAAAGGTGGATGTCCGTGTGTTTACAGATGGGAAGATAATCTGTCCTTTCTCGATTAGCATCATATTTTTCCATTATAGGACTCCCATCTGTCCATCTTTACGTCCTGTCCCTACCTTTTTCTTTTTCTTCTCTCTTTGACACATTCTTCACATCTCTACGGGTTGTGCCAGTACCAGGCTTCACTTTGTTTGAGCCAACGAAAGGAGGAAGTTGGTGAAGTTTGAGTTATCGTTTGTCCACGTAAGGGGAAAAAAAGTATGACTACTAGTGTCAAGAAAAGGTCTGAGAGCTGAACTCCTGTAACCTCCGCCACAGATACTTTATCCGAGCGTTCTCTTAATCTCAACAAATGTAAGCTGGTGGGGCTTCAACACAAATCCCCGACTCTCCCTCCTTTGAGAGATAAAGAGAGAAAGATGCTTGATTGCTTTCCCCATCCATTTTTCATTCAAAACAGCACCTCACATCAGCAGGAGTCATTGTTTGTGACTGGGTGTAGCGGCTGCTGCTGCTGCTGCTGCTGCTGCTGCTGCTGCTGATGCTGCTGATGCTGCTGCTGCTGCTGCTGGACAACATGGCTTTGTTTTATTTTGGATTTAGACTCAACAAAGGAACAATCAAGACCTTTTGATAATTCCAGGTGCTTTAAGTTCTCCTTTCCAGCACTTTGATACTTGACAACGTTGGCCCGGATATTTCAAATCATTATGAGTCTCTTTGAAAATAGCACTGCTTTGTTGTTTCCTTTCTATCTCCACTGTTGCCTTAAGTAGACAAACCAGCTCTTGCACTGAAACTCCAGACAGCAATGTTTGCCAGCCGTGGAGGTAGTGGAGGAGGAAAAGGAGGGAAGTACTCAGTGGAAGATCTCTATGGCTTCAGTAAGAAGCCCAAAGCGTCCTCCTCTTCAGGGAGTATTGTGGCCAAAACTGGAGCCAGGAGCAGCAAGACCTCAGACCAGAGGAGGGAGTCCGAGGCCCTGGCCTCGCAGATCCTGGAGGCGGCGCACAGGCTGGTGGAGCGGCGGCGGCTGGAGCTCTACCTCAGAGAATGTGGCCTCTCTCTGGCCGAGTGTGAGGCTGAACGCTCAGCGATGGTCTACAGGTGAGAGGGGAGTGACCACAAGGTGGCCCACTGATATTTGTCCTGTTTGCATCAATGCAATGACGTGAGATCATAATGTCATATGTTTATTCTCTATGAAAACCTGCAATGAGAGTGTAATATCTGAGCATTCAAAGATCACATCAAGACAAAACATGGAATTCATTTGTTGCATTTCTACTCTGTTGTTTTGTATCATTTTTACTTTTATTGCTGAGTCATTGTGGCAATGACACAAAAGTGCTCTTTGGATACTTCAGATGTGCTTTTTTTTAATCCTTCAGTCTCCTTTTGGGGTATTTCTGCCGTTATTTTACGTGGCAATGTACTTAAAAAGACGAGTTGCGACCAATACTGGTTTTCCTCTGGGTCTAACTCGTGTGAATATTTGAAATACGGGAAGCCACTTAGTTTTTATTATAATGATAATAAAGATATCTCTGATTATTTGCAGCTTATAAAAAGAGGAAACTACTGGTTAAGCAGAGACTCAGACAGAGAGCATCAGATCATTTAAATAACATGATTAATATTTTTCTGGGAAATTACTAATGCATGAGTGTTTGAAGAGGGCTGCAGTGAGTGTAGACATTATTCATGGTGGAATGGGGAAAAAAAAAAAGCTGAAATTTATTTGCAGTACTTTCCCTTTTTTTGTTTTTTTTTCCCACCAGTGAGTGACCTAGAAAGAAAAATCAGGCGCCTGATGAGAGCTCAAAGCACAGCAGCGCTGCATAAATGTGGTTGAACTGCAGACCCATGTGGTTGTTCCGGATCACTAATGTTAATGTGTAAATGAGACTCGGTATATCAACCATTGTCTATTTTCATCCACCAAAAAGTGCAGCCTGATAGGACCCGCGTCACTGGGGCAGAAGTTTGGGGTTAATGACGCATGATTCGACAGCAGGGGACAGAGATTTACAGGGATTCAGTTTGAACTTCATAGGCAACACACTATGTCTATGAAGAGTCATGTGCTGTTCATATGTTAGCACTCAAAATGTCTAGTATTCAAACCTGCTTTTATTTTTGCATCAGTATTGATTTAATTAAATGTTCTGAATCTCAGACTACAGTCATTAAGACATCAGTAAATCTGCCTCTAGGTGGCAGCGTCACCTCGGCGTGAGGACAAATCAGCCCTGTGGCACTTGCAGGGATTTTAAAAGCAGAGAAGTAACACAATATGCAGCCGAATGTAGAACTCATCAAACCACAGCTGATTCCAACACGGCTTCCTCATCGCTGTACTTTCAACACCTCCCTGTGTGTGGTGGAACGATGCACCACGCACTAAACTTCCTCTGGACTCAAATTGGTGACTTGTAATCAATAAAAACAGCTAAATTCTCTATCTCTCATTCATTTGCAGGATTTGCTGGAAACTATTTCCTAATACTTCTATTATACACAGCCAGGTCAGCTCTACAGAGGCCTAACCTGTATTTACAGTAGCCCTTGTAATAAATATAATAAAGAGTGCGTCATTTTACACACTGTACCTTTAAATATTGACATGCAGATAAGACAAGGGCTGAATGTGTAGACTTGTACAAAAATGAAGATTAAAAGTTGCACTGAGTCCAAACGTCCTCGCACTGACCTCCGACAAACAATGTGAAGCCAAATCACTTCAAGATGGAACCAAAAAGCATAAGAAAAACAAGTTTGAGGCAGAACTTTGCTGTCCCTCTTTGACTGAGAATAAAAGGCCTTCAGTATTCTGCTTAAACCATATGCACGTTTCATGAAGAGGCTGACCACAAACAATATTCAGCTGTCACTCTTCGCTTTAGTCCAAGCAAGTTAAAACCAGCTGTTAACTTTGCAGCAAAAATGATCACGTGTCACTGTGTTTGTTGTTATGCACGGTAGACGTTCTACTGGACATTGGAAATAACGTTTGAACCGTGTGTTACAGGATTGTTTTCACAGTTTGACCAGAGTGGCATTATGTAAACCATTGTTAAGTGTGTTATTTCAGCTGCCGAGCGTTTATAAAGGATCCCCCACCAGACACACGCAGAGTAATGAGCTTTGTTGCTGGTTTTTATGTTCGACTTGAACAACATGCTGTTCAAGGACGTTCCCGTGACGCAATCTGTTGCATAAAGAGTTTCCAGTGGAAGCACGGTCATCTCCTCTCTCGTTTCCTGAGATCTGCACTTTAATGTCCCAATAGGTAATATAAGGAAATAAGGAAAAGCCACATGTCAGTGCTGTACATGGAGATGAAGTATGAGGGGGAATAAAAACTATGAAGGCACTTGGGGCAAGGTGATGATGTGCCTCTGTGTATAATCACTGTGATTACGCACAGATGAAGCCCTCTCTTCTTAAATGTCACATTTTCTTTCTGCATGTAGAGAAGGGAACTTCCCATCCAAACGTGTACTGAAAAGCATTAGAACTGCAGATATAGCTTTTCAAACAAGGCGTCATTGACAGAATGAGGACTGTCTGAATGTGTGCACCGGTTAAGCTTCTTCACAGGAAGGAACAGGTATTTGCAGAGCAAGCATTTGAGCGCTGACTGAAGTGCACCAGCCCTCTGACTCTGAGTCTTCCTCCTTCACTCTGTGCCAGCGGCAACTGAGGAAGCAAGTGTCGTTTACCGGCTCTAGTATTTTCATCACAGTAGGCATCACATGTTCCAACACGAGGCCACGTGTTGGAAACATGTTGGGTCTCATGATCTATACATTGGATGCAACAAGTTTGGACAATGTCACAATTTAGTCAAACAAGAGACATCTCTACTTCCTTAACACACCATGTCCAGAACAGACCATATCCATGTTGGACCTCTGCCCTGTATGCTTTAGATATTGCACCTGATTCAAATGAATGGGTTGTTATCAGGCTCTTGCAGAGCTTGGTGACGAGCTGATTTGAATCAGGTTTGTTGGAGCAGGGCAGTGGAATAAAAAACAACAACTGTCTGAACGGTGAACACAGTTTGATCGGCTGTCGTGCGTGAGTTGCTGGGTCAGGTTCTGTCGCAGACGTCTTCCTGGTTCTTCCTCTCCACTGTAGCCAAGTGCATGTTCATTGTGCTCCTCTGTTGTAATCACTGGAAGGTCTTGACCTGACCATGTAAAGTGTCCTGAGATAATGTGCGTTATTAATCGCACAGGTCAGAGCTAGCGTGGCCCAGTTCCACTTCGTTCAATTAAACGGCCCTCCTCCCGAGTCCCCTTTGCCCTGGGCCCCCAAAGCCTCTTGGTGCGCCCCTGCAGGGTACCAAATGACACATCCATCACTTTTTTTTAACATGACGTGATGATGTGACTTGGAAGACACATGATGATGATGATGATGATGATGACACAAGTGAAGAAATGCTCAGTGGAGCTGGGTGTGGTGGAGCAGCAGTGAAGCGGGGGAAAAAAGAATAAAATTAAAAATGATGGCGATTAAAACGGTACATATACACATCAATATGCATAACATGGACAAAAATAGAGCTGTTTGTTTTTAAAAATGTTACAAATATATGAGCAGTACAGAGGCTTCTTAACATAATACGACGATTAGATGAAATGTGTGTACACAAGTGTGATGATGAAAAATGTAGAGATCACACCCGAGAGAGAGAGAGAGCGCGCGCGAGAGAGAGAGCATCTTGCACCCCCACCCACACCCACACACACACACACGCGCGCGCGCGCACACACTGCCTGTGCGTCGTGAACATTTTTGGAGTCTCTGTAAAAAAAAAAATAAAGTGGGACTCTGACAACATGACGTGGAGGGAGAGCCAAGAGGCGGCATCGTCCTCTTCATCATCATCATCCTCCTCATCACCATCATCTACGGGCGCGTGAAATGTCTGCAGCTGATTTTTGGGCCACTGTGCCGGCATTTTTTTCACCTCCGTGCACCGAGGACTGGATTATTGGAGAGCTGCACACACGCACAGCCGCCGCCGCCGCCGCCGCCGCTGCTGCCGGTATGTGAACGAGCTGGTTCACTTCACCTTTTAAAAACTGTGTTTTTGCTGCTCTCTCTCTCTCTCTCTCTCTCCCTCTCTCTCCCTCTTGCATCAATTTGATGCTGCGTGATGCTGCTGCTGCTGCTGCTGCTGCGGTGACTGTGTGAATTCGCATCCCCACCACCCTCTCCGGACCGAGGCAATGTAATTTCAACCATCATTTCTTTCTTTTTCATTTCCCGTGACGCGCACCCGCCTCGCAACCTTTCCTATGTTTTTGAAAAATGCCTTATTCCGTCGCGAGGCGCGAGGATGCCTGTAGCTGTGGTTGTGTCATTGCTGCAGCACACTCTCCTCAGCTCAAGTCCGACACAACTAACCTCAGCTGAAGAGGAGACAGCAAGCTGGCAAGTGCTTTACACCACCCGACCTAAGCCATATATACATGTATGTGTGCGTGGAGGAGCCTGTGCATGTGTGTGGAGGACTGACACTCTGGGGAAGCATCTATTGCACTGTGGTTTTGGGGCTTCCCAAAAAACTGTCACATCCCTAAATCTGTCTGGGGGATTGCTGTGAGCTTACAAGCTTCCTGGTGATTTTTTGGAGGGCAGCCCTGATGCATCTTGTGAGGCTGAACACGGTCTTTGCCAGGTTTGCATCACCAGACAGGAGACAGGGCAGACGGCGACTCTGCGTGTGACATGTTAGAGACTCAACTCCTGCCAAAAATCTCTGACCTGCCCCGTCGGAGCCCTTTTCTATGAACATCCCTGCTTTGCCACTAACGATTCGAGGAGGGGAGACAGTGGCAAGCAGTAGCAGACATCACGGTTAAACATACAGGTTCTCTGCTCACCAACTCTCCAACCATCACGATAAGAGACACCGGACAGCAGGGTCAGGATGCAGGTGTCCTTCGCCTGCACTGAGCACAACCTCAAGAGTCGCAGTGAGGACCGGCTCTGTGGCCTCCGCACCGCTCCACCTCCTGGAGGAAGCAGTGGGGGAGTGGGAGGTGGTGGTGGCAGTGGTGGTGGTGGAGGAGGTGGCGGCGGTGGTGGAGGTGGCGGTGGCGGTGGGAGGAGGAGGTGGCGACAGAGGGGGAGGAGGAGGTAGTGGACAAGGGAGTAACGGCAACTACACCTCCCAAGGCTCAGTCAAGGCCAGGGAGGGTCCTGGGTCCCGTCAGACTCCACAGGGCCATGCCCACATGAAGGAGGCCATCGGGCGCCACACCAGTATGAAGTACAGGTGAGTCTTCATGGAGGAGCTGAGGAGCCAGGCGGGTCTGACGCAGCGCTGGTTGTAATCATACAATAATGATTCAGTCCGTCAGCTCCACACAACTCTCTCAGTGTAGCTGTGGTTAGATCTTACATGAACAAAAACATCAGCAAAAGTTCTGCACTGCAGATGTTACACACGTTAAAGACTGCAGGGAAGTTTCCAAACACACACACACACATGTCACCAACAGGCAGAGATTGAAGGTGAAAAGTGCGTCTGTCAGCAGCAGATAATTATCGCATGGTGACGGAGATGACAAGGCCACAATTACGAGCTGTGAAAACACATCTGTTAAATCAACAACAATGTGTACAAGAGGCTGAAGTAGAATTGTAAGTATCCACACTGACATCTGTCGTTAAATTCCTCTCTTATCTCTCTCAAACACATTTCTAATGCAGAGCCTCGTTTTGCTTTTCCTCTGGTCGAAACATGATTTAGAGAAGGGTTGTGAGGCTTTTTTAAAGTAACACAGTGTAGGATTCGCTCTCTGGGTCCCCCTGCAGTTGGGAAACGGTATCGCCTGCTACAACTGTCGTGAAATATAAGCCGTTTAACGTGAGCATTTGTCCACGCGCCAACAATAATGGCAAACTCTGAAGCATCCATGTGTTCAGACCGGACACATGGATGAAATGCTTTAATACTTCAAGATATCATAAATTCAATCTAAATCTGGAAGACAAAAGAACACCAAACTGTAAATGAAAGTTTCAATTGTGAATGAACTGGCTGTATCATTATCATGTCTCCTTAATCTTTGAGGACACATCACGGTCATTTTAGGACTTAATACAATTAATGTCTCTCATAGAGTACCTTTCCGGATTATCTGTGAGGCCGCAGATTACTGTGATGAGCATCGGTGGCAAATCCCCCACGAGAAACAAGCCGCAGGCGATCTGATCGGGGATTTTCTCGTCATGAAACTCCACCAGTTGGGATTTCTTCATTTCTAATTCTTGACATGCGAGTTGAAAACAAGTTCAGGCCGTTTATGAGACGGCCTCCGTGTCCATTCACTGCAGATGAAAGTAACTCGGTCAGCAGTGATTTTACTGACACTATAAAAAAAAAGAAGTGACATTTAACTCTTAAAAGCGCTTACTCTGATGGATGCAAACACGCTTACATAATCCACAGCAAACAGCCATAGTGTTATCACACTGTAACAGACAGTATTAATGTGCAGTGGGTGCATTTGCCATAGGCTGCTGTGTTTTATGTAGATTTTGCCCTGGCCTCTTGCTCTTCACCACAGATTAATAAAAAGCGTCTCTAAAATCACCCGAGGACACGCAGGTTAAAAAGCATTTCATTTTCATAGAATGGTGTTGCAGTGGAGTAGTGTATATGGACAAAAACACTGAGTCATAATGTAGGAAAGAGATTTAGTTTTGTTCCCCTTGATGGATCAGAGCTTCAGCAGGGTTCAGTGGGAAATAATGTCCACATTTATAAATATGCAGCATGCATTTAACATGAACGCATCCATAATCTATCTAAGGTTGTACCCTCACACCATCTGTTTCCTTTATTTCCACCGTATAATTCAATAACTCGGGGCGGATTTTAATGACCTGTTTTCCTGTTTAATCAGGTTGATTGAATTGCTGCCATTCTTGTCAGTCAATTTAGATTTCATTTAATAGGATGTTTAAAAAGGGAACGAGGAGCCCAGAGATCTCCTCTCTTCCTTGAGAATTGCACACATTCTCGTGGCTCTGCAGTCTCTGGGAAAGTGTCACTAATGGGGAGTGCAGCAGAACAATAAGTCTGTATAGCATATGGCCAGCACCAGTTGCCAGTGGCAACACCCTAGGCATAGTTTTCGCTTGTCTCATTTCCTAATCAGCCAACACTGCTGTCGCTTATCAGTCCCCGCTGCAATGATGTGGGCTCAAAGCACATTCTGTCGGTGGACACGCGCTCTCCATTTTAGACACAACACCACCGAGGCCAGGAGGAAGCAGCAGTGAATCCACGCGCACACACCAGTGAGGCCAAAAGAATACGACGACAGAGCGCGAACAAGTGAACAATCACGAGTAACTTTGACCTCATCTCTGTGCTGTTTTCCAGATGGCGCCGCAGTATTGTCACCTCTGTTTGCCCTGTTTGACTGCATGTTTTCAAATACCCCTGCTGTCTCATTAACCTGAGCATCACCTAGCTGCAGGTCATAGACAATAGGCACCTGCGGCGCGCTGTCACTCCCATGATCCCCTGCTGTTACCCACTGCCCCAAATCTATTAAACATTTGCTTAATCTCCTTTCTTCTGGCTTTTTCACCCCACCATTTCTTTTTTTTTTTTAAATCAAAAGTGATAAGCCAGATTTATACGACAATTATTAGTGGAAATGTTGGTGCTCATGAAGGATGCTCAGTCATAACTGAGGCTATAAGTGGCCGTCCAAAAGGAAGGCATCCAAGGCTCTGGACCAAAACATCTCCTCCCTGTTGCTGTTCTGATTTATTGAGCTCCTGTTGTCTTTTTTTAGTCAAATTCTAAATCACATCCTTCTCAATTTTATCAACAAACTGAGACGGCTGGAGGCGTGTTCTTACGCGGAGACAACGGAAACATTTCAATGTTTCGAGATTTAATTGAAAACATCCCATGACTCGAATAAAAATAGGTCAAATATTGAGCAACATAGTATAAATAAGCCTGGAGTCGTTTTATTGGTGGGACCTGTTGAGTCACTCAGGCAAAGTTGTGTCAGTCAGCAAATTGTCCGTTTCTATGGTAACAAGGTCCTCTCTCGCTCTCTCTTCTCTCTCTCCTTCCGCAAACATCAGACCTGGTAAGCAGGTCAGATTCCTCGCCAGTGTAGATTTATTTGCCACTGGTGAACATTTCTCAGGGGTTGTTGTATGAGTGGCACACAGCTGCTCGCCTCTGTCTTCATGCATGAGTGAGAGAATGGAGCATGCACGACGCAGGGACAGTCATGCAAACATAAATGATTCAGGGCCGTGTCAATGACTTAAACATGTCTGTTTGTCAAAAGAAAAGAGCTTATTTGTTCATTTGTCAAGAAAAGTTCAATATCATGCTTCAGATATGAGACTTCAGATTGCAATTTCCTTGAGTCCATCAAGTGTATATAAAAATGGACATGGTCCTCTGGTTCCCAGCTTTTTGAGACCATGTCAGTTTTCAGCCTTTAAAACGAGCTGTAAACCAGATCTCACAGTCTTATCAGTTCAATTATAAACTATTCATTTCCATCTTCTAACGCCGGGATGCATTGTTTTAATTGAAGAGCATTTAATTATAGCTTAGTCATTAACCCAGATAACAAAGCTGATGTCCACAGACAACTTCATATTCAGTTGAATTAGCATGTGGATCAGGAGCTGAAGTGTCCTGACATTCAATGATACATGAGAGCTTCAGTTCTCTAACAGAGTACACTCAAAACTGTGAGTTTTAAACTCTCGACAGCTGTTAGAGGTAATGATCGAATCATTGCTATCTGATGAACAATCCTGTCAAGGTTTACAGAGATATTATGGTCAGGGGCGGCTGGCCCATAATGGGCGACAGTGCACCGGCCTCCTTAAGCCACACAATAAAAAACAGTTTATTTTGCTGGTCTAAGTCTTAATAATATTGTCCAATCAGCAGCCTGAGTTTCACTCCCCCCGTAGCCGCGCCCCCTTGAGACGATTTCAGTCAGACGCTCTCATAGACTTACATGTTGAGATTCTTTTTTTCTCATTTTGGACCCTACAATTCATTTCAATGGGCTCCGGGAGGCCTCGCCCCAGCGTGATTACGTCATACGCACTGACGCATCACTCAGAGCGGACATGGCCTAATGCCGGCGGAAACGGAAATGCCTCCGTTCGCTTCTCTGTAAGTTGTGCTAACTTTACCAGCGCTTAATTGCCGATTTCATCGTGGAAAAAAAGTACAAACAACTTTCTGTCACTGCAAAAAAAAAAGCCGTTTCATAGAAGAAAAGCTTCGACTTATATAACTCGGACCTGAGCAGCCGAACGTCGCCATAAAACAGCAAACGAAAGACAGGAGCTGGTATGAGAAGAAGGACTGGCTAACTGGTTGCACTCAGACCAGTGGCATGTTTTGTTTTCCCTGCCTCGTCTTTCAGATGCTGGACACTGAACACGCCTGGATTCAGACAGGTAATACAGACTTAAAACATTTCTCTAAACAACAATAATAATAATAATAATAATAAACACTAACAGACAAGGATACATGTGGAAAATGCTATGCGAACAAATGCCTGAAAATACAGACAAAAACGTCTTGTTGTGTGTTTTTAGTGGTGATATGTGGTAACTGCATATCACCACTGGACTATGTTACCACAGTCCATCTGAAAAACTGACTTGCCGATTGCGCCCCCTCAAAATAAAACGTCTGATTATGGTCATTTGGTTTCATTTATTTAACTACCAGAGGACACTTGTCTTTAAATATGTAATCTGTAATATTTCAGCATGAAAACTAGACTAATGTTCATATATTGTGCGGAGTATAGTAAACTTAAATTAGCCAAAAATGTTCCCAACACTCTAAATTCACAGATAGCCATATTTCTGTTCACTTTAATTAACCAGTCTCTGCTGTACGTTGTTTGCCCTTTGTTTGTTAATATTATTGCATGTATTTGCTGCATGCTGTGCCACTGAACATATCTCTATAAAGTGTAAACGTGCAGGCTAACCAAATGAGACAAGACAACAATTCCCATGACGTCTCACTGTTACCTGAAATCATCCAACTGGGCTGTTGTTTCCATTGAGAGATCCCCGGTGGCCGAGATTACACACTCTGTGTGTGATGAATGTGGCGTTAGCAGTTACCCCTCTCACTTCTGTGTAACCCTGTGGAGACTAGAAGTATTTGAAGGTACTGTAGGCAGGATATTTCTGGCATTATTGATCAATAATTTGATAATAACCTTTCACCGTAATGAAAATCAAATGATCTGAGAGAGAACTGCACTTACGCACCTCCTCTAGGCTCCATTTACGTCCTCTGAGAGATCCAGCCTTTGGACTTTGACCAATCATTGGGAAGTTCACAGAGAGAGTACAGTTCCGAGTGCTTGTTTTTCACAATTGTGAAAAGATCACTATTGTGGCATCAGCAGTAATTAGGATGCAAAGAAACCTCAAAACTGTAATGATGAGAGGACAAACCCAAGACAGAGAGATAACAGTGTTTACCTATATAAATAATCCCTCCCTAATCCAGCTTTACCTTCTGATGAATTCCCTATAGTTATCACAAGTAGTCATCGTGGATAATAATTGACTGAAAATGAAGTAATTTGGCTTTAAATTGTCATTTTAATTTATATTCAGACAGAAGGAAACTAGCTATAATATGACTATATAAAAGTATACTCTTCAACTTTACAGATGTTGAGCTGTTTCGTGAAGGTTTCGAGGACTGCATCCAGACAGTCTAATGTGTAGTTATAAATATAAGTGAAAAATTCATTTAGAACGAACTGGCGCTGTGTGCAGCTGCACGCACGCAAACGTTTCATACCAGTGTGCAGAAAAATACATGAAGCAGATGAAGGAGAATGCAGAGGCAGTGCTGTTCGACGAGGCATCCAGTTGTCAGTGTTTGTTTGTGGATGGATGCCTGATGCTCTGAAAAGAGCAGTGAATCAATGTCAATGCCCCATATTGTCTTCTGGCAGTGTCAATGTCATTAGTCCATGCCTTTACATAAGAGCAGAAGCAAGGACTGTAAAAGGAAAAGTATCCACAGGTTCTGCACAAGTCACAAAATGCCCTAAAGCCCTAAACGGCTCACTTTTTCTTTTCTGCTACTTAATTGTTCTATTTTATTCTATTTGCTGCACTCACAGCTTGGGTATGTTGTAATTAGGACAGCCCTACTTTTCCAACGGTTGAATTAAAATCATCATGTAACATTAGTAATAATAGCAGAGGTAGGAATTAGCACACTGTCAGAATGACGTGCTGAAGGATGGTTTGGTTTCAGCTTTCTAAAGTGCTGTGAGGATCACAGATGACATTATATTCACTGGTGAGGGCAGAAATCACCGCATGGCTAAATACAGAGAACGCTTCTTTGTAATTTGGATGAACTGACCCTTTAAAAGCTAGAAACATAGTTTCCAGTGTTAATTAAAGAGAGCGGACAGAAAATGCATTTAGAGCACATCCACACAAACAGTGAGCTTGCAGGCAAAAACACACACGCACGCTGTGATGTCACACACTGATGTGTTATTAATATCTAGGTGCGCCGCTTCCCTCTGGAAGAGGAGCCTGCTCAGCATGTGTGTGGCATTTTATGACAACTGCGGGGAAAAAAACAAACCCCTGAACCATCTGCATGGAGTGTCTTCCTCTGCGTCTCAGGTGAAAACTAACTGTAAATGTCAGCACGGGTTAAAATGCTGACTACACCATGACAGAGCACCTGTGTGCCTCCTTTCTCCCCTCCATTAATTATGTATGAAATGTATGGTCCTTATAATCGCCTTGTTTGGAGTGGGTGATTTATGGTGGGAGAATAAATAGATAAGGGAAAACATAGCAGGGCCTATTTATTAAAGGCTACAGAGAAGCATCTGTGTTTCCGTGTGCCCTCCTCATGTGTGCGTTCATGCGTGACAGTATGTAGATCCGCGCCCCTGCTCCAGTCTAATCCCCCGTCAAGCGTGAACGTCCATGCGGAAAGCCGCCGCGCTGACCCCCGCGCACAGTAGATCTCATCAATCTGTGCGTTTAACGTGCACCAAATCCATGTCAGATGGAGTGTCAGAGTGTCTGTGTGTGTGTGAGAGAGACAGAGAGACAGAGAGACAGAGGGAGGGGAAGCCTGTCACAGGGGAGATAGTAAGAGGAAAGAGAGAGCATGTGTTTCCTCAGACTCACTGATAGTAATTTAGCAGACTGCAGCACTGCAGAGGGAGCTGGAGTTGAGAGAGAGCAAGGAGGGGGCGACCAGTTGTCACACACAGAAACAGCGACGTGACGTCCTCCAGAAGAAAAGATGTTTTATGTGGCACAACAGTTACAAACCAAACATGTTGTCTGTTATCTTCACTGTCTTATCCATCCTTAAAAAGCTCCGCACTGAGACAGTGGATGGATGCTTGATATTCGTATAATGCTGACTCATGATTTTGTACTTCTCACACATAGACTCTGCTGTGTCTTTACTGTAGAAACAAAACAAAGGTGGATTAGTGTTGCCAGGGCAATCTGCAGCAACTGTTTAATAGGGATATTGAATCATGATAATGCAATAAGGATATCTGTGATGATATTTTACAGAATTATTTTTTTTCTCTATAAATAAGAAAACACACAGAAATAACTTTATTATTTCATTATAACTTGATGACTTCATGAAATCAATTGGAGGGCTCCATGTGGCCCACAGGCCGCGAGTTTGAGACCTCTGACCAATAGGCTGTATTATTTTGTAGTATTTTTTTACATTGCCACTACAAGATTTAGCCATTATTATTATTTATACATTATTCTTGAGACATCACAGTTTTAAAAGAATATTTAGACTAAATAACAAAGCTTCTGCTTCAACCACGCACATTCTGGCTAGTTTGTCTGTTTGGACTGCTGTAAAAACCCTTGCCCTTGTTTCAAGTACCTTTATTTTAAGTAATTACACGTATATTTATTGGTAGTGCATTTAATTTCTCCCAGAGAACCCTCTGATATATGACACACTAGACCTTTCAGTGAATCTCAAGCTTTTTAAGGCATGCATCTCTCTGACTGAACCTGTTTTCCCAGCCAGCAGGTAATATTTTATTAACTTCCCCCTGGTGGATTTAAGGCAAAAAGGTGTGATTTGAGGAATGTCACAAAAACAACAGCATGGGAGAACAAGCTTCAGAGGAAATCTCCCGTGTGCCTCATTTATATTTACTACCAGTGTTCAAAGTGACTGTCAGTGTGTGAGATAGTCTGAGCTGTCATCGGTGAACAAGAGCAAAGAACCAGCTACATCAAAACCCCCCCACTGACTCTTTGTTCCCTTTATATAGAATATCTGACCATTGACCTGTGTGTGCTATTTTGACAGAATGTGATTCACACCCATGTACTCCTACACACACACACACACACACACACACATACTCAAGAGAGCGACACAAATGCTTACATATGCAGAGAACTAAAAATAGCTTAAGGTCAGGATTTAAAAATAGACCAGAGACAATAAAAGCAGGACTCGTTTGATTGGACTGAGCCTGAATGCTCTGACAGTCTGTCTTTTTGCATTTGCTTTTTGTGGAGGATGCAGGCAGACAGACAGGCAGGCAGAGAGGGGCGAGGTGCTGGAGATGAAAAGACTGCAAGCAGCGAGTTGCACTGCAGTTCTGCTGCCTCTCCAGCTGGCTCTCCAGCTAATTGGAATGGGGGAGAGCACACATGGAGGAGGAGAGCGAGCATGAAAGCTCACGTCATTTTCAGCTGTAGATGCTCTCTGTGGTCAGAAATGCAGCTCTCCGCCTCTCCCTGCTCACACA